>NW_019173000.1:0-319246 GCF_001831195.1 Colletotrichum orchidophilum
TGATTTATTCCTACGCGGTTATGAAGTCGCTCTTACGTCAGCAACTATGCCCGGATAGCGGGGTCCGGCAAACAGCCGAAGCGTACAGACGTTAATCCGATCCGCCCCACTTCGCCAATGCAAAACAGGAAACGGGCTCCCCACTGGCGTTGTGGGATGTGCCTCCATTGGCAGTCGTCATTTAGGAGGGGCGCCACGAGAAACACCCGCCACACGGTTACGTTACCCCAGGAAATACAGGTTTAGCTGGTGCCACAGTGGCTATCATATGTGGCGTTGCTGATGGAGGGGGATCTGCTGGGTGCAGATTTCCTAGACGACGGTTCTGACGCTTGTGGCCCAGTCAATGGCACCGGCTGATGCGCCGAGGGCATCTCATTTGCTGAAATCAATCAAATGCTGGAAATGGCACGGCCAACGATTGCCTGGCCGTTTGTGAGGTCAAGAGATTAGCAAAAAAGGGGGCTCAGACGACAATAGCCGATGGCAATTTGAGTGTAGGTAAAGCCCAATTATGACGTGGATGTGCAACCAACACGCAGGCAAACAAGCTACTGTGTGTTAGTTTTGCCTTTGAAAGCTGAATCTTTCCTAATGATACCTTGGATTTGAAGTTTTCAACAGAACCGCCAGTGCATCTGTGACTTAGCCTTGGAGATCACCCAAAGACAATACCGTTCTTCATGACCATGTTATAATTGCCTGCCGCAAGTTTTCCCACTCCCTTGCTTCTGCGATCGGTTCTGCCGGCATGGCCTCGCCAGTACAAAGACATTGACCCATGTACCCTGCCGAATGGGCTCATCCGCTGTTCCTGATCAGCGGCACCACCCCAATCTTCTTTTCTCCGAACACACTCTCTTGAACTACGTACGGATACAGTTTTTGTCACTGGCAGTTGTTTCGGTCTTCAGGTTTGCAACACCTGTAGACGAAGGATAATCTTCTTGGGCCAGCATCTGATACTCTTGAGGTCGTCGATGGCATGCCCTCATGCCAGAACTCAGAAGCGGCTGGAGGTGGCTTGCGCCCCAGGCCGCGTCCATACAATTGGGGGATTTTCGCACGATTACCCCGCCTGAAATCCTACGCTAAACTCTCTCGTCAGCTTGGTGAGTTGTAAAGGCTGTCGCTGAGAGCCACATCCAGTCACAGAGAATGATCGCCCCTTTGAAATTTGTGTTATTTTGAAGGCAGGTGGCTTTCTAGGTTTCTCCCGGCTTCCTAGTGAGAGACTGCCCAACTTAGAGCTTGCTTAACCGTTGTTTGGTCTCTGATTGAAATCGTTGTTCCCCGAGTCTTATCCTCCGTGCCCGAGTCCGCCGCGAACATGCTAAACCGCCGCGGGCCGATCTCGAAAATTGTCGGAGGGGCTGTCGATGCTGCGAAGAAATACCAGTCAGATCGAAAACAGCAGCCAGCAGCGCAACAGGAAAGCAATGTGTCTATTCAACAAAATGAACAAGGGCAATCAGGCCTCTCTGGTCCTTCAACGATAGTCCAACAGCAAGCGACAGAGGATGATCCGGAAGTTGATGAAGATTGGACACTTACCCTGGACGAAGCTCAACAGCTTCAATCGCAGACCAATACCAATCAACATGAGGCGGATACTGAGAGAATGCTGCAACAATTTCTCGTTCAGCACCCACCATTACAGGCCTCCAACCTTGCAAGCGAAAGTCATTGCCTGCCGATGCCTGTAATACTCCCTCAACGTCGTCCCGAGGCCAGGCACCGAGGTTTCGTGCGAGCTTACGCCCCGGTCCTCGAAGAATGCGGCATTGACCAGCCTACCTGGCTCGAGTTCCTCGACGGGTTCGAAAGTAGCATCAAAGCAAACCCTTGGTTCGAGGTCTTGAATGCCGGCGTTATGGCCGCAGATCTCGCTCACATCGCCGTTGGCGGGTTCTCGCCCATCGCAACGCTCGTGACGTTCGCGGTTCAGACGGGGCTCGAGACGTCTCGCAGGGGCTACGTGAACTACAAGCAGAACAACTACCTCGACGTCATGAACGAGAACTTCTTCAAACCCCGAGGCCTGTTTACTCTTGTCGTCAAATACAAACCGTCTAGCAGCGAAGTCATAGAGAACATTGATCTGGCGTCAAACATCGCCAAAGCCGTGGAAGACAGCAAAACCCAGAGCAAATGGAAGAAGGTGCTGCACTCATCATCCAGCACGACAACAAGCGAGGCTGAGATTCCTGAGCCAGCGCCGCTTGTCTTCCCGCAACTCGATGAGGTGGACGAGGGACAAAAGCAGAATCTGGTGAAGAAGTTCGGAGAGTCTGTCTCAAAGTACTACGACCGAAGGGCTACGGACAGGTTCACGAAAGAACACCCTGAATCGAAGCTCATGCCAACAAACTCGCCTGAAGAAGAAGAATCAAAGGCTTCCAATTCGACTGATCGGGCCAAGGGACCAATTCGACGTCTGCAGCAGAGACGGCAGCAACGCTTTGAAGACTCAGGTGTAGAGCGGAAATTCGGAAGGGAGGCTCGCGAGAAGCGGAAAAGGAACCGGCCGCTGAAGAAATTGATGCGACAGGACGCTCTTTATCTAATGGTTGTCAATCTTCCAACGCTCGATGAGATGGACGCGGTCCTTGCTCAAGTAGAAGGACAGTGAGGGGGCTCAACTGTCAAGCGACAAAAAGATATTTGGGCGGGATACCCGATCTCTCATTTTTCTAAGATGACAGCTTGTCATAGTATCCTTTCATACATAGCTCATGTGCCCTGTAACGCCTACATGGATTTTGCATCGAAACTTTGCATCCCTTTCGCAGTGACTGCAATATCCTGCGAGGCCGAATCTTCCATGCTCGCTTCCAGTATTCTGGGTCCTTCAAACTTCGCAGCAACTTCTTCCAGCTTGAGTCCCTTAGTCTCCACAAACGTGAAATATGCTATGACGAGGAAAACCACATTCCAGGAAGCATTGATGAAGTAAAACTTCCATCCCAAATCTGCCATGGCGTATGCCATTGTAAATGAAGCCAGCAGTCTATGTGTTTTGCGTTAGTAGGGAATTTCAGTGCAAATAATGCCATAAACTGACCCAAATCCAGAGTCCAACATGCGGAAAATGGCGATTCCTGTAGCCCGAAGTTTGTACTGCGAGACTTCTGTGGGATATAGACTGGTCATTGGTGTGATGGAAAAGGCATAGAACCCCTGAAATAGGAAGATGACTGCAATTGTGCCATAGATTCCAGATTGATTGGTGCTTTCTCCATACGCTATTCAGACGTCAGTCGTTTGCTCTTCAGCTTACGGTTGACAGTGGGCGTTTCGCGTCTGATACTCACTTTTGATTAGACCACCAACGATGTAGAGCATAGCAATCATACCGCCCACGCCAATGAAGGTCTGCTTCCTCCTGCCCAATATGTCGAGCATGAAGCTGCCAAAGACCGCGACAGCAAAGGACCAACAATTCAGAATGACCTGGATCTGCGTCTGCTTCACTGTGTCTCTGATGCCGGCTTGAGTCAGGATTTTGGTGAGGTAAGATCTAATATCAGGTAAGCTCAAGAACATTGCATCTTTAAGTACAGTACTTAGGTATGGGCAGTACCTACGAAATGATAAAGTTGCCAAACATGTTAATCATGGGGCCGAATGAGCAAAGAATCGCGAGACGTTTCCGATTGGCAGGCGTGGACATAATTTCTCTCCACGGGTTCCTAGGATATTCCTCTTCCTCCTTTTTCATGATGGCTCTGATCTCATGCAAGCTCTCCTGACCTTGTTGGATGTCTTCGACGCCCTTGCCTTGCATGATGACAAGAACTTCAAGAGCTTCGTCATCACGGCCTTTTGAAATCAGCCATCGCGGTGACTCCGGAACGAACGGTACCAGAATCACTGCCAAAAAGCTAGGTACAAACTGCAGTAGAGAGGGAAGACGCCAGGACCAGGTGCTTTGGATATTTTGGCTGCCGTAGTTGACAATGGCCGAGGCCAAGCTCCCCACATAGAAGCACGAAAAGAAGAGGCCAAGAATGCGGCCGCGCTTTCGAGCAGGCAAAAGCTCTCCTAGTAGGGTTGGAGCAGAACCATTGCTGATTGCAGAGCCGATGCCAACAATGATTCTAGCGATAACGAACATGGCGATGTTCTGAGCTGCGGCTTGGAGAATGATGCCGACGACTGTAATGACTGACGCAACCACGATAGCTCGGCGACGTCCAAAGTAATCGGGAATCGGTTGCATCAAGAATGCTCCCAAAATGCCCCCCATCCATGATGCAGCGTTATTGAGTCCCTCTAATGCAGGAGTCAAGTGGAAATATTTAGTGTATGAGGGAAGGATAAGGAGGCCGTTCATGACCGAAGCATCGTATCCGAGGGTCTGTTAGCTCATGGTTAGTGGACTTCCCATATCTTCATGTCATGGTGCTACACTTACTGCCGAATTGACAATAGCTACTGCAAGGAGCAAAGGAGACAACACCCTCAAGTTGGCCGGTACCAACCTGGACACATGTCTACGCTCGAAGCCCATGTTATTCTGTATGTCTTGCTATATTTTCAGAAGAAAATCGCCTGATTTCTATTCGTAATCATTCGACGTTGTAGTATGGTTTTCTGGACCCCCTTATATCCAACAAATTGCGAGTCGTGGTGATCTCTGATCTCTCCAAGTTGATTGGCTGTGTCGAGGCTTCGGGCGAGCTCGGGCGAGCCTATCGCCGGTCCACTTCGTAACAACCGGCTAAAACATGGGCACTATCTAAAGTTGCCATCGCGGGGAAATACGACCTTTCATATGAGTTTAATCACTCGGGCGAGCTCGGGCGAGCTCGGGCGAGACACGATAATAGAGATCACTGGCCAGGTCTGAGGCGCGACCAGGTATCGGCCGTCCAGGGGCTGTGCAAAGCACAATGGGGTTGCGGTATGACGGGCGGCCGTTGATAAGCTACTTAAGGTGGCATTGCGCAAGCTATTGACCGCTAACACAGTTCAGGCCCAGCTCACTTGAGATCTTGAAGGTGACAAAACGTTCCATTTCAGCATGCCCGGAAGCGTCCGAGACTGGCCAGCGTGGCCGGAGTACACCAGCAAAGATACCCATGAACTGAAAGACCCGGACTTCCTCAACACCAAGAAGGCCATCATATCTCAGTATGGTGGCGAGGCTCTGAGAGACAGTTGGCTTCGAGTCTGTGAACAGCTCAAGGCTGTCACCGATGAGATAGTCGGCAAAGGTCGTACCATCATTCCCGTCTTCGATGCTTACACGCTTCTTGACAAGGGCTTCACGGAAACCGAAAGGGACGAGGTGAAGAGAGTCGGCACCTTTGTTGTTCGTGGGGTGATTCCCAAACCAGAGGCAACTCAACATTACGCAGACCTCAAACGCTACGTCGCCGATAACAAACAGAAGATCCAGGGATGGCCAAAAGAAACCCCTTCAATATTGATGCTGTACGACTCGCCGACCCAGAACACCCTTAGATCACACCCGAATCAACTTCAACTCCAACACCTCTTGAACCAACTGTGGCACGATGACAACGGCGACGATACGTACTCAGATCCTTTGGTTTATTACGACGGAGTACGTGACAGACCTCCGCGGCAAGAGTTCCTTGGACTTGGGCCGCATATCGACGCTGGGAGCCTGGCTCGTTGGGCAGATACGGCATACAGAGAGGTGTATGGCAACATCTTCTCCGGCAAACCTGAGCGACACGACCCCTACGACCTCAGCGTACGAAAAGCCGCTAATCAAGACTTTTATCCCGGTGTCGCTCATTCATCCGTCTTTCGCTCTTTCCAAGGATGGACTGCCTTAACACGAACAGCCCCGAACGAAGGGACGCTCCTCGTCTACCCCAATGTTGCCACTGTCGTATCATACATGTTGCTGAGACCGTTCTTCAAGCCTCCGGCGGACTGTGTGGATGTGATGGATGCGACTAAATGGACTCTTGATGAGTCTTCCAGCAACTTCCCTGGAACTTTCAAGACCCAGAGCCAACGGCTCAGTCGTTTGTCTCATCCACACCTGAGGCTAGAAGAGTGCCTGATCCATGTGCCAAAGATGGAGCCAGGTGATACTGTTTGGTGGCACGCTGATGTAGGTTCATACTGTTTGTGGCTCGGGGCCAGCAACAACTAACCATGACGCAGGTTTGCCATGCAGTCGACCCAGTTCACGAGGGATCAGAGAACGCATCTGTTTTATACATTGCCGCATGTCCCACCACGGCAAACAACAAGAAATATGTGAAGAAGCAACTTTCCGACACTCTGGCCGGAAGACCACCGCCGGATCAGCAACAAGGAAACGACTTGAACGAAAAGACGCTGAAGGGATACGTGGGACTGGAAGGCTTGAGCGCCGACGCAAAGCGAGCTTTTGGATTTGGGTTGTAAATTCGATAGGACTAGGCTGATACCTGCGAAATACTACGTCAAGGAATGACCGTCTCCGTATCTATTGCGTCAAGTGAGGACCTTAGGATGGCAACAGCTCTCTCAGCTATTGCGTTCCGCGACTTGACCGCGTCGAGATATTCGATGGCGAGCTGCACTTCATCAGTGAAATCAACCTCAGCACCAGCCTGGGCTCTGTGGGATTCTCTGAGAAGAAAAATAGCGGCCACGAAAATATGCATCGACAATGCCCTTGATAATGAGTGAGCCTCTTCAACAAGTAAAGGCTTCTGGCACTTACCACTGTCGTCGCATTGCGACTGGTTGATCCCAGTTGTGAGTTATCCAAATAATGTCCATGGCAGAGCGAATACACACAGCTCGTGCCCAATCATACGGGCCAGGGACTGCTAACCATTGCTTTTGCAGAGAACGGTTGATGCGCATTCGATGATGGAGAAGTACGAGGCTGATGTCGAATCGCTGCCATTTGATCCAGGGATGAACGAGCTCTAACTCCTGCATCTCCTCATTCTTGCCTCCATCAGGCTGAAGGTGGGCTGGCAGGGTGTTGATGACCTCTGCTAGTTCATCATCGGCTAGACGAACGACCTCGGAAACTGACCGTGTGCCTTCTCGCAGCGCTGACCTAAATCTGTGATAAACAGTCGAGGTCCGTGCCATGAAAATGTGATACAGCACCGGTTGGGCACCCTCAGTCTCGGGATCGATCGTGGGAAGTGGAACATCAAAATCTCCTTCGTCGACTTGTGGCACGTAGTAAGGAACCGCGAGCCTGAATGATGGATTAGCCTCAATCGTTACAGCTTCGGGGCAAGCCGCAACACAAATGTACCATTCGCAGATGACCAAGGTCCACCATAGACGTCTTTGAGCCTCGACACCCAGCTCTGAACAGGGGTTTGTAGCCCGAGAGCCGTCGAGCCCGAGATTCCGCGCGATCCGTATTGCGCAACTCCAGAGATGACGATATAGACCGGAATCACCAAAGTTGTGAAAGCACATGCCAAGTACTGCGATCGCCTGAACAGGGCGAACTGTGCTGGTTCTCATGTAGTCTGCTTCTTCGAGACAGAATAAGGCCGCCTTGTACCACTGTCGTAGAATATTTTCAAGGTCTCCTGAGATCGCGTAGACACAATCAGACGTGTGCACCAGAAGCTAACTAATGATGGATGTGGTTTTACCTGTAGGAAGTATCTCGCGAGCTTCCTCGTCTTCCATCATCAACAGAGCGGCCTATTGAAGGCGATTGTGTCAGTGACGAGATTTCTGAAGGATTGATTCAGGTCACGACTGACCGTGATGACACTGAAATACACTGATAGCCAACCTGGATCGCAGTCTGACAAGATGCCACCGCTTTCCAGGGAGTCCATGAATTGGCCATGTTCCCTGCCGAAATCGGGATATTCGAGGGCATAATGAACCCAAGAATTCCACTTCTTGTCATAGGCGATTAGCAGCTCGCTAGCTTCCCGACAAGGTACATCAATCCCAACCCAACTTTGGCGATGTCTGGACACTTGCGAAAGTAGAGGAGACTTGAACACCATTTCTTCTAGAGGATCATGGCATTCTAAAATATTTTGTGCAGTCCTTGGCTTTCGAAGCGATGGATGAGAAGTATGGCAGACTTGAGCGGATGCTTCGAGAGCTATCTTCAGTCGCTCATTCTCTTGGACTAACTCATCGTACGTCGCCAACTTCACAGGATCTTTTCCTCTACGCAATGAAATATGTCAGTGACCAAATAAAAGGTATCCTAGTGATGGACGTGAAGCGACCTTGTAATTTCACCCCGCACAATCACCAGCTCGCGGGAACATGATTCAGGTATACCGTTACGAATGCAAGTTGAGCATGGTAGCCGCTTATCGCACTTGACTTTCCGAGCAGCGCAAGATCGGCAGCTTCGCGGCGCGCGTTGAGTCTTGCGAAATGACGATGAGGTATTTGAAGACATATTTCCCAACGACCGGAGGATCTCTTCGAAGGTGAACTGCGACGCGTCCAGCCCGGGCTGTGTAAGGGAGGGAACCGCAACGGAACTCTATTGTGAGAGCTTATCATGTGGATTCTGATTGCTGCAGCTCGAGAAAATAGCGAATTGGATTCTATGCCGCGATTATTGATTTGAAACAGGGTTATTGGATTGACAAAGACGTGTTGGCCTCGAGCGGAAATGAGACAAAGGAATGATATGTCGACGACGAGTTAGACACAATAGAAACTCACCCGAACTCAACCGAGGAGAGTCTGAGACGATAAGATAAGGAAACCAAGGCACTCGTGTCTCCACAAGAAGATACGTACCTTGAGTTCGCCAATATCCCCTCACGTTGCTGGCATTAGATTCCATTTGGTATCATCACCACATCCTTCTCTGTCGTCAAGTCTAGTCAATCGGCCCAGCAAGCTCACCGGAATTTGCTACTAGCCCCTTGCCAGATATACCAACGAATATCTCCAGCATGGTAATAGCATTCCAAGGCGCGGTCATTCACTCGCTTGGCCCGAATCAAGTCGAGATACTCGAGAACGCTGGGATAGTCGTCGGATCTGATGGACTGATTTCTCACTTCTACCCCCAAATCTCCGCTGAAGAGCTGTCGAAGAAACTTCCTAGCGATTCTGAAGTCAGTGTTCTTCCCAAAGGCCAATTCCTATCGCCCGGCTTCATCGACACGCACAACCACGCTCCTCAATGGGCAATGAGGGGCCAGGGCCAGGGCCTCCATATACTGGACTGGCTCGATCAAGTCACCTTTCCCCACGAAGCTCGCTTCTCAGATCCTGTATACGCTCGTAAGGTCTACGAAAGTTGCGTCAAGGGCTTTCTCAAGCAAGGCATCACTACCGCTTCCTACTACGGATCTAAACACGCCGAGGCCACGCAGATTCTAGCAGATATCTGCCATCAGCTGCATCAGAGGGCATTCGTAGGAAAATGCAACATGGATCGCAACGCGCCAAGCTATCTTCATGATGAGTCCGCTGAATCATCTTTGAAGGAAACGGTGGAATGCGTGAACCATATCCGTCAGATCGACCCGACCGGACAGCTGGTTCGGCCTGTCTTGACTCCAAGATTCGCTATTTGTTGCACTCCCAAATTGCTCAAAGGGCTTGGTGAGATGGCCGCCAAAGACCCAGAGCTGGCAATCCAAACGCATTTCAACGAAGCGGAACAGGAAATCAAGGCGACCAGGGAGCTTTTCCCGCAGTTCTCCAGCGAGGCAGACCTCTACCAACACTATGGGCTCCTGAACCAGCGTTCGATTCTTGCGCATTGCACCTTCATGAATGAGTACGAGATGGACAAGATCGAGAAGCTCCAGTGTGGAGTTGCACACTGCCCAATCTCGAACATGACGGTTGGAGGAGGCTTCATGGCAGCATCCATACGTCAGTTCCTGTCCAAAGGGATCAAAGTCGGTCTGGGCACTGATAGCGGGGGCGGCTTCTCATCAAGCATGCTGGATAGCATCCGGCAGGCAATCATAGCTTCGAACGCGCGCGAAGTCATGTCAGGCGGCACAGACAAAGCACTGTCTCTTGACGAGGTGTTCTATCTCTCAACTCTAGGCGGTGCCCAGGTGTGTTGTCTTGAAGATAAGATCGGGAACTTTGCTGTGGGCAAGGCTTTTGACGCGATACTGGTTACAAGCTCACTTGATGAAGCATTTGGTGTGATGACTGTCCGAGAAGAAACGGACAATCTTCGAACGATTTTTGAGAAGTTCTTGATGACAGGAGATGACCGCAATATTGGTCAGGTTTATGTGCAGGGCAAGCTTGTCAAGGACACCTTTTCAACCTAGGTAGTTTCGAAACAAAACAAAAGGGGGGAGGGGAGGGGGGCAGAAAAAGGATTTAGGTTTCAGGAGCCAAAGACGTTTAAGACTCAATTCTAGCAACATGTTGCTTCTACAGTGTTTGAATAAATCCATACTGCGCAACCTTTTGAGATTTCACTTGAGCCATCTCGAAAGAAAACGTGAGACTGTCTCACGGAAAGCTTCTGGCTCGTCAGTTGGCGGACTATGCCCGGACTTCTCAAAGATGACGAGGTCGCTGATTGGGATGCCTTTGCTGATTTCTTCCCCATATTCGAAGGGAACAACGACATCATGTCTTCCAGTCGCAATGAGCGTTGGCGCAGTGATGTCCTGCAATTGTGATCGCACATCAAAACGAGGAAGGTTGTGAGAAAAGGCGAAATTATGCGTCTCGTAATGCAGGTTATACTCGTCGGCAATGTTGCCCTCAAAGATAGCCTCTCGTGAATCTACAATCGCGGAATCGTCTTTCGGTGTGTAGATGTCAACAATTTCCGCAAAGGAAGCAGCAAAGTCCTCGTTGTCCCGAATGTTGCCGCTATGGAGTCGGACTTGTCGATCCGCATCCGGCTTGATGCGATCGCTGGTAAGCACAGTTTTGATGAAGTTGAAAGTTCCACGGAGGCCATATGCCCATGTATCTCTCAGAATGAGGGCCAGTAGACGATCGGGATGTGCTATGGCATACTGCAAGGCGACAAAACCTCCGTAGGAGCCCCCAGCCAGAACGAATCTCTCTGCGCCCGACCAGGCCCTGAATCGAGAGAGGTCAGCCGCGTCATCACAAAGGTGCTAAACCAAGAGGTCGATCAATACTCACCTCAATTCGTCCACATCTGTCACCCATCGTTCATCAGTGTATGGTGGCTTCAAGTCGCTGTTGCCGCTGCCTCTCGCATCATAGACTAGAACTCGGAAGTCAGATGCCAGGAACCCGAAAGACGAGGCCGGCTCTCTATGATCGGACAAGCCAGGTGCGCCATGTAAGACTATTAACAGAGGCTTGGTTGCATCATTGTCACCAAGGACTTTGACGTGGAGCTTAGCCCCGTCGCTCACCTGGACGAAGGATAGGCGCGTCATATTGTTGAAGATGGACTTTCAATTAACGTTCGACTTCCGTCTGATAAACACATATAGGAACCCTTTTTGTACTCTGTCAAGAGACTGGCGTTTACTGGAATTTTATCTGCCGTGAGGGGATTTTTCAGCTTATAAATCAGATCTGGATAGTATGCGATGATAATCGGATCGCATCGCGTCATCTAATGACAACAAGAGACAGGAGCTAATGGCTGCGGCCGTTTATAGCCGAAGGATCGAGACTTGGACGGATAAGGCAAGCTGTCACTTATTCTTTAAATCTTGCCTCGATGACGAAACAAAATTTAGGACTTTCGTTGTTGCTCGCGCAAGCTTTCCTTGCCTTTCGTTAGTATCATATGGGAGACAATGGAATTTTCTGCTTCCTATCCGCTGTTTTGAAGCTTCAAGTTCAAATTTAGACTGAAGCCTTGTTATTTCTTCTTTTCGCTATTCAACGTGCTATTAACACTTGTGAATGAGGGTTTTGTCACTCAGCATTCTTGATGGGTTTCTTTACCTGCAGGAAGGGAAAGAGGGCTAACTGACCCCTTGTAGTCCAGGCGATGCCTTGAGCATTATTTAATAACTTACAGGGGTTAATAATGCGACTCCAGCCAGGCTTGGACCCTTGCGTTTACACTATTCAACCCCAGGCAACACAGATCACCTTCTGGTCATCCGTTGAGATAGGCTCAGCCTGTGAGGTCTCCAGGGGCCAAAACAGGGGGAGACTACCGCTGATAGCAGAAACTCTGGCCAAGTGTGGGGTTAAAAAGATAGGGGTCTCCCAGGTTGAGAAATAAGTCTAGGAAAGACAACGCTATCCTTGTCATCAAGTCTCGGCCAGACCGACGACAGGCCATGAACCGTGGCTCATTAGCACATCAGAATGAACAACACTTACATGGGTGTGAGAGACACAGGTCTTCAAGAGAAGCCAAAATTCACTGGCACATGGCAAGGGAATTGAAACCGTGTGAAGGTTTGTGAATAAAGACAGACAGCGAGTGGCCGCAAAGAAATATCTTCGAATCGAAATAACGTCTTTGGATTGAAACTGTGCTGGGAACCTGGGTTTGCGTCCTGACTCGTGATCGATCGGATGTTTCCGAATTGGGGGCCTTCTCCGCGAAATCCCCAGCTTGAGGTAGACATAGGGTTGAAAACCGACAGCGAGCTCCAAGGGTGCGTCCACTTTTTTGAGTATTAAGCACATCTGGACGTTGGCCGATTTAATCACGAGCCTCGAGCCTCGAGCTTATCTTTCCAAGTTCCTCACTCAATGGAATTCCAACCATTTTAAGGGAACCAGGAGCACTTGGGTTTCAAAGTTCAAATCACAGCAATGATGACCTGTTTAGATTTGGCCATCGAATGCTTCTGTGTCAGTCCATGGGTTTTCAGCAATGTTTCCCTTCTTCCCTTGCCGGCGGCAGTGCTTAAAGTTATATGTACCAGCAGTGGATACTACCTTGAAAAGGTGCACACTACGGGTACACAAGAGTAAACATACATTGTACTCAGCTGAGAGTAGTGGGCTCGATGTTTCCCCCCTCGCTCACTCTATTCTATATCAAAGTCCCACTTCACGCGTCTGAGCTCAGCTGCCACGCTGCGGCGAAGTACCGAGCCCTGACCCACGGCGTCTGGAGTGGACTCTGATCCTTTTTTAGCTCAAGGGTCTTCGAGCAATGCTTGAGATGGTGCACTGCGGATTTCTCAAATGGTTTCTGAACGGCTCCAGTCTATTCCAATATATAAAGCACAAGATGTGGCCAAGTAAGAAGCGTTTTTGCTGTCCATCAGGAACAAAATCATCAATCTTTTACTAGCCTCCTAGAGCTCTTCGGCCCTCCACTCATTTCACTCTTCTTAATCACCTTCTTTCTCGCATTCACTCGCCTTGCTCCTGCCATGAGACTCCCAATTTCCACTCTTTTAGCCTTCCAGGCACTTTTTGGCTCCAGCTTAGCTGCCGCTTTGCCTAGCAAAGCTATTCTTCGCCCAATCCTGAGACGGCAAACTTCCGTTCCGGCTGTACCCCTTGGGCCAGCCAAGTTCACTCCCAAGATCAATGTCACCCTGCCCTATGAAGGACCTAACGCTGCCAACGCTCTCGTTCGGGCCACGATGAAACAGCCGGCCGTCTTGTTGGAGAACATCGACACAATCACTGATATAGAGTGCTCAGCTACTGGAGTAGTTCTCAAATTCAGCGCTCCCGAAGATTACAACACGTGCCTGGGTGCGTGGCCAGCCAAGGACTTCATCATCATCACGAACCACAACGGGACTTGCGACAGTGAGGACGAGCGCGGCATTTATGTCGTCCAGAACTACACCTTCGACAACACCACATTGAAACTAGCTGCTTCTTCCACCAAAGCAGAGATCAGTGATCAGATGAATGATGCCGTCATCGACTTTCAACACACAGGCACTGCTACCACCAAAAAAGGTCTCTCTGGAACCATCTCTGCCGACCTTTCTGGGTCCACACTCGTTGCAACGGACCCCTTGACCATCGTCGCCAACGAGGCCAAGCTCGAAAGTACAGTCACCTTGGCGGGCCACGTCCACTACAACTTCTGGAAGTTCAAGGTAGATGAGTTCTACATTGATGTCGAATACTCATCTGCTTTGAACCTGAACATCTCGGCTGAGGTCAACGCCAAGTACTCGACTGACTTGTACAATTACAACCCTCTGTCCGTATCTGTCTCTGCCTTCACTATCCCCGGCATCATTGATGTCGGCCCCATGGTCAACTTCGGCCTGGGTATCGAATTGGCTGCATCCGGTGTTGTCAAGGCTTCCGTGGACGTCGTTTCAACTATTGCCGATTCTCAAGTTCACCTTGACTTTCTGGACTCCGCGAAGACCTCTACCACAGGCTGGAAGCCGCAAACCAATGTCACCACCGACATCAACGCTCAAGTAGAGCTTCAATTGAATCCATTTGCTGACCTAAGCGTCGCCCTGGGAGTCAAGCTCTTCAACGGTCTCCTCGACATGTCTGCTGGAGTCGAGGCGAAGCCCCAGGTTATCAACGCCTTTGCTGTGGACGTTGATTTCAATTACACTAGCGCCAGTGGTATTATCTTTGCAAAGCCTACCGGGGATCAGTGCAAAAATGGCGCTTGGTTTGCAAGCACGTTTCACTTGGGCGTTGATGCCTACGTTACACAATTCTACACTAAGAAATTGTATGAAGTCGATGTGCCAATCTACCAGTCGCAATGCTGGAACTTTATCAACTAGAGAATATAGAAATCTCATGAAAAAAACGTTACAAATGACCATGGAAACTTGCGTGAGCTTGATGCGCTTTCGCATCGTTGGGGAACATGTTTAACATTGGTACTTCAACTTGCTCGCGTAGGCGAGGGACTTTAGTGAAGAGTCCCTTTCAAATCTCCACTGCTTTCATCTTACTGGGTACTGACCGTACTCCCCTTGTCCCCCAAAAATTAAGTGCAACATTGCAGGTCAATCAACGAAATCTCCATTTTATATGAAGTCTGCAAGAAATGAAGCCAAGGCCACAACAAAATCTTCGTGGGATATATGGCGAGCCTTGGCACTAATTTTCTTGAATGCCTGTCAGCGGAGCCTAGACTCTTTTATTACGCGTTTTGATATCTCAACTTCAATATTGTAGTGACTCCACATTGAGTAGAAAGTGCATGTGGGCAGCAACTTTGGCCCCGACGTCAACTTCTTTGCGCCTGACCTTGATATCTCTTCGCTTTGGAGGGGGCCTGGGTAGGCCTCGATGCCTCCGAGTACACCCATGACAATGGCTCACGTCGCTGGACTTGTTGCGTATCTGCAGGCATTGTGTCCTCTTGATAATGCGGCGGCTGTTGTAGAAAGGTCGAATGAGCTTGGGTTCAAGGGTGTCGTCGTTGGAAATTCCGGAACGGGCAGTGCGAACACCCTCGCTCATAGCGGTGTTGTCTCCGTCTGAGTTGCATCATTGATAAGGGGAAGAAGGAGATAAAAATTGAGTCAAGGAGGCTTGGATGCAGCCTCATGCCATGATAATGCAGCCAAGCGGCGCAATCGGAAGGTGTCAACGTGACGATTATCATAAGCAGCTCATCGAATCCTGCAAGATACACGTCGTGGAGTTCATGTCACTTGGCTATCTTGCGGCAACGAGCGCAAGTCCTTGCAGAGCCCCGGCTGCATATCTCTAGTTCCACTGCGTCGGACATGTTGCTGGATCAGGTCCAGAAGAGAAATGTTCGGCGAGAATTGCGGAGCAAAGTTAATTTCCTGCACATTCCGTTCGTCTGTACTTTACTTCCCGGCTCCTCTCCAAACCACATCCCTCAAAGGACCCTCTTATTCTCCAAATACGTCATACAAAAATAAAACTTGGGGTAAGACAGATGGATCCTGTGTGTACCACCCGCAGTCGTATCACAGCGGCGGGGGAGCTCTCGTGGGCCGGCGCAACTGGGGCAACAGCTTCACCAGCGTCAGATTTAGCTCAGGTAAGGACCATGTTGAATCTTACTCCCCCGCATTCAACAAAAGGCAGTAATTCGCCGATGAGAGACGCTTGAAGCTAAAGTCTCGGGGGTTCGGGGTTCATCTTTATCCACTCGGGAGCAAACATGAGTTCCCCCGGCCATCCTCCCGCCTGCTCTAGTATCGACCAGCGCAGACCAGTTCCCAAACATGCCGGTCCCGAAATGGATCGCGGCGGCATCCCCGCGTCTTGGGGAAAGTTTCCCGCACTACCCCGCAGCGGCGCAGTTCACTACCTCTTTCTAAAAGGACATCCCGCGGCGATGACGGTCCTTCAGTGGGAGCCGGTCATCCGGGGCATCCTGAGTGATGGGGAAGCTATTCTTAGTGGTTGGTTCGCTCGGTAGATGGTTTTGTGAGGGGTTCATGGGATAAATATCATAGTTGCTGCCCCAAAGCGCTGTTGATCCTGTGCTTCGTCCTCAATCGTCAAAGCCTTTTACACAGATACTCGCCATCATGTCGTCCCCAACTATGAAAGCTGTAAACTACCAAGGACCTTACAAGGTCAAGGTCTCGGAAGTATCGTTGCCTAGAATCCAACATCCCGACGATGTCATTGTCAAAGTTACCACCGTGAGATGAACCTCAGTCCCGACCCTGCCGGCTGACCTCCGCGAATCCTCCAGCTAATCATAGACACAGGCTGCCATCTGCGGCTCAGACCTACAGTGAGTCTTCCGATCGGTGCAAGTCTGCTTGTCAGTACGCCTTTGCTCACCATTCGCAGCATGTACGAGGGAAGGACTGCTGCCGAGGCAGGCATCACGTTTGGTAGGTTTGCTGATGTTTCGCCGGGCTCGTAAACTCAAGTTTATAGGTCACGAAAACATGGGAATCGTTGAGGAGCTTGGAGCCGGTGTCACTCTCCTCAAGAAAGGAGACCGGGTCGTCATGCCCTTCAACGTCGCCGACGGCCGCTGCCACAACTGCGAAGAAGGACGGACGGCATTTTGCACTGGTGTGAACCCTGGGTTCGCCGGTGGTGCTTACGGTAAGTAGTCACTTTCCAGATTCAAGGATCGGAGCTGACATGCAAGCAAGGATACGTTGCCATGGGACCATACCCTGGGGGTCAGGCGCAATATATCCGAGTGCCTTACGCCGACTTCAACGCCCTCAAGCTTCCAGCTGGCAAGGAATTTGAGTCAGATTTCATTTTGCTTGCGGGTGCGCATCTCTCTTCTACGGAACTCCCTCAGCTTTACTAAGCAATCCTCGTAGATATCTTCCCCACTGGCTGGCATGGCATCGAGCTGTCGGGCTTCAGGCCCGGTGAGAGCGTCGCGGTTTTCGGCGCCGGTCCTGTCGGTCTGATGGCTGCTTACTCTGCAGTTCTCCGTGGTGCATCAAGAGTCTTCGTGGTCGATCGCGTTCCCGAGCGCCTTCAGGCCGCCGAAAAGATCGGATGCACACCAGTAGACTTCACCAAAGGTGATGCTGTTGAGCAGATCAAGAAAATCAACGGCGGAGAAGTCGACCGCTCAGTGGATGCGGTCGGGTACCAGGCTGTGAGCGCCGGTGGAAACACGGAGCAGCCCAATATCGTTTTGGAAAACATGATCAAGGTCACGCGAGCATGTGGCGGACTTGGTGTCCCGGGACTTTACGTTCCCAGGTACGATACACCCTTTCTTCGAATACTACTTTGTACGCAATACTGACGAAACTTCTTTGATAGCGACCCTGGTGCGTCAGATGATGCCTCGGCAAAGGGAATGATCAGCCTGAGCTTCGGTAAGCTCTTTGAGAAGGGACTCTCCCTTGGGACTGGACAGTGCAATGTCAAGGCCTACAACCGATACCTGCGTGATTTGATCATTGCAGGCAGGGCCAAACCCAGCTTCGTCGTCTCGCACGAGATCAACATCGACGACGCCGAAGTCGCGTATGAGAAATTTGATAAGAGAATTGACGGCTACACGAAGGTCCTCATCCACCCCAACGGTGGCTTTTGATCTGTCTGTTAGTGCTTGATGAGTTGGTGGTTATGTTCATGTTGAAAGGCAGTAAGGCATGGTCCTTGTCATTGGTGTTTGACTGGGGTTTAGGCAGGGGGGTGACATAACGGAGAGGTTTCATTACCATAGTATGATGATGCTCAGTGTCTCAACCGTGAGCAATTACTTGTGCTTCCGTGCTAAGTTGATCACTCCATCATGTTAGCTTTGCAGGGTGTATCGTTGCTTGTGAACTAATTGATACAACAACGCTGAAATGCCCATGAATCCAACATACATAGAGCCCATCATAAGATATATTGATTCAAAACTGGGTTGACTTGGAGCAATGGTCGTCAACCATTGTTGTTCTCGGTTAGCTGCAGCAGTCAATACATCTTATCACATCAATCCGTTGAGCACATCTAAACTGCCATGTGTCTAATATTAATATTTTAAAACTTATGAGAGTCATCGTGCCATTCTGGCCGGTTGTGGTAGAACGGTGACGGCGACCTTGGACCTCGACTTTCTGCCCGCCCATTTTCAACATCCTCCGCCTCAGAGACATGCACCTCGATTTCCTGAGTGCACAAAATTCCCATCTCAATCGCACAACTTTGGGTCTCGTGAACTTCCTCCTTCTTGACAATGCTCTCCCTGGACTCTGAGCGGTCCATGGCCTGTGTGATGTTGGATATAGGAGGTCTTGCCGCATGCTTCCTACTTTTGTCCGTACCCGCAGTCTTGCTGTATAGCCATGCGCTATCTTCGCTCGTTCGTGATGGTGATGAATTGCTCCCACCATATGTCTTGACTACGGTGCTCTTTGCCCTTCTCCAATACTCCTCCACCAAACTATCCAGCACCGGTAGTGAGGCTGTCACAACACCTAACGATAGGTCCAAGCATGCCCATATCAGAGCTTCTGTATAGTTCCACGTGAAGTCGTTTGTGATGGTAGGAAGGATTTGATGGAGCAAGCCTGCCAAAACTGCCAGACCACCTATCGTCCAGATAGCGAATAGTCGAGTCTTCTTTGTCGTTTGCATGCGAATCTTCCACAAGATCACAACAGGTGCTGACAGCAAAGTAAGCCCCTGAGCCACATGGAAACCAGTCAGAATCTTTGATTCAACACCCTGGCCGATACACGAAGGAGCAGGCTCTCGCCTGCCACGGAAAGCCAAATCCCATTGTGCTGCCGGCGGATTGCATGCAAAGACGTTGAGAAAGATAGCGAGCAGGATATATGCGACAGTTGATCCGATGAAGATATCGCATGCGATCCGCCACCACCTAGGGAGACGGTCCGCTAGTCTTCGGAGGAATATTGCTATTGAGAGCTTTATCATGCCCACAGCGACGAAGAATGTTGTCTTGCAAACCGTGGCCCCCAACATTCCGATGTTGTATTGCTCGTAAGTGACTTCCCATGTATGTAGGGCAGCTGCGCCGACTGCGAGGGAATGAATTTGTGCGATCGGATACACGAGAGCTAGAAGCTGTACCGAGTACGATCAGTACAGGTATCATGGGCGCGCTACTCGCTGGTTGGAACGTACCGCAGCAGCGATGATGGCCCAGTCATCCCAACCGAACTGCTTGACTGAACCTCTTCGCAATCTCAGCCATACTCTTGCGGCTGTGGGGGCAACAACGGCCACTATGACAAAGATGAGGCCCGTCAAAACGCCGGGCAGTTTAGTCTCGTGGGCATAACCGGGAGGCGGCTTGGCGGCGAGGAAATAGCCCGTCATCGGGTTGGCTGTCGTCATTCCGAGCATACGAAAGAGACCCTTGACGATGAAATAATCATTCTGGGTTGCGGGAGGCTGTCCGACGAAGGCCGACGTCCCCGTCAAGGGGAGGCTGCTCGGGTCATCGGGTATTGAGGGGATATCCATCAGATGCCGCCATTAGTATTGATGGAACCTGATGCGAGTTTTGGATTGAAAGAATCTGCGAAAAGATCATGAACCTCGAGAAAAGGCTCGGGGGTGTCATGAGTGATCTACTATGTACGATCGAGAAAGGCACCATGTCCCGCTGACACGCGCTCCTCAAGGCAAAAGCAATGTCACGGCCGCATGAGAACCCGATGTCGCTTCCCTGTCGCCACGGAATTCTGAAGAAAGTCATCTCCTGCGCCGCACGTAAAGTTGGGTGATTGTTTCTTTTGACACATGGTCATAAATGACTACATGAGACTCGATGCAGGCAATGGCTAATTCGGCATCTTCTCCGGCTGGAAGCACCTCAGCCGTCTTGGCCAACAGTATTTGAGTTTCCAAAAAGCAAGTTGAGATCCACTCGACACCCAAAATGGAGAAGATCTTGCGTTATGGCTGCTTCAAGCGCGATTTCGAAGTTTCTTTTCTTGGAAAAGGTCGGAGTCTTCATGTTGTCTCGATCTCCCCGATGCTAGATTATGATGAAATTTTTTAGCCAAATTCGAACTCGACGGCGGGCTGATCGAGTCAGATCCATGGTGAACACTAGTGAGCCTCAATCTCTGTCTAGATCCTCAAGTTCCGCGTGGATGCAGGCTATCCCGATCTAGGCTCTGATCCGTGGGCTTCCGTCTGCCCCGTCGCGTTTCCGCTTAAATCCCCACTCACCCTGCAGCATGCATACGATCTCTTTGATCTTTGCCCAGTTAGGACGTGGGCTGCTGGGATAAATATGTTTGTTGACAGCGGGACTTTTCTCCTCCAACCGGGGAAGGCATTAAGAGTGGGAAAGCATCATTGACCATGTACATAATAGGTAGTTCGGAAGCGTGGTCAATCGTCAACAGGCACGCTTTGAGAATCTGATGTACATGGCATAGCATAGGGCCTGTCATTGAGCTACATAAGCGCCGAACAGAACAACGACCGACACGATGGCCCAGATCAGACTCCTGTTGAACGTGTGCTGGGCAGCTGTGGCGGATCCTGTCACCGACGCTGTGGCCGACCCAGTCGCGTAGGCCCCCCAATGAAACTGACTGGAGATAGTCGTAGCCTGCGCCTCGTTGACTGTTCGTTGACTGTTGCCATACACGGCTCGGCTATGAAGGTGACATTTGTCGTGACTGCACAGGACTGTGGCGAGGTGACCGGATCATCGTACTTCCTATCATAGAGGCTATGATACGTCGTCAAAGATGGGTAGTTGATCATGCCCAGAGCGGTCGAGCCACGTCCCGGTGAAATCCGCGCGAGGGAATACGAGATCAATCTCGACTGCGTTGGCTGGTAGCTGGGCTGTTGCTAAGTGAGCGACGAAGAGAAAAACGATCACCACGCAGGAGTGGGTAACACCCATAAAGCGCCTGAAAGCAGCTCAGAGAGGCAAAACAAATGAATTCAGGGATATGTTGGAAGATGGAAATCACTGTTGCATCTCAAGAAAAGAGGAACTGCCCCGGAAATTAGACAAATACTTCTGCCCCCTCCGATACAGGGGGCGCTCAGCGGCTCCGTCTCTCGGCCGAGTATCAGCTCCGATTCAGGGTACTCAATAACAACACTTGGAGCACGTTGTTCACGGCATAGGATTTGATGGCTTTGCAAGTTTGTCAGTAGAACGCAGTATACTAAACAGCCCAGCGTGTGGGATCATGCTTGTAGCCTGCGATTGGCCCGGGGGGCGAGGACGGCCGATGCCGTGTGCCCGGCAAGATTCTCTCGATGAATAGCCGTCTGGTCTTGTTGTAACTTGCGAAGTTACTTGCGAAATAAACATCTGCAAATGCTTGAATATCGAGAGACTAGGGACACAGTCCGAGAATTGTCGTTGCCACCTCATGGAAGAGGCCTAGACACAACGGAATTATCAAGATGGCAAGCGAGGAACGAAATTCTCGGTTGTTGAAAATCCACCTAGCTGTCAAGTCTGGTGTTTCTTAAATTCACTCACTGTGTAGGAGCTGACCAATTGACACGTATATTGCAATTACATGAGAATACTTCACATTGAAAAAGCTACATATAACTCTCACTGCTCTATCTGTATCTCGCACTCGGTTGTTTTGAGAGTCGAAACCTGACGGCTGATTTCCTTCATCTCCGTGACTCTTCAGTGATATTGACCATATTGGTGAGCTAAGAATCTCTCGGTTAAATCAATCAGTCCAGAATCTATCCAGTTGCCAGCACGCATTCCAGCCTATAAAATAGAACTTGAAAATACATGTTTACTTCGACTCTGCTAGTAGCCTAGTGCCGCAATTTCTGTTTCAATAGCTGCACCAACGCCTCCGTACTGTCCAAACCCTTCATTTCCGGCGTCAAAATAGAGGCTTCTGCGCGTTCCAGAACATTTTAAATAGCCTTCAACGCCGGGTCTGCTGCATCCTTGAAGCCAAAGTGTTGAAATAGCTACTGACCAGCCCATATCATGCCAACAGGATAAGCAACATATTTCCCAACAACTTCGCGGGCGCTGCCGTGCACTGATCCGAATAAGCTAGGAAATTTTACGTCAGGGTTGAGAAGGGGCGATGGCGATAGCACTCGTGCAAGCAGGGCCCAAGTCGGAGAGAAGATCGCCAAAGAGGTTACTCCCAACGACAACGTCAAAGACGTCTGGGCATTGTACGAAGTGGGCAGTCAAGATGTCGATATGATACTTGTCGACCTTGGCGTCTCCGTAGTTCTTGGTCATCTCCACAATGCGAGAGTCCTAGTAAGTCATGGTAACGCTGATGCCTTTGCTCTCAGTAGCACTTGGAAGAAGCTTTCGAAGGAGGCTGTGAGCGAGATCGAAGGCACAACGAAGGACTCCTATCAACGCCGAATCTGGTCATGGCAGTCCCTTGGATAACGGCCTTGCGGGTAGTTCCCTCAAAGTCCCTCCTCGTGACGGATTTGAGACTTTACGATGTGGTACACGCCGTCGGCGTGGCCATCGATCTGGATTTCTTTGATACCCCTTCAATCATGAAGGGCTACCTTCCCAAGAATAATGGGCTCCAAAAGTCACTTACCGCAGCAGGGGTCGTGTTGATTTCTGTCGAAATCGCTCGGAAGCCGGACGTGACTCGAGATGAGAAGACTATCAACCCCGAGATCACGTTTCTCTTTGAGCTCAAGTGCTTTCAGATTTGGTTAAAATCAAAGCTGTCATCATCGTAGAGTCGACTGCCGCAGTTGCTCAGTTCAATCACAAAGCATTGGTAAGTATTATTGCCAATCCAGTTAACAGCACCGTCCCCATCGTTGCTGAAGTCCAGAAGAAGCACGGAAATTTTGACCCTAAGCGCCGATTCGGCATCACAACACTGGATACTCTGCGCGGATCCAAATTTCTTGCTAATATCCTTGGCAATTTAGCTCGCAGAGTCTTAAGATGCCTGTTATTGGTGGACATTCGGGATCAACAATTCTGTCAATGATCAGCCAATCCGAGCATTCGGTTCAGCTAGACCAACAGCAAATCGAGTCTATCACAAACAGCACGTTCAATGACATTGAAGCCAAGTAAGTCACAAGCTGACTGACAACCAACAGAATTCCAATTCGGTGGAGATGAAATTGCGAAAGCCAAGGCCGGTGCTAGTTCCGCGACGACGTGCATGGCGTACGCTGATTTTCGGTAAGTCTTTACACGTGAACCATCTGTTTTCTTTTCGCAACCACTCACTCATTGAACTATCTTGACAGCTTTTCTTAAGCAATTCTCAAGGTCAGAGTTGTGTTGTGGACCCCTGCCTTTGTCTACCTCCCTGGACTGCAAGTAGACGAGACTGTTGTCCGCGATGGGGTCAACTACTTTGCTGTGCTTGTCACCCTCGGGCCTAACAGTAACGAAATTGCGCATCCCATCAGATGTTTTTCCGACTACGAGAAGGGTCTTTTGAAGGTAGCAGTTGAGTTGGTGAGCCAAGAGGGAAAATCAAAAGGAGAGGACTTCATTCAGTTGCAGGCGCAGTGAAGCCTGCTTCTATAAAAATTGAGAATTTCTTTAATCCAGACATTCAACTCCCTATTGAGTTCCACCTTTATTTTGTCGCGCACTGACCGGTAGCATTCGATGATCTAATCAAGTCAAGCCTTGTGGCTTGAAATAAGGCGGCCGAGCTTCCCGACTAGTTTTAATGGCTTCTCATAGCCACGTAACCTCCGAGGGGAAGGCCACCCCTAAACCCTTAAATGATGATGTTTTGGCTCTTAACATGTACGATGGCTGTTTGCACCTGCATCGTTTACAACATCTAAAAAGGAGCTCCCACGTAACTCCATCAAACATGTCAATAATGTTGTCAGCAACTCCGAATTGTATGCCCACGGGTTGATTCCATAGGTTCCTGTTGCGGTTTGGGACTATGGTGGCTATAGGAGCGAAGTAGGACCCCATGGATGGCATGTTATTCGGAGGTTCAAGTCAGACGGCGAGAAAAGATGGCTGGCATCTGCATGGCGAAGTTGGTTTTGATTAGGTCGGGGGCTGTTTGGGTTGTAGTCGGGTGTCTCGAAGTTGAAAAGATACTCTCTGACTTTCATGAATACTGGAAATGAAACCCCCCTCGGTAAACCGTTGAGATGGCAGTGGAGTTTGAGCGCCCTGGATCGTGTTTGATATTGGGGGTTGACGCATTGGAGGCATTGATCAAGCTGTGTAGCTTGACCTTGGCGTCCAGAATCGTCAATACCTGTTGCCCTTCTCATGCTCCGCTTCATATGCTTCTTCACAGCATTGTCAGAATCATGTGTAGAGCGAGAATTGTCTTCATGATCTGACTCCTCAATGGTTTTGGTTCGAGCTCGGTCGTGCGTTCTGGGACCTTCTTCAATACCCTGACGTAGCACAGACGGTACTTCCCTGCAATGTCTCGACATTGCACGTCGCCTTCTTAACTTGTTTAACAATTGAAGCGAGGTGTTAATACCTCTGTTGCCTCGTTAGTAAATGGTTGGAAAAGTCCACAAGTTTAGTTTGGTACAGTTGACAAAAGTGCAGGCCTTGAGCCGAGCTGCCGGAGCCGAGTTGCTGGAGCCAAAACAAGACCGCTCATCCATACAGCTAACATATACCCATGCCAAAATGAAGGGCTTCACCAGTCGGAATACTGCTCAATCGTGCGAATGATTGCGTGGGCAGCGGTGGTACAAGTCTGCAAAGCATCACGAAACTTTGCACGCTTCGAGTCCAACGAAAGATAGGGATGGTTAAGGAGAATCACGGTATAATAGTAGCTGACGAAAGGAAGACCGGTGGGATCGGGAGCCAGTTGTGGTATGTCGTGCAAGGTTGGACTGAAGCGTGGTTATGTGAGGTCATTGCCATGGGTGGTAACATCCACTCTCAGAAAGAGAACCATTTTGTTGTCCATTTCTCCGGCATGAATGAATTTGTGGAAGATTTCAAGAACTCTCTCCACTAGTTGTGAATGCTGAACATGATGTTCCAGAACAGCTTGTGTTTCTCGGTGGTGACGAAGGATCGCGGCAGCCTTGGGTCGTGCTTGGCGCCATCGCATCAGCACTGACCATCGCGTGTCGGCCTTGCTCTTGTTCTATCTCGGGCGAGGTCTGCATGCTCTGAGTCCGACCTGTTGGGGATGATGTCAGTCAGGTGTTCGTAGTGGTTTGCGGGGAGGTGTAAGATGGTGGTTACCACTTGTCCATCGAGATGCGATGGCTTTGCAACTGGTTCCTGGAGGTCTTGCTGCCCGGGCGGACGTACGTCGATGTCTGAGTCTTGAATGCCATTCGGATACCGCAGCCACTAGCTGCTGAAATGGTCGAGGACAAGAAGCTCCAAAAGATGCGTTTGCGCACTGAACGCTCATCCGAAGACAGGTGGTCGTACTGGACAGGGCACCTATGCATGCCCGATTGAAATATTCACTTGAATAGCAAGCCGCTTAGACACTATTCATAACGGAGCGACATTGTGAAAAGGAGGTAGACTTGAGATGCTAGCAACGCTTGGATAGAGATTGTGTCGCCTCGGAGAGCCAATATACTTAGTATCGGTAAGAGGTCTGAATGCGAACGTATGACTGCCGACCTCATATCAACGGACCCATATGTTTAAAGCTTGGCAATATTCAAGCTGCAACATGAAAATGATAAATTGACAGTGTGATCTTGAACTCCGTCTGTGGAAGTCAGATAAGGAAAATTTTTCCAAATCAGCCAGACATTCTCGACCTTGCAGAAAGGGGATCAAAGGATGCCATATTCGGAAATATGCAAGGAAGGGGTCACTGGCAATCAGATAGTCAGGCAAAGAATTCATATCATTCGTGACATCCATGCCCAATGAAAGTGGCAAGGTATTAACATCCGATTCGTGGTTCGGCCTTCCACTACTGTCGCATCCCGGTCTCATCTCCGGAGACTCTTGACTAGTCCGGTCGTTGCCGCCTACTATGCAATCCTCAGGAGATGGGTCATTTTTGGTATAAACTCCGGCAGTGTGACGCCAATCATCGTTGTCAAAAAGGCTCTCTTGACGGTGTTGACGATGAAGACGCCGGAAGACCTGCCAAGGGACTGACTTTTCCCCCTTGGTAAGGGCTGTGAGACTTCCGATTTCTGGCGCCATTGTCAAAAGACCTGCCGCTCAGTTGCTGACAAGCTAAGCCACGCTCCGTCGGCGCTGTTTGCTTTCGGAAAGCGGCGAATGGGAGTAATGTCGTCAAAAACGCGCATGTGCCAGTGCAACTCAACGGTGGGGTGTGGCGGAATTATATTTACCCCGTAGCTGAGCGGCCCGGGTGAGCAGTCTGCCGAAGATATCCGTCCTTCACACATGTTTATTCAAGCTGAGTATAACTAGGTAGTTGATTCTACGGGTTGAGAATTCACGTCAGGCTGCAGCCACGCGGGACACCATACATGTACCTACAAAGCCTTTTCAGACGTCATAGGAATTCCACTTAGTGTTATTTACGGGAACATTCCTGGTCAGCAACAATCTGTTCACCAATCTACTATTCTCGCCTACGTCTACAGGGAGTCTCAAAAGTGGCCTGGACAACTCCAGCTACTAGAGGAACGCGAATTCTTAACTTTCTAAAATGTGCGGCCGTAGTGCCTGCCGCCTTCCATCCGTTCCCACATCGAGCCTGCTTCTCGGGACCGTTCCCGCTTCTGCTGGCGGGCCAGAAGCTCCTACTCCCAAGTCTTCAAGATAAGGAACGTCCTGCTCCAAAGCTCCAGACATATCTGAGTCTATTTTGGGGGTATCACCTTCTTCGATACTTTCTGATCGCATCATGTCCTCAGACTCCTCAACATCTTCATCTCCGCAATTCTCATCACTACATCTTGTGTAATCAGTCGGTGTGTCGTTTGTTCCGGCAGTCTCGGATGCCTGAGGATCTCGATTGGGCATTTTGTTCGCGTCTACTGATGTTCGATCTGCCCACCAACGTTGAACCACCCCTGCCAAGTCGAGAGGATAGTTGGCCCAGTAGACGGGGCCGAACTTGAGACCTTTTACCACCTCTATCGATGTTCCGCTGTTTGTCGCAGGGCTGTGAGTGGTTGATAGGCGGCTAGTTGCACGGAGATCATAAAATGCTGATGCCAGCTAGCCCCCTGATATGTGAGCTAGCAAAGCTTCAAGAACTTGTTTAGTCTCTGTCAATCGCTTTTCCATGGTGAAAATGTACCTTCGGAGGTCCCAGCCTCTATACCAGTTCGTGGCCATGTTAGTTTCGAAAGCTGAATCGAGAGAACCATATCAGACCAACTTACCCATTCACATATCAAAGACAAGGCTAGGGAACAGGAACAGGCTAAATTCAATGATTATCATTCAAGACTTACCGCTTCCCCTGTTCAGGCCACTGGCACAAGACATTGTTGACACTGCATTGTGCGCGTTTCGGTCGATAACGATGAGCCTTGGAAAGGCACAAGTCCACTTGAATGACCTTACCTCTCTCCACTACACTGTTGATTGACAATATCATAGTCGACCAACCTTTGCCGCGTGTAATGGTGAGACGGTCTTCTCAGCCCACCTTGTGTTCTCGCGCTTTCAAGGTCAAGCACGCCCCACGACTACGAGTTGTCTTCTTGATACTGTGGTCCACCATGTTCATTGACAGATAAGTTTGCTTCTTGCCGAGATCGGGTCCAATTGGCCGTGATGAGACAAGCCAGTGGAAGGCTTAAGAGACGAACGCCGTGACCGAGCGCGCGTAATATATGAACCGCCGGCAAAGGAAACAACACGGAAACTGGGAAGCGGGCAGTTATCAACTGCCCCACGCCGATCTCGCTGGCGACGGGGTACGGCCAATCCGGGAATCACGGCACAGTGGACATAGTTGGAAATGGCAGGCTTGCTTCATGAACTTGCATGGCCCGTGGACCGCTTCAGTCTACCTTCGCTCCTATGAAGAATGCTCATAGTTCTTGGCCTGCTAGGAAACACCGTCGATAGTCTCTCCCTGCAAACACTCCGCCGCGCGTTCCCAACGGCCAGTGACTCCACCTGACCGAGTGTCTCAACTGTATGCTTTCCCAGATGAGGCACGAGCAATGCTTAATGGTTCTTAACCAGCCGCTCGTCGACAAGTGGCTCCTTTTCATAGACATCCAGTCCAACCGCAGCGACGATACCCTCATTCAAGACGATCATATGCGGGGTGCCAGCTGACAGCGGGACGTGGACGGAGGTAATGTCACTCGTGCTGAAAAGTTCGTCGGCGGGGGCGTAAGAACAATCTGAAGTAGCTCGTCTGGCAGCGGCTTCCGGCTGTGATACATCATCTCTAGCCCGACGGGTTTGGCACGGCGCTTGACAGCTCGGCCGATACAGCCCATGCCAAGGGTTCCCAACGTCTTGCCTAGGGGTTATGGGACAAGACGAGACCTTCTTTGAAGTTCCGCTCTGTAGAATGCGTAGGATGTTGAAAGCAGGGTTCAGCCGGCGGCTGCTGCGAAGTGGAGGAAAATAGTCGGATCAGCGGTGGCATTGGTGACCGGATAGGGCGCGTACGTGACGATGATGTCGCGGCGTGTGCAGGCGTTGATATCGATCTGATCGTACCCAGCGTCGGTATGGCAAATGTACTTCAGTGACGGAGGAAAATGGTTTGACGAATTCTCGTCGAACTTTCCTGCAACCTGTAAACCATTGAGCTTCTACTCCTTGTTATTTGGTAGCTGGAGGACACGAATAGCAGCTCCGTTAGAAAGACTCTGAAGATTGCTTCAACTGATAGTTGTTGCGCGAGTTGTTGAAGAACTCGTCTCGCGACGTGCTAGTGACCCCTTTGGAGTTGGTCACCAACCGTTGGGCTTCACGCTCTTCCAGTGCATGGCGGATGGGGTTGAAGACAAGGATGCGGGGTTTCGACTGAGACCTGTCGATGAGGCTGTCTATCGGAACCAACTCCATCTCCACTGACTTTGTAGACTGACTGACGTGCTTCTACCAGTCTTTAAACTGATGAGGCCCTCCCTACTGGGTAAACGTGTTTGGTCAAAGTCCTTCGCCGCTTTGATGCTCGATCTTTCTTCGCCCTCGTCTTGAAAGGGGACGTTCAAGGTTGCCAAAAGTTCAGCCCTACCATCAGCCTCCTTGAATTCCATGTCAAGGAATATGCTAGACAGTCTGACTCCCCCATCGAGGTCGCGCTCGGTCGCCATGTCGCCACCTGTAGAGTCCTAGCGATCTAGGTTTCAACCCTTAGCTTCCCAGAAGTAGAAAGAGGGGCTAGGCGAAACCCAGTACAGACGTATCATGCAGGTCGATTAGCCACTCTAGTAGTTCGTTGCTAGCCTCTCAGAGTGTTTCCGCAGTAGGGTATAATATAGGAATGGACGATTTTGCACGGACGGATGCCGTCTTTACAAATAAAGGGCGACGATCCAGTCTAGCGTAAAGCAGACAGATGCGATAGCTCACCCTAAAGTCCAAGGTCCACGCATAATCCTCTGGTTCCAGTGGTGGCATTTTTGCCCTCTCACCCTCCCTCCGTTATTTTCTTCGTCGGCCGCCTCACTATTCATCTTCGTATGGCCCGTGTAGGTCCGAGTTTCGTCACCATGACGTCGGGGAATATGGCCTGATCTCATTCGGTGTCGATTTGTCTGTACCAACTGGGTATACTTCTTCCGGAAAGTTTCCGACTATTCGTCCGACTATGCAAGAAACAATTCAGCAATCTAGGTCTGGAACAACAATTGGGCACAAAGCCAGGGCGGAAAGAGCACTTACCAGTCTGTCTGTTCCACGCAACTCTACGACTTTGGCTTTGCCGTTGGAATTCTTGCGTCGTCAGTGGCGTCACAGCCGCAAGCCAAATCTGAAGCTAGTATCCGCGGTGCCCATTGGATCATCCGAGTAAAAGTTGTCCTAAGTTCAAGGAAGCTAACGTCCACACAGTGTCACCAAGGATTTGCCGGGTGCCGCGGCAGACTTCTCGACAACTAGCAAGTTATGCGTTTCTTGCTGAGATCCGGTTTCGGCTTTTCGGACATCCAGTAGAACGACTAGTCATCTCTCGAACAAAGCTTCTGCACCATAGCTAAGTCTGTCAGCGTCAGTCCACGGCAGTCACACCACGTGAGTCGCGCGTCGCGGTATTAAAAGGGAGTCCTCACCGCACCGGAACTGGCGCAGCCTGGTTTTTTTTTTCTTCTCCAGCGTCTAGAGATTGTAGGAGATTCCTTTACTTGTGGTTTTGTCGATGGCTGTGTTGCAAAACAAAATCGGTTGATGGAAGTTGTGGCCGTGGCCTAGGAGACGAGGTTTTCACCACGTCTCAAGCGCGCGTGCATGATTCGAATCGATCAATCTTCTCGATGTAGCGCGTTCATGTCGGCGGTTTCTTTAACAGAATTCGACTTGGAAGATACCGGACTCGATTTTGTCCTCCTCTCACTGGAACTTTCAGCCTCGTTTGGTTGTCTCCCGAGGAGGAGGTCCCCCACCCGGACGAGGTCCAAAACGTGAAACGCGTCGCCCGTCGCTCGTAGTCGATTGAATATTTCGTTTGCCTCTGCTTCAGGCCGTGAAGAAAGGTCCCTGATCAATTCGTGGAGATCGTTGTTTTCTTTTTCGAGTTCTTCGAGCCGGTTGACAATGGCTCGCCGGCGAGTCGTCTCGGGCTCCGTGTCCCACTCGCATTCAACATTTTGAATCGAACAACGCGAGCAGATCGGTCGAGTTGCGGAACACTGTTGTTATGTATACCAATCATCAGTTAAAGTTGACTTGTAGGATCGAGGTGACGGGTGTCTGGCTGGGCAAAAAGGGGCCGGGACGGACGAAGAGGGGAAAAGGTTGACGGTTAACTGTCTAATCCATGTATGATTTGACAATTCATTTTGCCACTTTGCCCCACCTGTCCGACAGCGTTGTCAACGACTTGAATAAGTACTGTCGCTGGGTTACATCTGGTCCTGACAAAAGGTATTTTTCTCGTTAGGGGTAGTTGGAGTCAGGGTGAGTTTCTCTATTTTTTCCTCTTTGGGGCGAATTCGATAGCGTTTCTTACCTTAACTTTTCGCCTGCGGCACTCCAAGCAAGCCGCCGGAACAGTCTGTCTCTGCCGTCGAAAGAGGCGTTCCGTCGAGACAACGCGAGGGCCAGTGCCGGCCGGTAAGAGGCGCCTGAAGCTGGTTGTTGCCACAGGAATATCCGGGTTCGGGGCGTCCCTCAGGTCGTCGTCCTGCTGCGAGCCCGTCATCGAGTCAAGATGAAACAAAAGAGTGAGAACAGTAAAATCGTAAGGCTCTTTTCGGTATCCATTCCGGAAGAGTATTTATAGCTGGTCATTGAGTGGAATCAGTACGGATATTCCAGCAGCATCTCTAGGCCACTGCATATCTCTCTTCTCGGCCACGGTACCCTATTGATACACCCCACAGGCGTGGTGCCATCCCTGTTCGCGAAGGATTCCCGTCCGCACTGGTCGGGACGGCGAGGACATGAACTTGCCCTGGCGACTCAATGGCCCCTTTGGAGTGCTAGTCATTTCGCAGCCGCCTATTTCACGCCCTGAAATGTAGTTCAAGTGGTCCGTTATTAGCGTCGAAGAAACAGTCGTCCCACTGCAAGTAGTCATGTAGCGTGGCAGGTTGAACAGGGACCTTCGACTCGAGATGGTGCTGCGGGACTTGAACTTGGACCTGTCTGTCCACTCAGATGTTGCTCTGCTACAGTATTGTGCTTGCGATGAACCGGAGGGTTGCCCTCGACTAGGTGCATGTTTTCAAAGCCAAGCCGCTCCTCGTCTGCCATAACATCAATATATCCGACATCGCCAGCGCTCTCAGCTCAGACAAGTTTCCGTTGAGAAACGAGCTGCACTCCTGGTGGATTTCAGACGTTGTTCAGCCTTGGAACCTATAGCCGAAGAGAAACAGAAGCCGTAGCGTGAGCACTCGCTTGGTGTGTCCAAGGCCCATCGTGGTCCACGACGGACCGCGCACATCGCGGAACTAAAAATCTCCATAGTGATCTGGTCTGGTAGATAGGGCAAACATTATAAGCCCCTTTACCTACATGTAGGGGCGTGTCTCAAAACTATAGTACTTGTACTGATGAGGCGACCCCCTCGATTCATCACATTTCCCCATCCCATGTTGGTAGTACTTCGTACGTGGTAACCGGGGAGCCAGATCGAAGTGGTACTGCTGTGAATAGACCGCAACCAGGCAGGATAACTCTGTCAGACTGGTTGTGTTCGGGGTCAAACCTCCAACGCCCAGTTGCGATACTGATCAACACACACTTTATTTCAGATGCCATTTCAGAGAGACTCCCGGACATAGACCTGACCGGAATAGAGTTCTTTGCAGCCATCCGCACCTCCTTGTCACCTGAAGTCAACCCGATTTCCTCCGCCAAGCTGTGAATTACAAGGGCGGTCTTCAACCCGTCAGCCGGAGCTCACAAGTCTGAAGATGTGGCTTCTCCCCTACGCCATGGCCGCCTTCTCAATGGCGTGTATTCACCACACTAGCGGGAGAGCCACACAACTCGGCCAGCCTGAGAACCTTTCCTCCTTTCCTGAGGTCCGACGTTCAGCTGTGCCAAGATAGTGTGGTCGGTGCCGTGTGCAGCTATTCAGTGTAATAAGAAGCCCTACAAGCTCAGCATGCCATTCAACTACAGCGTCTCCATACTGCATCTCGGGGGTCTCTCAGGACCAAAATATCAGGGGTTTCATTGTAAAAGCATAAGAGAAGCCCTAGTCACGATTCTCTCTGGCCCTCCAGCGTACCCTTTACCTGTCTGCAGTCTTGAGGGGTCCTTGGAAATCTAACAAGGGATCAGCCCCTCGCAAGTTGGGGATTGAGCTGGCCGCACCGGTCAAGCGACTGCCGAATTGTCGAACGCGTGGCAAGAAGAAGGCCAAGTGTTTCTTTTCGAAAGCGCCCCACGGTCGGTCGTGGTCACCTCCATGCATTAGTCCGTGACTACTACCACCTGGCGCATTGGCAGTTGTCCGAACCATAGGCTACTTGTAACTGGGCATAAAACTTTTCTGACGAAACCAGCACGCTTCCATTTCAAATTTCTGACGGGAGCTTGGTTCATTGTCAGGCTGGGGCTTTCGCCATCGCCGTTAACTTTGTTTTGAGATGGCTCTACGAATAGCTCCGCGATTCATTGTGCAATACAGGCTGGTAGCATTATCAAATCCACCACAAATCAGATGTTCAGGATCATCTAAAAAACTTCAGAAAGATAGGATACTGGAACAGCAACTACCCAAAGTCTCAGCGGATCCGATCTCAGTCACTTAAAGAACTGCGGAAGCGGATTTCTATGCGGGCATCAAGTCTCAGGCACAAGTAGCCGACCCCAAAGTGACCCTGGTGCTCCGCCTTGTTTCCGTGTCTCCGTACGAGGGTAGCACAAACCTGATTGACGTGTTTTCCTACCTACTCATCTCTACATGTAGTCTGCAGTTCCTCAAGTCTTTTGTTTTGCCACCTCCAGAATACACGCCATTTTACACTAGTACTGCAGTCAAGATAGAGCCGCTCACTCCAACGCTTAGCGTCTGTCATGTTCAGAAAAGTGTTTATGGATATCGTGTGTTCTTTGAGACCATCGAGGCTACGATCGCTATATGCGAAGTGAATCTCGACAAACAGAGGATTGCTCGAGAAGGCGTAGACCAGGCGCGGAAGGGCCGGGATGGCTCGTCCGATCTGGTCGTCTTGGGCTCTGTCATGCCGTCAAGTTTTGATGTCGCAGCCAGATGCTGGAACATACTTGTGTACTGAAGGGGGGCTCTACTTCCAAGTAGTAGTCTGCCGAGTCGAATGACGAAATCTCTTTGAAGTCAGGGGTCACCGATTGGGATAAAGCTCTGAGTTCCAGGAGATAGCCAAACGGCTATCCAACATGCTGCCACCTCAGTCTAATAAACGAGCGCCAGAGGGGGAAAGGGTAACCGATGGTCCAAGATACAAAATACCGATGAAGATGTGGCAATCCTCCGCACACCCTTGAGGAAGCTTTCTCAGCCCACGAATACGAGGAAGACACGCGCCTCCCACTCGAACAGGCCGTTTTTTTCATTCTGAAACAATCTGATCCCATTACTCGCTGGGTTAGTCCAGGGCCTCGTCAGGGGCCGAGAGCGCATCGCCAGGCATCTATTGAGAGCTCCTTCACAATCTCGATTACTTTCTGTTCCAGACACAGATAAGAGAGAGATGGGACACCGTCAAGGTCTGGAAGTCAGTATCAGACGTCCTCCTTGCACTTCGGACTGCCGGCGAGACTCGAAGCACTTTATTCCGTCTCCTTTTCGCGTACAAGTGAATTGGATTTAACAACAAAAACTAGTCGGCCGGTCCGTATAGGATTCAGTCGGTCAGGATGCAGCCCTCGCGCTGGACCATAAAATTTGCCCCTATTTGGCCCGGTATCCTCCGAGACAGATAATGTGCAACCCCTCTCCACTTTCCCAACAGACAACTCGTTTAGGCCGACCATGTTGCCAAAGGTTGGGCGTGCAATCGCATCAAGGCCATAGGTGATCACCTGGCTCGTAATTCGATGCATAAGCAGATTTGTTGCTGCCGTGTCTTAGTGAGATCTGGACGGCAGTCACCTGGGGGCGCTTTCTAGAGTCATGATGATGGCCGCCGGCATGAATCTTTGATGATGAAGTAGCTTGTCGAGGGTAGCCGTCTGCAATTTGTTGACCATAAGCCACGAACTAAATAGTCTAGCCCTTGGCAGCAGGCTGTACGACCTATCATGTATTCCATTCCATTCCAGTCAAACGTCAGTTTGATCATATGCGTCTGAGCGTAAGGTACGAAAGGATTTGATATACGGTTGGCCGTTGAAACGGATGTCGAAATCAAATGCAAAGAAACAAACTGTTTCGTCAGATGATGGCGAGAGATGGTATATCTCCCCTCTCCGGTCACAAACACGGAGCTTTCACGGCCCTGGTAGGAATGACGATCACCACTGCATGGTTCTTTTATGTTAGCACAGAAGCTGATAGGAGAGTGTGTCACCACAACAAGGGTGATAAATCGTGTTAGGGATAGTCATGTTGGCAAGCAAATCACTGGCGAGGTACGCTGGCATGTCTGGCACTGGACAGCCGGGAGATGTGTGGAAGCCGGCTTTAGCAGATGAAAACGTCTAACTGGCATCGAATACCTTTATTGCACAAGTATTTGGTTAGCCGGCCATGGCGGGCTGCTCGGACGTGAGTTGCTGCGTTGAAGTAGGTCTGCAGTCGTCAGGATACGTGCTGGCTTGTCCTTTGCCCCGAATTGACACATTTGACTCATAGATGATTAACAATGAGGCATTGTCATGCCTGTCAATGGTGAAGAGCATACGGTCGCCTTTTGGCAAAATTCCAAGGAACAAAGAGCAGAAGAGGTGGTCATGGTATCGCCCAACGATTATCGAGATTTCTCTCTGTGGCGATAATTCACTCTAGAGGAAGACTGGAGTCAGAACTAGACCACGTCTATTCCCCCTTCGACAACTACGGCACATAGCAATTGTGACATAGAGGGTCCCCGTGTGGTTCTTGAGGTTATCAGCGGCTCTGGAGGCCAACGCGTGTAACCTCCGCCGCAATTCCCGGACCCTGAGGGTCGGCAGACTCCATCCATGCATACCTTATCCAGGAGCTCGTTGTTCGGATGCTGCCTTATTACGCCATGGCATCTCTCGCGCAGATTACGGCTCTCCTGGTGCTTTACACCCCATATGCGACGGTCTTCAGACGGTCGACTCCGGTCGACTCCTATTTGGCATGATAGCTGTTATGCATTTAAGCAACAGAGCAAGCTCACCCCGGCATAGGTAGGGCAAGTGGATTAGACGGATATGTCTTGCATGTGCCACAAACTCTATCACCAAACTGTCACTTACGGAGGGATCACGGGCTGTTTTTTTCCCTCACATTTCTGCCGGATTTTGGCCGAGCCGTGACGGTTGGGATGCGTCACTGGAGCTGGGGCCGAAAAATGACCCCAGATGATTGGTGCGTGCCTCCATCATGAGAGTTTGGGCGCTCTGAGGAGATTGGAGGAGTCCGTTGCGGTGTGAGTGCCATGGCCTCTCATTGGATAGAGCTCCATCTGATGAGCCTGGTCACACCATCTCAATACTGAAAGTCTCGTTGCGATTTTGCGCCTAGAATGGTGGGCGCGGCCAAACCAGCGGGTGGCCAGGCCGGGCCGAGGAGCTGGAGCTGGAGCAGGGGGATCCTTCTATCTCGTATTAAAGCCTTGCAAACCTAAAGTACATGGTAATTGTAATAGGGGGGGGAGGGCTTCGACGTGAAGGGATATTGTCCGTGATTCCTTTATTAGCAATCTAGACAAGGCTGTCATCTTGCGTCTTTTGAAGCTGATACTGAATATTCCTACAAAGTTTAGGTCTTGCGCCTCGACTTCATGCAAGGCTTGTCGTATTCTTATTTGCCACCAGCTCTCGATACTAGTTCTGTCTTGGGAAGAAGCGGGTAAGTTTTACCACGAGAAAAAGGCTCGCCCAACGGAAGTCTCCGAGAGTATCATCCGCCTTGTTTTGCTTTGGTTCCCTGATTGACAGGTTCCGTGTAGTCAAGAATCCGACGAGGCGATGTCGCCAGGCAAAGCACCAGACGCGATGAACGAGCAAGAAAGACGTCAATTGGAAAAATAAACGACTAGTTACGAAGAGAAACACGGAACACTACAAGGCAGATGGCAATATTGTGGCGGTAAAGACAAGCACGCTGCATTTGTCTTAGAGGACCCAGTTTGCTTGTGGGCTTGTCATCGTCTCGCCGTCCACTTTGCAGGAACATGAAGAACCCCAACCTCAGCAAGAGATACGTACACCACGCACTCTAGACGAGCGGTTAGATTCTCGAGATATACTTATTTGACAGTCGAGCCAATGGGTCCGAAGCGGATATTGGAGTAAGTAACGGTGGCCTACAAGAGTTTATTATCAGCTCCTTATCTGCGCAGAGGACCCGATTCCATTCTCTACGAAAGTCCAAAGGAATATCGAGGAATACTCACGCTGGCAAGGCTGTTCTCAACCTCGGCCGGGACGCCGGAGGTGGTGGGACAGTCTCCTCGGGCAGCGCCTGGCTGGCCGGCCTTCTCGGGAGGGTAGACGGAGTCAAGCCAGAGCATGTTGGCGTAGTGGTCGTCCCAGAGCGACATGACGAGCACCCACTTGCCGCCGAGGGCCGAGTTCAGCTTGGAGAAGCCTCCGACCTCGGAAAAGCGGTCGCGGTCGCCAAAGGCCTTGAACTGGGCGGTGCAGAACTCGGGGGTGACGGCGTTGCCCGATACGCCGCTGATGGTCGAGTTGGGCATATTGATCTTGGCGCCGTTCTGGACAAAGTACTGCGCGACCTTGTTGGTAGAGAACTGGGTGACGACGCTGGATGTTCACGATCAGCTACTGTGTCACGGTCTTATCCATCTCGAATAACTCTTGGGAAGCATAGTGGGGTCCGTCGGCCGGCCACGCTGGTCAACAGCAGGATGACTTACGTGAACTTTTTGGAGGTGTCCACCGTCTTGCCCTTGCCGTAGAAGCCAGTGACACCCATGCGGTAGGGGTTGAAGTCACATCCGTTGGCATCGCAGTCGCCGGCGAACCGATCCTCAGAGTAGGTACCGCCGCAGCCTGACTTCTCGCAGACGTGGTACGCGTTGTTCGTGCACGCGTGGGGAGTCACGGCGAACGAGTGAGAGTTGGACTCTGTTGCCGGTCAGCGAAAACGAAACGACGCAAAAAGACGGAAAGGAAGTGGCATGCTTGCATACCCCAGACATCCATCTCGGCACAGCAAGCACCGTAGGGGCCGACACCAGCGTTGGCATCGTTGGATGAAGGAACCCAGCCCTCAATGTTGGCCTTGCCGCCGACGAACTTGAGATCACGAGCACACTGGGCGTCGCAGTATCCGGTGCCGTACTTGGCGCCGGCCTTGTTGGTAGAGTACTTGGCCGTGCCGCCATCCTCGTCCATCTAATGACAGGTTAGTACCTGGTATATTTACAGAGGCCTTTTCAGACATTGCAAATATGCCCGAGGACCGCCTACTCACCTGAACAAAGTACAGGGCACCGTTCAAGCCGCAATCAACCTGGGACAGGTCGACGTCGAAAGCCAGCTCATTGCCAGTCAAGGTGAACATTTCATACTTTGTGGCGCTGTTCATGAGATAGTGACGAGAGCCAATGTTCTTACCGTAGGCGTGCTGCGTGACAAACTTCAAGCTGAGCGCGTTGCCCGAGGTGGTCACACCGTAGGTGGCGGAGTAGTCGGCGCCCTCGAGGGAGCACTTGGACGCGCAGTCGGTAGCGGTGCTGCACGCACTTGTCCACTTGTTGCCGTCGTAGCAGTTGGTGCCGGAGGCATCGTGTAGCCATCGCCAGTTGTGGTCAATGACGACCTCGCCGTTGACGTTGGTGCAGCTGGAGGCGGTGCACTTTTGCCAGGTCAACTTGGGGTGGGTTTCGGTCTGCAGAGTGCCGGCCTGCTGTGCGGACACGGCGCTGATGGCAGCGAGGAGAATGGAGAGCGAACGCATATTGAGATGGGATACCAACAGATGGGGATGTTCTGGCTGACGAGGAAGCTGAGAACTTTCACGACATCTTGCATGATTCTGGAGGGCTTCTTATAGTCCATCATCTGGATTGATAGACCTTGGCGATCACTCACTCAAGGAGGACTAGGTTCCGTTCGTAGTGTTGACGAAGACCTCAATACCAAGCAAGGGATTTGATCACCGTGAAGCGCGCCGAAAATCCCATGCTCGGTGGTCCGGTGGGATGTTCAATGTCTCTTTGACGGAGGTATCCATCCGTCAGGCAACAAAGAGGATGGATCCGTCCGAATTGGAACCTAGAGGTCATCAACAGGGCATTAGGGAAAGCTATGAGCTTACCACTGGCACCCAGAGTATCCCCAATCAAGTAGCAAAGCATTCTATGAATCGCCCGAGGCAATCTAAATTTCAATTAATCCTCATGTTGTCGCAGGTGCGGGGGCGGCGAAGTGTATCCTCGAGGCCACGAACACGGGGTGTACTGCACTGGAAGGGATATTCGGTGCCGGTGTCATATTACAGCCTTCAGGTGTGCCAGTTTTCAATCAAGGCTGTCTTTTACCAACTCCTTGAGGGTTTCTTTTTCTCTACTATATCTACTATATTCCCAACGTGCTCACTCTGCGAGGTTCAATTTGTTAGGAGCTAGTCCAACTATGACCCACGATGACGGCTTCTCGTAGTTCAAAACCAGGCCTAATATCTACCAAGCTCGACGTATCCAAGGTCAGTGATGCCAATACGGATTAAGCACCCGCTTCCAAGTCTCTTGGTAGGCTTATATGTCTTGGGGCATTGTGTTGGTAGATAGGATGGCTGGAATGTGTTCCAGATCGTCCTAAGCCTGATTGTGCTTGTCGAGAGCATTTTGGTGACAAAGATGTCCCAAAAAGTGTTGCGGAAGAAGCCTCGCGGATAGTGCTACGGTTAAGATGCACAATAGCCGCCCGCTTATAGGAAGCGGCAAGCTTAGGGGTTCTCGGCAGTCAAGCTAGCAAGAAGACCTATACTCTAGCCTCCTCGTGGAATCTGAGTCTTCTTTTTAAAAGCATTCCTGGTCTGCCGTCTCCACAACACCTCACAAACAAATCCAACAGAAATCCGAGGCACTGGATCAACACTGCCCGCGCAATTATACCTACCAACAAGACTTTTTAACCGCCGTTGCGAGTATCTGCCTTTCTTCAAGGCTTCTGGATTCCAAAATGATGAGACTTAATCATGATGCCGTCGCCAGCGTGCTGTCTCCGATGCTGCCGTCCTGAGTGAGCCTGATTTCGGCTCAAATGCGACGAATCCCTCTTCATACTTCCACAAGACGCGCCGTTGACGTTACCATTCGGGCAGAAGCACTTGCCATACTCGGACTGGGATGATACCTTAGTCTGGGGTAATTCTGCTGAAAGGCCGGCATTTATATTAGCCACAAGAAGGGTCTCGGACAACCATCCATCATTCCACCACACACGATGCAAAATGAGGAATGGGTGAAGCGGCGCTGACCAGTCGCGTCCGATTAGCAGAGGTGGGGTAAGCGGAATGTGATTGATTATTGGATAAACGACTTTGATCCAACGCCAATAACTCTTTTATTAGAGGTCGACATTGAATTGGCTCTTGGTGGCCCAACCATGCCGCGAGAATGCAGCATTGCTTAATTGCGACCTGCCGGCACCAGACTGGTCGCTGGACTATTCGCTAGACTGGTCGCTAGACGAGACACTGCAGACACTCCATCTGCTGTAGGGAACAGCACCCAAAAGATGCCTCTAATGGGACTTTGAACATAAAAGACCGGAATGTCTGATTCCGTTCATATCTTTGACGACCTTGGCGAATTTCAGAGAGACCGGCGACGGTGAATGGAGGAGGTGGATTGAGTTTGAGAAAGATCAACATGATAAGAGAGGTTGGGAGCATGAAGCCGAGGATCTCGGCTTTTTTTGGAGCTTTCTCAATGCTCACCACACCATATTTCAGTGTATTCAGAGGACATTGCTAATCTTATTGCTGTGCAGTCGAGGCCTTGCCTCCAGAGCTCTTGATTTTCGCGCGAACCTGGTCGCCCTGGGGCTCCTTATGAGGACTCGGATTAAAAGTAGACATGTAATTACATGAATACCAAGCACCGGCGACATATTAACCAAAGACTTCGGGGTGAGGATGTCGATCCAAAGGGCAATGAACGTAGTAAGCTACTGCCGGAGTTCCTACTACTTTGGTTTACAAGCTTGGCGAAGGTGTTCTTGATTGCCATGTTCATATTGTGATTCCAGTACATGGTTTTGTGCTTGCTATCAATTGAACGGCAAATCCCAACTGTTCTATAGTCGATTGTTGTCTCATCTCTAGCTAGGTATGAACCCTGAGGAATGTTTTCTTTCAAAGAATACTAGAAAATCTACCTAGATAGTAGGGTTAAAGGGTGGACTCTGTCTCAGGTACTTGTGTACCCAAGGTACCTGAGGTACGTGCTAGGCACCTTGTGGAAGTGCTGAGATGCTCGTGAGAATCGGAATGTGTCAGCGAGACATTCCAACCAAATGACTACTGGTACCTTTCTCACCTTCCTCACCTTCCTCACCTTGGGTACCTTCCTTTTTCTCTGGCCCTCCGGATTCCCAGGATAGAAGTGGACCCGGTCCCGGAATTGCGCTAAACCCCTTTAGGGAGGCAGAAAATGAGCCGTGCGAAGTTGGTCGCTTACGAAGGGCCCCACCCTCTCTTTCACGTGCATAACCCCATCAAACCCCACCTGCGTGTGACCGTGCGACAAACACCTGCAGTAGAGCCTCCCGTCATCCCATCGCTCACCGCCCTCCACTCTATTCGAGGCCTATCAGCCCCAACACCACAACCTCCAGTGCCTCCGCACACCCACTTTGGACGCACACACACTCAGGCCGTCCCGAATCCCAGCCGGAGCTTCTCCGACAATCAGCCATTGCGACCCAGCACCGCCCATCGCCTTAGGAGGGATAACACCAACGGGGCCATCGCCGGGCTTTGCTCTTTTTTCTCGACATGTCATCGTCCTTGGCCGACCAGGAGCCGCAGCCAGAAGAGCTGCAGCAGCAGACGGATCATCAGCCCGACCCTCATTCCGACCCCCCCGCATCGCCGACTGCTTCCCAGCAAGCCACTGCCCACGCGTATGCCAGCAATGGACTCCAGGTCCTTCAAGCTGCCTCGGATGCAGCTGCCGCGGCCGCCATCCAGCATGTCCAGCATCATCTGAGCACTGCCGCCGCTGCTGTCACCGCCGCCGACGAGCAGCAGATACATCAACAGCAGCACGATGCCCAGCCTATCGAAGAGCAGCAGCAGCAACAACAACAACAACAGCTGGAGCAGGAGCAGCTGGCGATACCCTCAGCTGTCGAGCAGGACCAAGTCCAGCATCAACAACAACTACAACACCAGCCTCCGCCTCCTCCGCACACCCCGTCCCAGGCGCCGCCTCACCACCTTCCTCCACAGGCCACCCATACCTCAACAGTCGCAGGCCCTCCGCCTGTGTCTCCCCTAGTTGCCAATGGCCCACTCGGTGCCGTGTCGCAGAGCGCCATGTCCGCCTTCCCTCACGCCTTCGCCGCCCCGATGCCGTCCATGCCACGAGACCCGACCGTCAACCCGAAGCTGACCCGCCTCCGACGCGCCTGTGACATGTGCTCCCAACGCAAGGTCAAGTGCGATGAGTCTGGTCCGCCGTGTAGACCATGCTCCGAACTCAACGTCGAATGCACCTTCAACCGAGAACTGAAAAGGCGAGGACCCCCGAATAAGCACGCCGAGGCTGCCAGGGCCGCTCGAAGGCAGAGGATCGAGCCTGGCCTATCGCCTGGCCTGTCGCCTGCCACGGCTGCCTTCACCTCGTATGGCGCCGCCGTTACGCCCTCACCATCACCCCACAACGCTGCCCAGGCCCTCGTGTCCATAGCAGAGGGACCAGGACGTTTGGATGCCGAGAACATCGCCCCCTTACCCATCCTCGAGCTCTTGATCGACGACTTCTTCACCTACATCCATCCGCTCGCCCCCTTTCCACACGAACCGACCTTCAGGCACTCCTTTGCCAACAGAGAGGACAGGACGAACCCCGAGTTCCTCGGTCTGTTGTCCGCCATGATTGCCGCTCTAGTGTCTTCCTTCCCCCGGAGTGCCCGGCAGCATCTCAAGACGCAGCACAGCACTCACCTATTCCCGAGGGCGATAGTCATGATTGAGAAATGTCGAGATATTGCCTTGGATACGCGAGGAGCGCGCTGGGCACTGAAGCAGAAGACGTTGGATGATGCCGCTACCAGCTACTTTCTCGGACTCGCGGCAGGCTACACGTTCCAGGTGAACCGCTTCCGCTACTTCATGTCCGAGTGTCTATCTCTCATTCGAGAGCTTGGCTTTCACCGGCCAAAACATCCCCATGAGCTCCCCACCTTTGGCAACGACAACTGCTCGTCCGACCCCCTCCCTTTCCACCATATCAAGGATCAGATCGGCAAGCGCATCTTTTGGTGTCTTCTGCTCGGCGTCAGGTGAGTCTCTTTATCAGTTGTCGTGACACACATGTCCACTCACACTTTGTAGGTCATTTTCGCAACTAGGTGCCTCGCATGCCGACTTGGTCATCGCCCCTTCGACCCCCGGATTGCCATATCCGGCCCTGCCCGAGAATGTCGATGATCTGTACATCATGGCCAACGAAATCGTCTTTCCACCGGAAAGCTCCGTCACCCTCCTCACTGGTTTCCGATTTGCCGTCGACATTTACACCACCATGAACGCCATTGTCAGCGTTGAGCTCGTTTACGGGATGAGCACGCTTCCGTGGCTCGATCAAAGGTCTCTGCTGAGAGATGCTCTCATCGCCGCCAAGGACATCATCGACCGACTCCCGCCGGAACTTCAGCTCAGTGCCTCTCACGACCAATCGAGCGGCTTTGGCACCCTTGAAGATGCCGACCTCCAATACGTGCCTCCCGCCTACCCCAACAGCCAGCCTCCCAACGATGTTCGCAATGTGATTAAGAACCACCCCCAACGCCGACGGCAGCTTCAGTACGAGATTCAAAAGGCCAACATCTACATTTCTCAATTGGCTACGCGCTCATTTTACGTCGAGCTGTACTTCAACTTACGCGACGTCCACATGTCCGATCCGAATAAAGAGGAGCAGGTTGGGGAAAGCGCCGAAGAACAAGCCGCCAAGGGGGCCGAGGATGCAGACGAGGCCCGAGTCTTTGAGCTAATGACGGCTGAGCGGGAGCTTATCGTACAAAATCTACTCCACGTCTTGGGCTCCATCTCGCAACGCAACCTCGAGCCCAACGGCGGGTCTCTCATCAACAAGGTTCGGCAGGTTGCTTCGACCCTTCTGAACGACGCCCCAGAGCGAAAAGGTCCGGTGGCTATGAAGTCAGAGGAAGCGCTTGTGAAGCTTATCGACGTCCTCCTCAAGCTTGAAGGAACTGGCCCGAGCGGCAGCAGCATGGCCGGGGAGAATATGACACCGCACGATGAAGAAGAGGAGATGCGCAATTGGGCTCATCTGCGGGACTATCAACAGCGTTTTGCTGCGCAGGGTGGTTTTGCTGGAAACATTTGATGAGCATCCACCTGGGCCATCCTTCCACGGTGACGCCCAATAACCGTGGTATCTGCACATTTACTTGGAGTTATAGTCCGACGGAGACGGCGTGACAGGATGTCGAGTCCACTTTTGGGGATGGCAATGGCATCCAACAGGGATGTATCATGTGTTTTTTTCAGCATTGAAATTCTCACTTCGGGAGGGAAGAAAAGACAAAAGAGGACCTCGTTTATAAAATGGCTTCGCAAGCGAGGTAGAGAGACTGGTGGTCTAAGGGGGCCAGAGACTCTTATAATAATGATGTCTAATCAATTGCTTGGCAACTAATCCGTCTTTCCAACATGAAGATTCACTCAACCATGAAACGCAGCCTTGTCTATGCATTCACCCATAGCAGTAGGCGTGCGTGTCCAATGCTGGCTTGTACAAGATATCTCAAGCAGACGATCGGAAAGATATGACGCCGAGCGGCCAATATTCCATATCTCTCGTCGGCCCCGCATCGGCACAAGTCACCCGGTGCGGAGAAATTCGCGTTGCGAACGTGGTCCGCTGTGTATTATTTCATAACGATTACTAGGCAGTAAGTAGTCTGTCAATCTCCTGCAAATAGACAAAATATCTCGCATTGTTCCTTGACTCTCGCACTGCTTGTACTGAGTGAGATCTGGGCCGAGCCGAGCGGGAGAACATCTAGATAACCCCATCCCCGAGAGCACCGAACCTCCGTCATACGGCGTGACCTTTGCTTTTCCCTGTAGTCTGAGTATGAACTGCTACCATGGACTTGGCCACCTTTGGAAAGTGGTTTGGTTTGTAAACAGCGCAAATTCGATGTGGCCACCGTCGACTAATCTGCGGATCCTGCTCCAAGTGTGGCTATTAATGCGAATATTCTGCACCTCGGAAGACGCCAGGGTTCCGCGTCGGCTATGTGGAAAAGCTAGAGGAGTGCCTAGACGGCCTTAAGAGAGAGCTTCGACCTTTCAAGAGGGACGTTGACTCGGAAGACTCTAGAAGCCGACTGCACCACCAAGAGCAACTGACGATGGTTCCCAACTCTCAATATCAAGCGGACCAGACAAGGGTAGCAGTGTGTCGCTAGTAATTCCAATCATTTGTCCCAGAGCGCCATGACAGGATGAAGCCACTAAAGCCTGCGATACCTGGTTTCAATAACATTACTCATGGTTCCTATACTACACGAGCCCACCATGATCGAATCATGGTAATAGTATTCCGGGCAGCCCGAAGCACCAGTTTATAATGTTCTCAAAGCCATCACCTTGACTACCACTGCTGCGGATAAGGATACCTTCCATGACGACGACGCCGGGCACAATCCATCTCATAACGAACTGCATCTTTTGGCAGATCAGGTCACACTAGCCGCAATCCATCACCTATCTCTCCACGCTCTCCCAGCCCTACTCATTCTGGCCTTTTCCGAGTTTAGAAGCGGAACAATGGTTGAATTTTACAATGTCACCCCTATGCAAAATGTATGCCACTGCCAAAAGCCAAACTGCTTCAACGCCACACATTTCCGGTCGCTGAGTCTCAAAGCCCTAACCGGCAGCTAGCTTGCCATGAGACGAAGAAATCTGGCAGTTTCCAGGCTCTATCGTATCCATGTACCAGTTTGGCGACTAGGAAGCGCCGTCGTCGCTTGCTCTTTTCGTCCGGCTCGCGACGAATGAGACGTGGCATGTTCATCACTTTTTTTACAGCAGTAGCGCGACACGACGTCGTGCAGCATCGGCCCTGCAACGGTGAAAAATATGGACTGCAGCTTCGTCTACAAAAGGTCGACGGCCTAGTATAGAGACTTTGAGCAGATGCTGACGGTAGAATCACTCCCATGCACCGATCTCTTTCATGGAGCAGCATCACATGACCCAAACACCATCCTCGTCCATTGCATAGTCCACAACTCAGTCATCTCCTTCTACCAAAGACTCATCTTCCCCGTTGACGACATAGCGAGCGACCAGACCTGGAAAGAAGCCGCGGGATTTTGCCTGGCTAGCTGCGATGAGATGATCAAGGTCATACGCGGCGCGGGCGACGATATTCTCGAGGCGGCTAGTTTTACTGAGGGGCGTAGAGGATCCGCCCGGGTAAAGGCGCTTTCTGAGATGGTTTTGGGATCTTCAGTAGCTATCACTTGATGTTCACAAAGAAGTTGCGAGTTTGGGCGATGGAGATATGAACAGCGTTTTGTTACAAGAGTCTTGTTACACGAGTCAATCGTGCCGCCATTTACTCCCTGTCTAGCTGCTTCTCTACGTCTCGACAAAGAGACCCTCTTCTACCGCCTTGATCTGCAGAGCTAAAAGACGCGAGTAAGAGCGGCAAAGGGCAAGATTCCCACCCATATAATAGAACCGTGGATGCCCACTGCTTCTCCAGATCTGCCCCGAGGTTAGCATGCTTGCTCAAAGCTTTTGGCCATTCGCAAAGAGGACTGACCGAGTTGATTTCGCCCTGCTCATCGAGGCCCCAGCACTCCTTGACCCGATCTGCCACCTTGTCCCCCAGAATGTTGCGCGTGCTCGACCGCATGCCATCGTATCCCGTCGCCAGCACAACAATGTCGGCATCCAACGTGGTGCCATCCGCCAGTGTCAGACCGGCGGGCGTGAAGCCGGATATCCCCCGAGGGCTATGATGAACCTTGACCTTCCCGTCCACGATGAGCTGGCTGCAACCCACGTCAATGTAGTAACCCCCGCCGCGCGTAACGTACTTGCGGTAGATACCGCTTCCATCCGGCCCAAAATCGAGCTTGAAGCCCGCCTTGCTCAGGCCGTCGAGCAATTCCTGGTCCACGGCGGTAATGGACTTGGTGCCGTGTGCACTTAATGCGAATTGCACAGGAAGCGGCAAGCTCTGGGCCACGATATCGCAGTCTTCGGTCGGTGGCCCGCCTTCCTCGTACATGCCTTTATGCATCACAAAGATTCCCTTGTTCGCTGTAATGACATAGGTGCCGCCTCTTTGGATCATCGTCACCTGCGCTGCGCCGTTTTCGTAAAAGTTCTGGCAGATGTCGTGACTCGAGTTGCCGGAGCCTACGACGAGGACCTTCTTGCTGGAGAGGTTGTCGACGAGGGAGGCGTCTTGGTGCTGGCTGCCGTGATACACCACGCCCTTGAAATCATCCTGTCCGGGAAAGGTGGGCGTGATGGGGTCGCCGGCTTGGCCTGTAGCCAGAACAATGTGTCGAGGCTTGAGGATGCGGAGGGTGCCATCTGCCCGACGAAGTTTCACAGTCCAGGTCTTTTCCTGCTCGTCGTAGCTGGTCTCTTCGATATTGGTGCTGGTCCAGATGTTGAGTTCCATCATCTTTGCGTACGATTCCAACCAGTCTGCCAGTTTGTCTTTTGGCATGAACTGTACCCAGTTCGCCGGGAAGGGGATGAAAGGAAGATGGCAATACTGGATCGGGTCATGGGTCATGAGAGTCTGTATTTGAGCAGCGACAAGACATCTAGTCAGCGTCCGTTTCACCACACAGTCGGAAGGCTGGTGAAATTATTCGAGAGACTGACTCTATAACGTTTCCGCCAGCTGTCTCCGACACGTTCATTACGATCAATCATCAACGTCGGGATGCCGAGATTCCGTAGTCGAACGCCAATGTTAATACCTGCGTGACCTGACAAGACACAATATTTAGCAACTCATGGCCCCCCGGTATTGAGGATTCGCAACTCACCAGCGCCAATGACCAAGACCGTAGGATCTTCATCGACGAATTCCACCTGTCTTTCACGTCTCTCCTTCCAATTGCCGCCTTTGGCATCCACATGGCCCGTAGGCCTATTGACTCCCACCTTCTCCTCGAACCCCTTGATCTCTTGCAGAGTGAAGTTGATCGCGAACGCTTTCCAGGAATCATCCGCTTCCAACGCCAGCCTCACCATACCCTTGCCGCGGCCAACGCTGGATTCAAAGTCAAACATGCTCTCCACCCAGTGAACACCGGGTGCCGGGTTCCCGAACGACGGCTTGAAAGCGCCATTTTCTCGGGGCACGATATGACAGAGACCAGCCCGGGGCTGGTTTTCCTTGAAAAAAGCCGTAATCTCGTCGAGGCCGTTGATGGTTCGAAAGTCCCACGAGAGGCCGAGGAAGTCTCTGGTCCAGGCGTCTTTGCGGAACACTGTCGAGAGGCCATCCTTCACGTTGTTCGCAAGCACTTTTTCAAACGCATCTGTCCAGGTCTTGACGATTGCTGGTGCGTTTTCGGGTGCCTCCGAGGTAGGTTGCCTAAGGGTCGGGAGTTTGATAATATAGTCGTTCTTCGTCATGATGAGTCTATATCTTGGGGTTTAGCCAGCTACAGCTCCATGTTGCGAAGCGGACTGGAAAGACGATGTCGGGCTTTAAAGTCCGCCAAACGTGATTGGGGGACAATAGTCCGTATCGGGGTAGTTCTGACGATCAGGTCCAAAGTTCAGAGAACCAATGCAGAATCCTGGACTCTGATTGCCGAAACCGCAAAAGACAGCCCGCCGTCGCCTGCATCATGTTGGTTGACGGGCACGTCATACACACCCGTCATGGCCAATGAAATTGAGAAGACGACCGGACTTGTCCGATATCGATTACCCCTCATCAACGCTGCCTTGACTGCCCAACTCTCGCGGACTATTGCGAAGTCCGCTTGGGGGGAAATGAGCTGCAGGCGGAAGCACCAAAGTGGCTTGCTGCATGACGGCGCGACACGGTCGGCGGGGCGCGAGGGTCATCTCGTGCTCGCCGATGCCCTCGTTTTATTCATATTCTTTTTTAACGCTTTATAGCTGTTTACGTGGGCCGCGGCGTGTTTTGGAGAAGCAATTTGACTCCAGCGTGGGACAACCATCACCACCAACCTAGACATAGTTTTGCGCGCCCTACAAATCCAAAGCCATAGTCGGGGCGTGAGATGCGATGCATTCTTCATCTTCGAACATTTCTCCATCCATGAAAAGCCGATACGTCACTGATTGAGGCCTCCCCCGAGTGGCACTCGACCGATGATATTGGGGTACTTCATATGAGGAGAAGAGCTTCTCCCACGTCTGGAGTATTTTGGTGCAAACAAGCTTAGGAGAGAAACACTATTTGGATATAAATCACCCGAAACCCCCACAAAGTTTGTTATCGATGTCGTGAACCTTTCTTGATTCAACCTCGCCGTTCATTACCGACCGCCATAACTGTGATATCAAAGATGACGACCGCGGGGATGCAGAATCCCTCCTGGCTTTTGTACGGTCCAGGCTCGGCCAAGATTGTGGACCGGCCTGCTCCTACTCTCGAGAACGAACACGACGTCATTGTCAGGATCCGATACGTGGGCGTTTGTGGCAGCGACGTACGTCCATCATCCCTTCAATGAGACAAATTCACTTGGCATTGACCAAAGTCCCAGGTGCACTTTTGGAAAGAGGGAGGATTCCAGCGCAAAGTCAGCAATGAGAAGCCCATAGTCATGGGCCATGAAGCCTCTGGTACCATTGACGCCATCGGTTCCGGCGTGACATCCGTCAAAGTCGGCGATAACGTGGCAATCGAGCCCGGATTTCCGTGCCGGCGTTGCAAGAACTGCAAAGACGGGGTCTACAACCTCTGCTCGGACATGCGGTTCGCCGCCGCCCCGCCGGACTCTCACGGCGCCTTGACAAAGTATTTTGTCGTGCCGGAAGACTTTGTCTACAAAGTGCCCGACGAGGTGAGCCTCCAGGAGGCGGTCGTCGTCGAACCAACCGCCGTCGCCGTTCACGCGACGCGTCTGGCCGAGATCAAGTATGGCCAAGACGTCGTCGTGACGGGGTGTGGGACGATTGGATTGCTTTGCGCCGCCGTGGCCAAAGCGTTTGGTGCTCGGCGCGTCATCCTGGTCGATATTGTGCAGCAAAAGCTGGATTTTGCGCACACATTCCTCGACTGCCAAACGTTTCTGGTAGAGCCCGGCACCACCAGTGAAGAGGTCGCCACGAAACTGCTAGACACAGTTGGCATCGCCGGTGGCGTGGATGTTGTCATTGAAGCGTCGGGGGCACAGTCGTCCATCCAGACGGGAATCTTTCTGTTGAAATCCGGCGGGAGCTATGTCCAGGCGGGATTGGGAAAAGCCAAACCTGAAGTTCCCATGCTGGTGTTGTCCGAAAAGGAACTCAGAGTCAGGGGCTGCTTTCGATACGCATCGGGAGACTATGAGTTGGCCTTGTCGCTGATTGCGGAGGGCCGGGTAAAGCCAAAGGCCTTGTTATCCAGTGTGACCCCGTTCGAGACAGCCACCTTGGCCTGGGACAAGACTGCAAGGGGTGAAGGAGTGAAGAACCTCATCGAGGGCGTCAGGGAGTAGGAGTCTTTGACCGAGTCCGGGTGCGAAACCTCGCATCTCACTGGTTGCGATATGTGTTGCTTGTTATGGCTTGTGATACTCGGGGCGTGTTCCATCGTTCATGATTGTGATTTTTATCTTGAGATACACCAAAATTGCTGTAAATATGAACCATATGTGGTATAATCGGAAGCATAATTTGTCATGCGAACTTATCGTTTACGAGTTTGCTGGGCTTTTTGTGAGCCCTGCGGAATTACTATTCTTTCAAGCAAGTGTACTCTCGTCCTCATCAACCCATCATGCGAGCCCCTTGACCTGATACCACGCATCCATCGCCTTATCATAAGGATAGTATTGCTTGGGTGGAACCAATTCCAAGGCAGCCATCCGTGCGCTTGATATCTCCGTTCCAGCGTGAATAGGAGGGCCCAAAAGACGAGGTCTCGTTTGTTCCTCCTGTTCTCTCTTGCTAGTGTCCCAAATTTTATTCAAATTCTCTTCCAGGGACCAGTCCAGCTCTCGAGCTCCTATTTCTCCTCCGACCTTACAACGGCGATGCTCATTTCGCAGGAGTCACGAGGGACGTTTCCTGTCTGGCCACACCCCTCGTCGGCTTGGTGGCATTTGCACAAGCTCGCTTGATTTTAAGCTGGCTTGCTCTGAGATCTCCCGTTTCGATGTTAATGTCAAGTTAAATTATGCTTCATGTTCGTATGGGAACGACCTCGCCAAAAGCTTGGTCGGAGACGAGAGCTTCACTGCTGGATGGCTCAATGCCAGGCAGGTTTGACTCGTGGAACGAAGGATTATGTGCCTGGGCCTCTTCCCCAGGAAGATTGTCGCGGCGGCCGTGACCGCCGAGAACGTTGACGGAGTCCTCGGGCTTCAGCCAGTAATTCTTGCTGTTGAGTGTGCCTCGCCTCGCCTTCTCACGCGCCTGGATAATCTTGCGCTCCACCTTGTCAGCTTCAATGCGCATGAGTAGCTTTTGCTTGATCTCTGCCTCTTCCTTCTTCTGTTCCAGGATCTCTTGAGCGTATTTCTGCGCGTCGCTGAGGGTGTCCCGGGGATCCCACTTCTTGACCGGAGCGCGCTCCTTGGGAATGAGGGTCTCGTTGCTCCTCTTCTGGGCATCACGGCTGCGCACTACGCCGATGGCAACGAGGAAGTCGGCAAAGTCGTCGATGCGCTTGCCATCCCACGTCTTGGTTTGGACCTTGTACCCGCCGTTGATGAATCTGTGTGGTGTTTGCGCGACGAGGGTGGCGTTGATCTTCTTGGTGGTAGATGCCTCTTTTGACAAGATGGCCCTGCTTTTGACATCGCGGGTCATCTCGGGGTCCTGGGTGTGCATGCCGACGAAGCCAGCAAGCTTCAGTTGTTCGAGACTCGTCCAACGGGTGTGGAATGTCTTTTGAAGGAACAATGTCGTTTCATCAATGTCGTCGTAGGCGTCCATCTTACACTCGGGAAAGGACGTCATGGCTTCGTGAGCTGCCTCGGCAGTTTCCCCCATTCCGCCGAGGATGATACGATCGAGACCACCGACTTTATCTGACTCTTGAAGTATGATTTGGGTAATGTAGGGGAGACGGCCCATGTTCATGCCGACTGCGGCTCTGTCTTCGGGTGACAGATTGTTCCAGGGACGCGCATGGGCTTTGGCATAGGGGAAGACCCAGCGGACCGAGGGAAACTGTTCGCGGAGGGTCTTGTGGTTCATGGTGAGCTTCTCTGATAGTACTTTGCGACAAAGCTCCTCTTCGGTGGTGGACTCCGGGAAGCGGTGGAGGAAGACGACGGTGTGGGTATGGTCATGGCCATTGGTGGCATCGATCTCCATGGGCTTGATGAGATACTGACGGAGGGACATGGTAGCGAGTGCTGCAACGCCACTTCTGAAGATTTGACTCTATTTGATGTGATGGCTGTATTGTTCGGAAGAGCTGAGGATGAAGAGGAGTGACAAGGTGGTGTCTAATAGTCGCCTAGCTATATGTGCCTTTCTCTAATACGTAGTTGCCTGTTAGATGATTCGGAGACGGACAATATTCTACTGGTGAAAGTACTGGTGAAAGCTTCACTTTTAGCCTTCACCTGCGAGAGTTTGTCGACGGCGAAAAGCGGTCTGTGCACATGATGTCTGGCCGGCCTCCCGCAGATCTGCAGCTTCGGTTGGGAAGCCTGGCCTCTTTGATTGGGGTTTCTTGCATTGCCCCCCAGCCGCCTGCCTGCATAGTTGTATCCTGCGGATGGAAAGATGCTCATAGGGTGATGAAAGAGGACTGTCTTGGAAAAAGTGTAAGATCAGTGACGGCATAGCCCAGGTCCTCATCAATGTTGTGGCGTCTGAAAAGGTCGAGGTCTCCTTGTCACAGGCCATAAGGAAGAGGTTGTTGAACCCGGTGGTCGAGATATCTGTCTAGAAGATTAGAGGATCGCGATGAGGTGGATGATTCAGTATTGCCGGACACAGTAGATTTGATATAACTTAATTCATTCATACATGTACTCTGAGTACATCTGTCTCACTGAAAAAAATTCGTAAGATGCCACGCTCTATGCTGAATCGGCATATTCCCAGATGTGCTTCTCAACAAAGTCAAGAGCCTTCATGTCTTCGTTCTCCTTCTTGATTTCCATTACCCGCTTCTTGTACTTGTCGTTGACAAGCACATCCTCGACACCCTCAAGGACCTGTTGTGACGTCGGGCGTCCAGTCTTGAGGTTGTATGCCACTCCGGACCACTGCCCACGCATCGCAATCTCGGGCTTGTCTTCGGTATCGCCGCCAAGAACCATGGGGACACCATTTACAATGCCGTGCAAGTAGCCGCCGTACCCGGCATTGAGGACCCAGACGTCTGCGTGCTTGAGCAGGGCATCGTACGAGAGGAAGTCGATGACCTTGGTGTTGGCCGGGATCGTGAGCTCCTCGGGTAGCGTCGCACCCTTGACGCCCAAGATGGCGACGAGGATGATGTCGTCGCGGTGGGCCAAGCCTTGTATCGTGGGGATGATGAGATCCGTGTAGTCGGTGGCGATGGTGCCCTGCGCAACGCCAACAATCTTCTTGTTTCCGGCCGTGATCTCATCCCACCATACCGGATACTTGTAATTCGGGTCGATGGGCTTGGGTGGCAAACACCCTGCATACCTGATGGTTTTGTGAAGATCTGATCTGGGGTACTCGAGGCTGGGCGAACACATTTGTAGGGTCACGTCGTAGCTGGTCTGCCATACTTCGAACAAGGCGGGAGACAGCTCGCGTGTACCGCCGAGCGACTTGACAACCTCGCTGTACTCCGTTGCTGCCGCACCAAATGGGCCCATCGGGCTGAAGAACATTTCATTGAGCAGCTTGTTCCGCCCGCGGCCGGACTCGGTCGAGTCGGGAGGCAGACCCGGGCCAAACGGCGCGGTATCGATGCTCGTGGTGACGAGGGGAACAATGTTGATGTCGATGACGGGTGGTCGCGTAGTGTAACCCTTGGGCAAAGGCGCGCCAAACATCATCGGACCGAGGCCCATGTAGAGCGTCTCGTGGACAATGACGACTTGCTTGTCAGGGTGTTCCACGCGGATCTTCTCAAGAGTATCCATCAGAATGCGGAAGTGAGGTGTCACAGACTTGATGAAGACGTTGCTGAGATCGAATATGAGACGAGGGATGCCAACGGGGAGTTTTTCGCGAATGGCAGCAATCTCGGGACTAATCATTGGCGGAATGGCAACGTGTTGGGCGCCGAGGCGCTTGATCTGAGGGTGGAACTCATCGCCGGTGATGAAGGTACCTTCAAAACCGCGTTGAATCATCTCCGCTGCGATCAGAAGGAGAGGATTCGTGTGTCCTGTCGCGGGTGCCGCGCAGAACAGAAGGTAAGGGCGTTTCTTGTTGCCGTCACTAACACCATTGTTGACCGCTGCTTCGGCAGCCTTGGCTACAGAGTCTCCTGATAGTGTCATGATTTCGGTTGATCTGTCTCTTTTGGTGTTTTATCGTGGGTGGTTGGTATGAGTGAAGGGACGGACAAGGTGTTCCAATATAGAGCAATGGGGGACATCATTCGAGGTTTTATATGGAATAAGGAAACAGCTGATAAAGGAGCAATACGCGGGGAGTTTCGACCTGCCACGAGGCCGTCACTCCTCTCTGTGTGATTTGCATCCGGACGCGCGCTGTTCACGCGATGAGTGGCTGGGATCGTTTAGCACCGGGTTATCACAGGCCGCATTGCGAAGAGGAAATCTGACAACAGATTTTAGCCTGTCAAGCGGCCGTCTTCCTAAGCCTCGTGCTTGCCGCGTGGAACCGTCAAAGGGCGAATCGAAATGCACTCATATCGTATCTTTCCGTCGTACACCAGCGAGTCATTGTGAGATATCGTACATACAATCTCTGTGTGTCCATTTGCAGAGGATTCAAACGGCGTTGTTCTAGGGTCTTACCGGCGGCATGTAAGCCCATTGGTGTCATTCTCTCTGATTATCGTGGTCCATACATGCAAGCCAAGTACGACGCCTTGACCCAGGACGGACAGACACTGCAGGATCAGGGGTCCTTGCAGATGTGTCTCAGCCCGTCAGCGCGACGTCCAGAACAAACGAGCTAGTGCGGCCGTGGATTAAGGCTAGCACTGCTAGTATCCTCGATGATGTAAGTCAAACCACTCGACGAACCGGTCCTTTGCTGAAAGCTCCAGGCTTGCGGCCATGCGCGTGCCGAGATATGAGCCGTCACCGGATAGAAGCCGAAGATCAACGCCTCTCGATAATCCTCCTATGACGATCAACCCCCAAGGCACGTCCGATGTTGCGGCGACCAGCATTGAGGGACCCGATGGAACGAGGGCATCGGGTTGGTCGTATCGAAAAGCAATTCTCATATCTGATGTGGGGGTTAACGCGCGGTTTGTCCTCTAGAGCACTTCACATTCAAGGTTTGCTGGCAATGTTGGGGCACACATCGAAAGAAGGAATGGCACCATCATTGGCCTGCCTTGTATACGCTTCACGCGCTTGTCAGTCGGTGTGAATCCGACATCTTTGAACAAGAGGAAGAAGATGATGTATGCACGTAAGCTGACGCCCGTATGGCTGCCACTTGCGGGAGTCTCATTGGTGACCTTGCTATTCAATGGATTCTTGATGACCTAGACGGTGACACGAGCCTCTGGCGGGGGACTTGTGCGAGCGAATCATCAGACATGTGCATGAGTGCAGCTTGACTTGATTTGCAGACGATTCCTTCGACGCGGCAGGCTGTATATCTCAAAGTTTCCAGCCAGCTCTGCCTCCCACACTGCGGTCGAGTTGTCCACAGACGAGACACAAGCAACGAGTGGATGGGCCTACCACACTCTCATGTCGGCGCCGAACAACGGCAGAGGGCCTCGTAGGGACGATGCTCGCGCGCGGGATGATTGATGCACAAGCAAGGGATGCCAATGTGTCGTTGTAAATGGACCCCCGGCCGTTCCGTCTGCTGCTTGGGCGTCAAGTGTCTTGGACCGCGCGTGCAACCCAAAGAATCCCACATGTTCCACACCGTTCACGTTGCTCTCGAAGGCAAGCTTCCAGTCCCTTGTTGAAACTCAATCGGCCCAGCTGTTGTGTGACCATTCGTCCTAACAAAAATGGCATGCAAGCTGCAAGCTGCAGACTGCAGCTGTGCATCCGGTGCCTACAGGTCTGGTCAAGGCTTCAAGCAGCCCCTTTTCCTTTGCGGTCGCCCGTCCGGGCGAACAGGTCCTTCAAGCTCCAATTTCTCCTGTCCGAATCGTCCGAGGGCCCAGAGGAAGGAAATATGGAGAATCGAGACGATGAGGAGCTCGACTTGGCGGAGCCGTAGACTTCGGTCGGACGTCCTGGTGAAGAAGCAGTCAGGAACTATTCGAGACGCAACGCAGCTGAGACATTGAGACGGAGTAAACTTACTAATGTTTCCAGCACCTCCAATCCCGTATCCTCGAAATTGACGGTCTCTCACCGCAGTCTCCTTGACATCGTCCTCCTCGGTGTCGCTGCTGGCATCATCCAGGCTCTTCCTCCTCCGCACCGGCGCCACTGTGCTCCCAGCCACGCCCGACTCGAATTTTGGATTCGCTGGGGCTGCCGGCCCATTTCCGACAACTGGGGACGGCAGCTCTGGGGCCACTGACGGCGTGGGTCGTAAATTCACTGTGGACACGCTGCGGACGACGGCGAGTCGGCCTTGGACGCGTACGCGGTGCCTGCGCTTCTTCGCGGGGATGAGATGGTCTGATTCCGGATCGGCTTCTCCCGCGTCGTCTTGGGAGTATTGGCGCTGGTTCGAGAAGGGGAGCATCGTTGGATTATTGACTGCGGCTTTAGGGGTAAGATCGGCGAAGATGTTTTCGGGTTGCAATGGCGAGTGCTTTGGCCAGCTCGGGATGGGTACGAACAGATGGAGTCCCCTGAAAACCAAAGTAACGCGAATAAATGCAAAAGTAAGAATCAGGACAGAAGCTGGCTAGGTCTGAATGAGTGGACGCAACGAGGTGACAAAACCTTCTCGTCGCACATGAGGCAGGGCGTGGTGAGGACTATTCCATCAACTCGCGACGCAGCGACAGCATATGTACAAAGTCACAAACAAGTAAAGAAGAAAGCAAAGGAACTAGGCGTCGCATCATGAGCGGTAGAAAGGGGGGCCTAATGCTAATATGTTCGCCTCCAGAGTCCAAATGACGCCTCAGCCAACACGAACTCGGGCTAACCTAAGCCCAACTCTTAATTAGATAAGAAAGCGGCGCAATCAACCCCAAGCACGCCGCCTCACCCACAGTCAGTCACCATGCTGATTTCCTTCTGTCAAGGCTTTCAGCAATCATATCTGGGTTCCTTCGCCTTCCTTCGGCGTTCGGGGCGTGAGAAGCAACATGTTGCCCCCTCATTAAACCTTGCATCAGCACGAACCCCCGTCTCGGCCAGGGGGCCAACCCAGGCAACGCGTGGGAGCCACACTGCGAGAGAGTCTAAACCTCAAAGCAAGGAGTTCTTGGGGTAATATCGCCGGGGAGCCAACCCGGATTTGCGTCAAGGCCCGACGACCCCCCGTCTCCCGCCCCGACCAGGCTGCCGGCTGGTTTGGAGCCCCGGGTTTCGAGCATGTTATCAAGGCCTCAGCTTCTTCTTGGCCATGCTCGCTTTCGTTCCTTTCAGATCCACATGTAATCGGCCATGGGGAGAATGAGATCAGCAAGAAGAGTTGTGTGTTTCTTCCAGCAACAATCAAGCCCTGGAAGTTCAGATCGATCCAACGTTGCACCAACAGCCACAAACAGCTAGGCCAGACGGTAGCCCTGGGTGGGATTAGTTTTCAGCCATGGAAGAGCAATCGATGGCGCTATGAAGCTCCTGCTGATCACGTCCGGGACATGGCTTTTCTAGACATCACCTGGTTCTCTCGTCTCAATCTGCATTCTTGTCACAATGCGATTCAGGTAAACTCCGATTATTCTTGAACAAAGGAAGGTATTATTGATATTACGTATTACATGATTATCAGTCTTGTGTTCGCTTTAAAGAAACGTCCTGCATCGCGACTTGCGCAGAAGAAACCAGCGAGTTTCTGAACAAAGAAAGGCTAGAGGTGAGATATCCATACTGTAGTAAGACAATTTCAAGTTTTTTTCCGCAACGCCATCAAACATAGGAAAACCCGACAGAAGAAAGAAAGGACTTTATGCTGTAGAAGCATTGATCTGACTATTTGGCGGCCACGGTTACTGTGGCAACGCCAAAGAGGCGCAGGTTCAGGCAAGCCACAATGTTGGGGCCCGTCAAGGACAGGTTCAAACAATCCGAGGCGATGCCATTCGACAAGAGGCCGAGCGAAGTTACACAGGAGATGAGGTTTGGTGCGCTGACCGTTGCTGCCACGCCGCCAGTCGCGTCGACTCCCAGGCTGACACAGCTCTGGGGTAACGACGTGATACACTGCGAGGCCAGCTGGTTCTGGATACACTGCGCGTACGACTGTGTTTGTGCTCCGAGTAGACTGCCCACAAGGCCGGTAACGCTGCCGAGCGTACAGCCCAAGCCGGTTGCCAGGTTCGATACCGTCGACCCCAGGGCGCTGACGACCAGGCCTGCCTGACAGAGGTTGAGATTGGCCTGTATATCAGACGTGGAGAGCGTGATATCCAAAAGATTGCCGCAGGCTGCTGGAGCCCTTGCACAAGCTGTGCCGGAAGGACATAACACTGTAGTCGCCAAATTGGCGACCGTTTGACCGACTGGCAATCCGAGTGCACTTTCGAAACAGCCGAGGACAGCCGTCCCGCCTTGGTTGATGAAGCTCGAAGCGACGCAGTTGCCGGCTGTCGTGATGGTACCAAAGACTCCAAGGTTGGCGAGACAGAGACCGGCGTTGGCTTGGACGGTGGCAACGGTCTGGCTGGATGCCGCGAGGTTGGCGCACACCGTCGGAAGTCTGGTGAGACACTTGCCCGTCAGGGCAGACTGGACGCATCTGGCAGAGTTGTATCCCAATACGCTGCCGAGAAGACCAATCGTTGTCAAGTTGAGACAGTCGTTAACGCCTGCGATGTTGGCAGTTGCACCCAAGGCTGCACTACAGCCATTAAGTGTCGCCTGGGAGTACGATGCCAGGAGGATGCCCGTGAGAGTGGCGCAGGGGGACGGCAAAGTGACCGCAGATGGTACACAAGACGGGGCAGAGGCGGCGGTGGGCGTCGGTACGCAGCCGGAGGGTTGGTATGAGCTGGTGACGACGCGACTTGCCGAGACGAGCGCCGTTTGTTGCACTACCGTGTTTCCAATAGTTGTAGCCCGCGTACCGGTAAAGGTGCCAGTGACACCCGTGAGGATCGTGGTATACGATGTGCTTGTGGGGAGCGCGGTCTGCTGGACGACCGTGTTGCCAATCGTCGTGACTGAAGTGCCAGTGAAGGTGCCCGAGACGCCCGTAAGAATTGTGGTGTACGGCACGGCGGTTTGAGCGAGAACCGTTCTCGTTGCTCCGGTACCCGCGAGGGTAGTGAGAGAGGTGCCGGCAAATGTGCCCGGGATGCCCGAAGGTACCGTGGTGTAGAAGATTTGCGGCAGAGCTGTTTGAGCGAGAACCGTGTTTCCAATGGTGCTGAGTGAGGTTCCGGTAAAGGTTCCAGTGACTCCCGTGACGACTGTCGTGTAAGGGATGGCCGTCTGAGCAACGACTGTCTGAGTAGGTCCAGTGCCCGTGAGAGTGACCAAAGACGTTCCAGCAAAGGTGCCTGGCACGCCTGATGGGATGGTCGTATAGAAGATTTGCGGCAAGGCTGTCTGCGCGAGAACCGTGTTTCCGATGGTAGAGAGTGAGGTTCCCGTAAAGGTTCCAGAAACTCCGGTGACAACTGTCGTGTACGGAATGGCAGTCTGTGCCACGACTGTCCTAGTGGCTCCAGTGCCGGAGAGGGTGACCAACGAAGTCCCGGCAAAGGAGCCCGGGACGCCGGAGGGAACCGTCGTGTAGAAGATCTGCGGCAAAGCGGTTTGTGCGAGTACCGTGACCAAGCTGCCAACGGCGGGTAAGGTGGACAGTTGCGTTCCCGTGAAGGTACCGGTGACTCCCGTGGGTACGGTGACGTATGATAATACGGGCAAGGCAGTTTGAGCGAGAACCGTGGCGACGCTTCCGACGGCGGGAAGGGTAGATAGCTGTGTTCCAGTAAAGGTACCAGTGACACCCGTAGGAACAGTAACGTAGGAAACGACGGGCAAGGCAGTCTGGGCAAGAACCGTAGCCACGCTTCCGACTGCCGGCAAGGTTGAAAACTGAGTTCCCGTAAAGGTGCCAGTGACGCCTGTAGGCACCGTAATATAGGAAATAACGGGCAAAGCGGTCTGAGCAAGAACAGTAGCAACGCTTCCAACGGCTGGCAAAGTCGAGAATTGCGTGCCAGTGAAGGTGCCGGTGACTCCTGTGGGCACCGTGACGTAGGATACCACGGGCAAGGCAGTCTGGGCAAGGACTGTGGCAACGCTGCCAACGGCCGGGAGGGTTGAGAATTGCGTGCCGGTGAAGGTGCCTGTGAGTCCTGTTGGAACAGTGACGTACGAGATAACTGGAAGGGCTGTCTGCGCCAGGACTGTAGCCACGCTTCCAACGGCCGGTAACGTAGACAAACGTGTGCCGGTAAAGGTGCCGGTAACCCCGGTCGGGACGGTAGTATACGAGATAACTGGAAGAGCGGTCTGTGCCAAAACTGTGGCCACACTTCCAACGGCTGGCAATGTTGAGAATTGGGTGCCAGTGAAAGTGCCAGTGACTCCTGTTGGAACAGTGACGTACGAGATAATTGGAAGGGCTGTCTGCGCCAAAACTGTGGCCACACTTCCAACGGCTGGCAATGTTGAGAATTGGGTGCCAGTGAAAGTGCCAGTGACTCCTGTCGGGACGGTGATGTAGGAGATGACTGGGAGAGCGGTCTGTGCCAGAACAGTTCCGATTGTTCCAGAAACGGGCAAAGTTGACAGTTGGGTACCTGTAAACGTTCCAGTAACGCCAGTAGGAATGGTGAGATATGACACGGAAGGGAGAGCAGTCTGGGCAAGGACAGTCCCGATAGTGCCTGTAACCGGTAAAGTTGACAATTGAGTGCCAGCGAAAGTTCCTGTGACCCCAGTCGGGATAGTCACGTACGAGATGGGGGGAAGAGCGGTCTGAGCAAGAACGGTTCCAATTGTACCAGAGACTGGCAGAGTTGAAAGTTGGGTACCGGCAAAAGTTCCCGTGACCCCGGTCGGGATAGTGATGTACGAGATGGAAGGCAGGGCAGTCTGTGCCAGGACGGTTCCAATAGTGCCGGAAACAGGCAGAGTCGATAGTTGCGTGCCCGCAAAAGTTCCAGTAATGCCAGTTGGAATCGTGATATAAGAGATGACTGGCAACGCGGTTGCCAAGAGCACAGTACCAATGGATCCCGTAATCGGCAGCGTGGTTGTTTGCGTGCCGGTGAAAGTTCCCGTGACTCCCGTGGGAATCGTGACGTACGAGATAACCGGGAGGGCGGTCTGAGCGAGCACAGTACCGACAGAACCGGTGACTGGAAGGGTGCTGAGGCGGGTTCCTGTGAAGGTTCCCGTTGCGCCAGTGGGAATCGTCACGTAGGAAATGACTGGGAGAGCAGTCTGCAGAAGGACGGTGCCCACTGTCTGGCCTGGGCCGGTAGTAGGCAAGGTGACTGTGGAAGTGCCTGTGAACGTGCCAGTGACGCCAGTCGGAATGGTGACATACGAGATGGCGGGGACCGCGGTTTGGAGAACGACAGTGCCAATGCTCTGGCCGGCTCCTGTTGTTGGAAGGGTAACGGTCTGGGTCCCGGTGAAGCTGCCAACTACACCACTGGTGACGGTGATGTAGGAGATGGGCGGGATGGCCGTCTCCAACAAGACGGTGCCAACGCTTCCGGTGGCTGGGAGGGTGGTCACCGAGGTACCAGTGAAAGTTCCAATGACGCCAGTAATGATAGTCGTGTAAGAAACGATGACCGAGCTGGGAATAGCAGTCTGGAGTACCACGGTTCCGAGACCACCTCCGACGGCCGGCAAGGTGGTTGTCTGAGTGCCAGTGAAGCTGCCGGTGATTCCGCTGGTAACGGTGAGATAACCAGTGGGCAGAGCGGTCTGGAGCAGAACAGTTCCGAGACCACCAACGGCGGGAATGGTCGACGTCTGGGTACCGAGGAAGTTGCCTGCGACTCCAGTGAGGAGGGTCGTGTAGGAAATCGGAATTGCGGTCTGGAGGAGGACCGTACCGATAGTCCCAGTTGCCGGCAAGGTGGTTGCCGAGGTTCCAAGGAAGGTTCCAAAGACGCCGGTGACGATGGTCGTGTAGGACGTGGCTGGCGGTACGGCCGTCTGAAGGACGACAGTGCCAAGGGTTCCGGTGACTGGAAGTGTCGTGGTCTGGGTGCCAGTGAAAGTGCCAACGATCCCGGACAAGATCGTGGTGTATCCCGTAGACAAAGGGGGAATGGCAGTCTGGAGGAGTACCGTGCCAATGGTTCCGGTAGCTGGCAAGGTGGAAGTCTGGGTGCCGGCGAAGGTCCCAGTGATGCCAGTGACGACGGTGACATACGACGTCGAAATGGTAGGAATGGCAGTCTGCAATAAAACGGTGCCCAAGGTGCCAGTAGCTGGGAGGGTGATGGTGGAGGTGCCGAGGAACGTGCCGGCGATACCTGTTGGGATCGTCGTGTACGACGTTGCAGCGGGGAGAGCCGATTGGACCAGGACGGTTCCAATGGTGCCAGTGAATGGCAAAGTGGTTGTCTGGAGGCCGGCAAAGTTTCCTGGAATACCAGTGAGAATCGTTGTGTAGGAAGTCACCGGGGCGGCGGGCAAGGCCGTTTGAATCAAGACGGTGCCAATGGAGCCGGTGAAAGGAGGCGTTGTTGTCTGGACGCCGCTGAAAGTGCCCGTGATACCGGTGAAGATTGTCGTGTACGAGGTGACGGCTGCCGGTGGCACAGCGGTCTCCAACAGAACGGTCCCAATGGTTCCGGTGACCGGGAGGGTCGTTGTCTGCGTACCAGCAAAGGTGCCAGAGACGCCGGTGACCACTGTGGTGTACGAGGTGACCGGGTTGGGAATTGCGGTCTGCTGAAGAACCGTTCCAAGCGTGCCCGTGACCGGCAGCGTTGAGAGTTGAGTTCCGAGGAACGTGGCTCCAAGGATGCCAGTTGGGATAGTAATGTACGAAGTAACCGGGTTGGGAATGGCAGTCTGTTGAAGGACCGTTCCAAGCGTGCCTGTGACTGGCAGCGTCGAGAGCTGAGTTCCGAGGAACGTGGCTCCAAGGATGCCAGTTGGGATGGTAATGTACGAAGTAACCGGGTTGGGAATTGCGGTCTGCTGAAGAACGGTTCCGACGGTGCCTGTAACCGGGAGAGTTGAGAGCTGGGTGCCGAGGAACGTGGCTCCGAGAACTCCAGTAGGAATCGTGATATATGACGTGACCGGGTTGGGAATGGCAGTCTGCTGAAGCACCGTGCCGATCGTACCAGTGACTGGCAAGGTCGACAATTGAGTCCCGAGGAATGTGGCCCCGAGAACGCCTGTGGGAATCGTGATGTAGGAGGTGACGGGGTTGGGGATGGCAGTCTGTTGCAGAACCGTCCCAACGGTACCGGTAACAGGCAAGGTAGACAACTGCGTTCCGAGGAATGTGGCTCCCAAAACCCCCGTGGGAATCGTGATATATGACGTGACCGGGTTGGGAATAGCCGTTTGTTGCAGAACCGTCCCGATAGTGCCCGTCACGGGCAAGGTGGACAACTGCGTTCCGAGGAATGAAGCTCCCAAAACTCCCGTGGGAATTGTAACATAAGATGTGACTGGGTTGGGAATAGCTGTCTGCTGGAGGACAGTACCTATCGTTCCAGTGACTGGTAAAGTAGAAAGCTGCGTTCCGAGGAATGTAGCTCCCAAGACTCCTGTTGGGATCGTGACGTACGAAGTGACAAGCGGGATGGCGGTTTGTTGGAGGACGGTGCCAATAGTGCCGGTGACAGGAAGGGTGGAAAGCTGCGTTCCGAGGAATGTAGCTCCCAAAATTCCTGTCGGGACTGTGATGTAAGAAGTGGCGGCCGGAAGAGCCGTCTGTTGAAGCACAGTACCAATGGTGCCAGTAACCGGCAGCGTCGAAAGCTGGATACCGGTGAAGGTGGCGCCAACGACTCCCGTAGGAATAGTAATGTACGAAGTAACAGCCGGAAGAGCTGTCTGTTGAAGGACGGTACCGATGGTTCCCGTGACAGGCAAAGTGGACAGTTGTATGCCGGTGAACGTGGCGCCTGCGACTCCCGTGGGAATCGTGATGTACGAGGTGGCGGCCGGGATGGCAGTCTCCAACAAGACGGTTCCGACACTTCCAACAACAGGAAGAGTGGTGGCCCGGGTGCCGACAAAGGTCTCGCCGGCAATGCCAGTGAGGATTGTCGTGTAGGAGGTTGTCGGGACATCTGGAATGGCCGTCTCCAACAAGACTGTTCCAAGCGTGCCGATGACCGGCAGGGTCGTTGCTCTCGTTCCAGGGAAGCTCGTTCCAGTGACTCCGGTAAGGATCGTGGTATACGAGGTCGTGCCGGGGCTGGGGATGGCCGTCTGGAGGACGACGGTGACGAGTCCGGGAGCCGTGGCGGCGGCCGGCAAAGTGGTGGTCTGGGTGCCTGAGAACGTGCCAAAGATGCCCGTAACAATGGTGACGTAGGACGTGTTGATCACGATAACCGACGAACTTGAAGACGTGCTGCTGACCGATGGCAGAGCAGTCTGAATGAGAACGGTCGCGATGTTGCCCGTGCCGACAACTGGGAGAGTGGTCGTCTGAGATCCAGCAAAGTTGCCGGGGATTCCTGTGAGGAGCGTCGTGTAGGAGATGGAGGGAAGTGCAGTCTGGAGCACGACCGTCGCCAGACCATTGGTGCCGACAACAGGCAAAGTGCTGGTCTGCGTTCCGATAAATGTGCCAGGGATGCCTGTGAGAACTGTCGTGTAAGAGACGCTCGGGAGAGCAGTCTGGAGAAGAACGGTGGCCACGTTGCCGGTGCCGACGACAGGCAGAGTGGTCGTCTGGGTGCCGAGGAAGCTTCCAGCGATGCCGGTGACCAAGGTGGTGTACGACAGACTCGTGGTGGGAATGGGAGTTTGCAGAACGACAGTTCCGAGACCATCGATGCCAGTACCAGGTAAGGTGGTTGTCTGGGTTCCAGTGAACGTCCCAACGATTCCGCTGAAGATTGTGGTATACGATGTGGCAGCGGGTAAAGCTGTCTGGAGGACAACCGTTCCGAGGCCATTGATACCAGTGCCAGGTAGGGTGGTTGTCTGGGTTCCCGTAAAGGTTCCAACGATTCCACTGAAGATCGTGGTGTACGAGGTGGCAGCGGGCAGAGCAGTCTGGAGGACGACTGTTCCAAGGCCATTGACACCAGTTCCAGGAAGTGTGGAAGTCTGCGTGCCGATGAATGTGCCTGGGATGCCCGTGATGATTGTGGTGTAGGATGCGGCAGTCGTCGAGGGGACAGCCGTTTGCAAGACAACAGTACCAAGACCGTTGGTGCCGATTCCAGGCAATGTGGTCGTCTGAGTTCCGGTAAACGTGCCAAATATGCCACTGAAGATGGTTGTGTACGAGACGGCAGAAGTTGTGGGAAGAGCCGTCTGCAGGACGACGGTGCCGAGACCGTTGGTTCCAATGCCCGGCAAAGTTGTTGTCTGGGTACCAGTGAAGGATCCCGGAACGCCCGTAACGAGGGTCGTGTACGAGGTGACTGCGGGAAGGGCAGTTTGGAGAACCACGGTAGCCAAGCCATCGAGACCGATACCAGGGAGGGTCGTGGTCTGTGTGCCGGTGAAGCTGCCGGGGACGCCGGATACGATGGTCGTGTACGATTGTACTGCCGATGTGGGAATGGCGGTCTGCAGGACGACGGTCGCCGTGATGCCGATGCCGATGCCGATGGACGGGATGGGCAGGGTGCTCGTCTGAGTGCCGGTGAAGCTGCCCAAGATACCGGTGACAATGGTGATGTACGTGATGCTGATGCTGCTGGTAGGTGACGACGTGGCAGAAGGGAGAGCGGTCTGCAAGAGAACTGTTCCGATGCTGCCGGTGCCGATGGGCAGCGTAGTCGCCTGCGTGCCGATGAAAGTTCCCGGAATACCAGTCAACAAGGTGACGTAGGAGAGGACCGGGCTTGGAGTTGCGAGTGCGGTCTCCAAGAGAACGGTGCCAACAGTTCCGGTGACGATGGGCAGGGTAGTCGTCTGGGTGCCTGTGAAGATGCCAGGGACTCCAGTCAAGATCGTCGTGTAAGTGACACCAGCGCTGCTCGAAGTCGGCGTGGGAACAGCGGTCTGGAGGATGACGGTGCCAACGCCGTTGGTTCCCGCGGGAAGTGTCGAGGCCAAGGTGCCGGTGAAGGTGCCCGGAATGCCCGTGACAATCGTGACATAGGACGCGGGTTGAACTGTGGGAACGGCAGTCTGGATGATGACCGTGGCGAGACCATCGGGGCCGGCTGGCAAAGTGGTTGTCTGCGCACCCAAGAAAGTTCCTGGTATCCCTGTGAGCAAGGTGGTGTACGAGACGGGGCTTGCTGTGGGGAGGGCGGTCTGCACAATGACCGTCGCGAGCCCATCGAGGCCAGCAGGCAACGTAGTCGTCTGTGAGCCAAGGAACGTGCCCGGAACGCCAGTGAACAACGTGGTGTACGAGACTGGGCTGCCGGTTGGGAGGGCCGTCTGGATGATGACAGTTGCGAGACCGTCGGCGCCAGCAGGAAGTGTGGACGTCTGTGAACCCAAGAAAGTACCTGGAATTCCCGTGAAGCGAGTCGTGTATGACACAGGGCTGGCTGTCGGGAGAGCAGTCTGGATGACCACAGTCGCGATTCCGTTGGTACCCGCGGGGAGTGTAGAAGTCTGCGCACCGAGGAAAGTTCCTGGAACACCCGTGAGCACCGTCGTGTACGACAGAGGGCTTGACGTTGGCAAAGCTGTCTGAATGAGAACAGTTGCCAGGCCACCAGAGCCAGCGGGAAGGGTAGTCGTCTGAGCACCCAAGAAAGTGCCGGGGATTCCGCTGAATACCGTGGTATATGAGAGAGGACTGGCTGTTGGCAAAGCGGTTTGGATGATCACAGTCGCGATGCCGTCGGTTCCAGCAGGCAAAGTTGTCGTCAGAGGCGCGATAAACGTGCCAGGAATGCCAGAGAACAGAGTCGTGTACGACGTTGGGATGCCTGTGGGCAGAGCAGTCTGGATAACCACCGTGGCGATGCCATTGGATCCAACAGGCAATGTGCTCGTCTGAGGTCCAATGAAAGTGCCCGGGATGCCGCTGAATAAGGTGGTGAACGATGTCGGACTGGCGGTAGGTAGCGCGGTTTGGATAATCACAGTAGCAACTCCGTCAGGTCCAACCGGAAGAGTGCTCGTTTGCGAGCCCAGGAAAGTTCCAGGGATGCCGGTGAGCAAAGTCGTGTATGAAGCACTCGCCGTTGGAATCGCGCTCTGGACAAGCACGGTGACCAACCCTCCTGGGCCGGCAGGCAACGTGGTCGTCTGAACCCCGATGAATGTGCCGGGTACGCCGGTAAAGAGCGTCGTGTAAGAGACGCCCGTCGTGGGGAGGGCGCTCTGCACGACGACGGTAGCGAGACCGTCGGGGCCGGCGGGCAACGTGGTGGTTTGCGATCCTGTGAAAGTGCCGGGGACACCAGAGAAGATTGTGGTGTACGAGACCGGGCTTGCGGTCGGCAGAGCAGTTTGTAGAAGGACGGTTGCAATGCCGTTTGTGCCCACGGGCAAGGTCGTCGCTTGGGTTCCGAGGAACGTGCCAGGAACTCCAGTCAGAAGCGTGGTGAAGGAAACACTGGCAGACGGAATGGCGCTCTGGACGAGAACCGTTGCGAGTCCATCGGGCCCTGCTGGAAGAGTGGATGTCTGAAGACCAGCAAAGGTGCCGATGATGCCCGTGACGATTGTCGTGTACGATACAGTAACGCTTGGGCTGGAGGTGGCAAGAGGAAGGGCCGTCTGGAGGAGGACGGTGGCAGATCCGCCAGGTCCAGCGGGCAGGGTGGTCGTCTGGGTGCCGATGAAGGTGCCAGGAACGCCTGTAATGAGAGTAATGTACGAGATACCGCTGGTGATTGTGGGCGCAGCAACGGAACTGCTCGTCTCTGTGAGAGGCACGTAGACAATGACCGTACCAGGCAGAGTCGGGTCGCCACTGATGCTGACCAAAATGGTGGTGGTGATACGAGTCGTTCCGGTGTAGGGGGAAAAGATGGTTGTGAGGTCACGGCTGAGGATCGAAGTGGGTGCGGATGTGATGGAAGGCTGCTGCACGACCACCGTTCCTGGATCACCAAGGGAAGCAGGCTGGATGGTGAAGGTCGTAGGGCTTCCGACAGAGGTAACTGTTGTGTATGTGACGGACGGCAGCGAAGCGGACGTACCAGTAGGCTCTGGAAGCTGCACAATGACGGTTCCAAGGCCAGAACCCACAGGAGGGACCGAGAAGGTCGTTGCAATGGAGCCGGTGATGGTGAGAGTCGTGTAAGACGCGAGAAGAGCAGTCGGTGTCTGGATGACAACGGTGCCGAGGCCAGTGGGATCAGCGGCCGGGATGGTAAAGGTCGAAGCGACTGGGCCACCAGATGTGAGCGTCGTGAAGAAGGCGCCGGGGCTGGCGGTGAAGGTTGGCGTCTGCACAACAACCGTGCCAACGCCGCCAATGACGTTGGGCAGAATGGTGCTGGTCGCAGCAACCGGTCCTCCAGTGGTGATGGTGGTGAAGAGGCCAGCCAGGCTTGACGTGGGCTCCGAGATGATGACCGAGACGATGCCATCCAGTCCGGTAACGGTTGCCGTGGCAGGGAGAGATCCGGTGCCGGGAACAGTGGTGAATATGGTCGAGGGCGTGACTCCAGGGGGCAGGGTCGTGCTTGGAAGCTCGACAACGACGGAGACGATTCCATCGAGGCCGCTGGCCGTAGTAGTGACGGGGAGAGCACCGGTTCCCACAATGGTAGTGAAGACCGTGGTAGGGATGGTTGGGCTCTGGCCGGAGGTGGTTGGCTCCAAGAAGATGACGGAGACGACTCCATCCGCTCCAGTGATGGTGGTGGTGGCCGGGAGGGCGGCGCTTCCGGGGACTGTGGTGAAGACCGTAGTCGGTCCAGCCCCTGAGGGGAGCGTAGGCGTTTGCAGAATGACGGAGACGATGCCATCGGGGCCAGTGACGGTTGTGGTAGCCGGCAGCAGTCCAGTTCCTGGCTGGGTGGTGAATATCGTAGATAGGACTTGCCCAACAGCCGTCGGGGTCTGGACAATGACGGAAACCACTCCATCAGGGCCGGTGATCGTGGCAGTGGCCAGGAGCGAGCCAGTTCCAGGCGCGGTGGTGAAGACTGTAGAGGGCGTAATCGACGGCAAGCCAGTCGAGATGGTCGGGGTCTGGATGATGACCAGACCAACCCCGGTGGGATCCGATGGCAGAATGGTGGTCGTTGCCGGGATAAGACCAGAGTATCCGCTCGTGACCGTTGAGAAGATACCGGGGACATCGATGATGACCGTCGCTGGGAGTCCGGTACCAACAGGGGCAATTGTGGTGGTGCCCGCCGACGGGGCGCCGAAGCGAGTCGAAGTGACCTCGGCAAAGACGCCGGGGAGATTGACGAGAACCGTCGTGGGATCTCCGGGCTGTGCGGGAGTCTGTGTCTGGATGAGAGTGACGGAGCCGGTATAGGTGCTGAAGATGGTTGTGATGCCTCCAATCGTAGGAGACGCCGTCGGCGCGCCCGGAACTTGGATCATGACCGTCTGAATACCATCGGTGCCCATGGGTAAGGTCGAAGTGGCCGTGACACTGAGGCCCGGAATCGTGGTCGTGACGACGAACAACCGGCGGGGAACCCCGAAAAGAACAGTGACGACATCGCCGCTCCGCGAGGGTACCAGAGTCGAGATCTGGGTCGCGGAAGCCGTGATGAAACTGGTAATAGTGGTGTACGATGTGCCGTCGGAAATGGTGAGCGAAGGCGTCGACGAAGGAATGGCGGTCGGGACCTGGATGAAGACGGTGCCCGGCAGACCGGAGGCTGCGGGAGCGAGGGTCTGGAACAGGGTCGAGACGCCAGAGTACCCAGTCGTGACGGTGATGTACGAGATGATGGACTGAGTGACCGAGATCGCGGGCGTGGTCGTGGCCGTGGCAGTAGGGACCTGAACCACAACCGTAGCAAGGCCGTCTGCGCCAGTGACTGAGCCGATGAGCGTCTGAAGAAGGGAGCCATCATAGCCGCTCGTGACAGTGGTGTAGGAGACGCCTGGCAGCGTGGCCGTGGGCAGCGATGCCGTGCCGGTTGGGATGTTGACGACCACCGTGATGTAGCCGTCGATGCCTGGGAGAGATCCGATGAGAGTCTGGATGAAGGAGCCTCCATAGCCGCTCGTGACCGTGGTGTACGAAACCGGCGCTGAGATGGACGGGCTGGACGTGATGGAAGCTGTAGGAATTTGGATCACAACCGTGGCAAGGCCATCTGCGCCAGTAGCGGTACCAATGAGGGTCTGGGGTAGAGACCCAGCGTAGCCGCTCGTGACGGTGGTGTAGGAAAGGCCGGGGATCGTGGCGCTTGGTGAGGTAAGCGCCAGGGTAGGAGTCTGAATAACAACCGTGGCCAAGCCGTCTGCACCAGTCACGGTTCCGATGAGAGTCTGGAGAAGAGATCCATCGTAGCCACTTGTAACGGTGGTGTAGGAAAGGCCAGGAATTGTAGCCGTTGGCGAGGTGATGGCAATCGTGGGTGTCTGAATGACAACCGTAGCAAGCCCGTCGGGTCCAGTCTGACTTCCAATGAAGGTCTGGATGAGAGATCCGCCGTAGCCGCTGGTAACTGTAGTATACGAGAGTCCAGGAATGGTGGCTGAGGGAGAAGTGACTCCCAGCGTAGGTGTCTGAATAACAATAGTCGCGAGACCATCTGCTCCCGTAACAGAGCCGATGAGGGTCTGCAGAAGAGAGCCGCCGTATCCGCTAGTGACCGTCGTGTAAGAAAGTCCAGGAATGGTGGCTGAAGGCGACGTAACGCCAATAGTGGGAGTCTGGATGACCACAGTAGCCAGTCCATCCGCGCCGGTTACGGTGCCAATGAGCGTTTGCAAGAGCGAGCCACCGTATCCGCTGGTAACGGTGGTGTACGAGAGACCAGGAATTGTGGCCGTGGCCGTGGGCGACGTGATTGCGTTGGTGGGAGTCTGGATAACGACGGTAACAAGGCCATCCACACCGGTAACGGACCCAGTGGACGTGGCGATGACAGATCCATCGTATCCCGTGGTGAGAGTGATGAACAAACCAGGGCTTCCTGTGACGGTGGGCAGAGACACGGCAGTGCCAGTCGGTGACAGAACGACAACAGTGACGAGGCCATCGACTCCGGTCAGGATGCCGGTCTCTGTTGTGAGAACGGATCCAGGGTATCCGCTGGTTACGGTTGTGTACAGAGCACCAAGAGCGCTGGTGGCACTTGGAATCTGAATGACAACAGTGCCAGGGTCTCCGGGGTTGGCGGGCGGAAGTGTAGTAGTCAACGTGGCCAGGCCGGTGAAGCCACTGCTCGTGACGGTCACGTAAGAAATGATATCCACGCTGACCGAGCTAGTAGGAACCTGGATGATGACGGTTCCGAGATCGCCAGGGGCGCCGGGAGCCACGGTTGTAGTCTGAGGGATGAGTCCTGTGTACGCGCTGGTGACCGTGGTGTAGGAAACGCCGTTCGTGTTGAGCGTGTTGCTGGGGACTTGTATAATGACCGTGGCAAGACCGGAAGGATCGGTCGCTGCGGGGGGGATAGTGGTGGTCAAAGTGACTGATCCATCGTAGGTGCTGAAGAGCGTCGTGAAGAAGCTGCCCGGCGAGACGGTGAGACTGCCAGTGGGGAGGCTCGACGTACCCAGAATGTCGGGGACCTGAATGACAACCGTTCCAAGACCCGTGGGGTCCACTGCAGGAATCGTAGACGTCAAAGTGACCGAGCCAGGGTAGGTAGTAAACACTGTTGTGAATAACGCGCCCAGAGCACTCGTAGCCGTGGGAATGACTCCAGTATCGGGGATCTGGATGATGACGGTGCCGAGACCCGCGGGGTCTGTGGCAGCAGGAGGCAAAGTGGTGGCCAAAGTAACGGATCCCGGGTAAGTGCTGAAGATTGTGGTAAACGAAGCAGCCAAGGCGCTGGTGGCGGTTGGGATGATTCCAGTATCTGGGATCTGGACGATGACCGTGCCGAGGCCAGCCGGATCTGTGGCAGCAGGAGGCAGAGTCGTGGTCAGCGTGACGGATCCCGGATAGGTGCTGAAGATCGTGGTGAAAGAGGCCGCCAGAGCACCGCCAGACGTGCTGGTAGCAGAAATCTGAGAGTTTGGAACCTGGATGATTACCGTTCCAGTTGCCAGGCCGGCAGGGTCTGTGGCAGCGGGAGGGATGGTCGTTGTCAAAGTGACCGATCCCGAGTAGCTGCTCACAATGGTCGTGTAGAAGATGCCGGGCGAAGCCAGGAGATCCGAGGTGGTAAGAGGAACTTGGACAACAACAGTACCAATGCTGCCTCCAACGGCGGGGTCGATCGTGGTGGTGATCGGAGCAGATCCCGAGAAGAAGCTGACAATGGTGGTGTATGTGATGCTGACGCTGACGGTCGGGCTGGAAGTAGCCAGGACATTGGGCAACTGGACGATGACGGTGCCAATGTTGGCAGGGTCGCCGCTCGCCGGAGCGAGAGTTGTCGTGAGGGGAACGTCGCCAGTGTAAGTGCTAAAGATGGTGGTGTAGCTGATTCCATCAGGACTAGGAGACGATGTCGGCAGTGCGGTGAGGACTGAGCTGGGCTGAAGAATGACGACAGTACCAGTCTGTCCAGGAGCACCAGGAGCAATGGTGGAAGTCTGGACGATGGATCCATCATATCCACTGAAAATGGTGGTGAAGGGCAAGCCCGAAGTTGCAGTAACCTCTGGCTCGAAGAAGATGATGGTGCCAACGGTATCAGTTCCAGCGGGAGCTGCTGTGGAAAAGGAAGGCAACAAGCCGGTGTATGTGCTGGTAATGGTGGTGTAGGAAGAGACGCCAGGAATTTGAACGCTCGAGCTGGGAACCAGCAGGATGACGGTTCCAACAGCGTCAGTGCCGGCAGGAGGCTGGGTCGAGGTCGCCAGCAACGAGCCCGCGTAGGTGCTGATGATGGTCGTATACGACACGGTGACGCTCGGCACGGTGGCGGAGCCAGTGGGCTGCAGAACGATGACTGTTCCGAGTCCATCGGTACCCACGGGCGGAATGGTGGACGTAACAACAACGGAGCCGTCGTATCCGCTTGTGAGGGTCGTGAAAGAGCCAATGTTGGAGGTCGTGATGAGCAGAGCGGGATCCAGCACGATGACGGTCGCTGGATCTCCAGAGACCGCGGGCAGAATCGTGGACGTCAAAGTCTCGGAGCCGGTGTACGGTCTCGTGATGGTAATGCCCGGGGTGTCTATCGTGATGGGGTTCAAGACGATGACAGTTCCCTGAGTGTCGGATCCGCTCGGGAAGATGGTCGTTACTGATGGGATGGCACCCGAGTAAGCGCTGGTAATAGTGGTGAAGCTGATGCCCGCAGTGCTCGTAGGCACCAAGATAACAACAGCCCCAACAGTTTCAGTACCTGTGGGCAGAATAGTCGAGGTTGAGGGCACGGCGCCGGAGTAGCCGCTGGTGAGCGTAATGAATTGACCAGGAGAAGCACCAAGAGCGGATGTGGGCTCCAGAATGATAATGGTGCCGAGGCCATCGGTGCCGGTAGGCAGGATGGTCGTGATGGACGGAACCAAGCCACTGTAGGTGCTCGTGACGGTGGCGAATGAGATGAGGCTGCTGGCCGTGTCAAGCGCAGAGCTCGGAACAAGGACGACGACATCCCCAGGTTGTCCCGAGGGTCCTGCTGGGAGAGTGGTGGTCAAGGTGACCGAACCGTCGTAGGTGCTGGTCAACACGTTTGGCAAGGCCGCCGTGGGAGTAGTCAAAGCTCCAGTGATGCTCGGGACCAAGATGACCGTGGCACCAGGGTCTCCCGAAGGACCGGCGGGAAGAGTCGTGGTGAGGGTAATCGATCCATCGTATGTGCTAGTCAGGATGTTCAAGTCCGCAGTAGGCGTGGTAATGGCACCAGTAAGACTTGGTACCAAGACGATAGTCGAACCAGGCTCACCTGAAGGTCCAACCGGAAGAGTGGTTGTGAGAGTGACCGAGCCGTCATATGTGCTCGTCAAGAAGCTTCCAAGCGCGGAAGTAGCGCCAGGAACCAGGACGACGGTGGGACCAGGCTCTCCAGAGGGTCCAGCTGGAAGCGTGGTAGTAAGAGTGATGGATCCGGCATAAGTGCTGGTGAAGAAGTTGGGCAATGCCGAAGTCAAGCCAGGTACCAGAACGACCGTCGGACCAGGCTCGCCAGATGGACCAGCTGGAAGCGTGGTTGTGAGCGTAATGGATCCGTCGTACGTGCTGGTGAAGACATTTGGCAGAGCACTCGTGAGGCCAGGGACCAACACCACGGTTGCACCGGGGTCGCCGGACGGGCCGGCGGGAAGGGTGGTGGTGAGCGTGATAGACCCATCGTATGTGCTGGTAAAGAAGTTTGGCAGAGCAGAAGTTGGCAGAGCGGAAGTGAGACCAGGGACCAGAACAACGGTAGGTCCAGGTTCCCCTGATGGACCAGCAGGGAGAGTGGTAGTTAAGGTGATAGACCCGCCATAAGTGCTCGTAAACAGATTAGGCAACGCTGATGTAGCCCCAGGGACGAGAATAACTGTCGGTCCAGGCTCGCCAGATGGACCGGCAGGCAGGGTGGTGGTGAGAGTGATGGACCCGTCGTACGTGCTGGTGAAGAAGTTTGGCAGGGCAGACGTTGGCAGAGCAGATGTCAGGCCCGGGACCAGGACAACAGTAGGTCCAGGTTCTCCAGATGGACCAGCCGGGAGGGTCGTCGTCAATGTCACCGAGCCATCGTATGTGCTCGTGAAGAGGTTGGGAAGTCCTCCAGCTGAGCTCGTTGGAATCAAGATGATGGTCGCGCCAGGTTCACCAGAGGGACCAGCAGGAAGCGTAGTCGTAAGAGTGACCGATCCGTCATATGTGCTCGTGAAGAGGTTGGGAAGACCAGTAGCAGAGACTGTGGGAACCAAGATGATGGTAGCTCCAGGCTCGCCTGAAGGGCCAACGGGGAGAGTAGTCGTCAGTGTGACTGAGCCGTCGTACGTGCTGGTGAAGAGACCAGCTCCCACATTGGTGGCGCTTGGAACCAATACAAGTGTCGGCCCAGCAGGCAACGTGGTTGTGAGAGTGACAGATCCGTCGTACGTGCTGGTCAAGACGTTGGGCAGTGCTGGAGAGCCGGGGATGCTTGGGACCAAGACCACGGTTGCAGGGTCTCCCGAAGGTCCAATGGGCAGAGTGGTGGTCAAGGTGACAGAGCCATCGTAGGTGCTGGTCAGCACATTGGGAATTGCCGGGGCCGTAACACCTGGAACCAAGACAACGGCTGTTGGGTCGCCAGAGGGCCCAATCGGCAGCGTCGTCGTAATAGTGATAGAGCCATCGTAAGTAGACGTGAGAAGACCGGGAACTGTTGGAACAGTGACACTGGGTACGAGAACGACCGTTGCCGGATCGCCCGAGGGGCCAATGGGCAAGATCGTCGTCAATGTGACAGAACCATCGTAAGTAGACGTGAGTACATTAGGAAGGCCAGGCGCAGTGATGCTGGGAACAACACTCGGCACAAGGACCACCGTTGCTGGATCACCCGAGGGACCGATAGGCAGAGTAGTGGTCAAAGTGACGGGGCCATCATATGTTGAAGTCAGAACATTAGGAAGGCCAGGCGCAGTGATACTGGGAACAACACTCGGTACGAGAACCACGGTTGCTGGATCACCCGAAGGACCGATAGGCAGAGTGGTGGTGAGGGTGACGGAACCATCGTATGTTGAAGTCAGGACGTTGGGAAGTCCAGGCGCCGAGACGCTCGGGACAGTGCTCGGAACAAGGACGACAGTAGCTGGGTCTCCTGAGGGACCAATGGGAAGGGTGGTGGTGAGCGTGACAGATCCGTCGTACGTGCTGGTCAAAATGTTCGGAAGACCAGGAGCGCCAGTGTTGCTCGCGCCAGGTACAAGAATGACCGTGGCCGGGTCGCCAGAGGGGCCGATGGGCAAGGTGGTTGTGAGAGTGACCGACCCGTCGTAGGTGCTGGTAAGAACGTTGGGCAGACCGGCACCAATCGAAGACGGCACCAGCACAACCGTCGCCGGGTCACCCGAGGGTCCAATGGGCAAAGTAGTTGTCAAGGTGACCGATCCGTCGTAAGTGCTGGTAAGAATATTGGGCAAGCCAGCACCGATCGAAGACGGCACCAACACGACAGTTGCCGGGTCGCCTGAGGGTCCGATGGGCAAAGTGGTCGTAAGCGTCACCGAGCCATCGTATGTGCTGGTGAGGATGTTGGGAAGACCACCAGCACCAGCACTCGTCGCACCAGGTACCAGAATAATCGTGGCCGGATCCCCAGAAGGTCCAATGGGTAACACTGTGGTGAGAGTAACTGAGCCGCTGTAGGTGCTGGTAAGCACATTCGGGAGTCCAGGAGCATCCGTGGTGGAAGCTCCCGGAACCAGGACGATTGTAGCCGGATCGCCGGAGGGGCCGGCCGGGAGCACGGTAGTGAGCGTGACCGAGCCACCATATGTACTCGTGAGAAGAGTGGGCAGTCCCGGATCATCGGTAATAGTGGCACTGGGAACTAACACAATTGTCGCCGGGTCGCCGGAAGGGCCAGCCGGGAGGACTGTTGTTAGGGTCACAGAACCGCCATAAGTGCTCGTGAGAAGGTTAGGCAATCCAGTAGCATCAGTCGCAGTAACACCAGGAACCAGGATGATTGTGGCCGGGTCACCAGAGGGGCCAACCGGCAGTACAGTAGTGAGCGTGACGGAGCCGGCGTATGTGCTTGTAAGTACATTAGGCAGTCCCGAGGCGTCCGTGATACTACTACCGGGCACCAGGATGACTGTGGCTGGATCACCAGATGGGCCAACCGGCAGTACAGTCGTCAAAGTGACGGAGCCGGCGTATGTGCTTGTGAGGATATTAGGCAATCCAGACCCAGCCGTAATAGTAGGGACACTGCTAGGTACCAGAATAACCGTCGCCGGATCACCGGACGGTCCAATAGGCAGGACTGTGGTCGCAGTGGACGAACCTCCATATGTGCTGGTGAACAAGCCTGGAAGGTTGATGCCGATCGAGATGTCAATAAGTGGAGGGTTGCTGGGCACCAGGATAACAGTAGCGGGATCTCCAGACGGGCCAACCGGGAGAACTGTTGTCACTGTGGATGAACCCCCATATGTGCTAGTGAACAGGCCCGGAAGGTTGATACCGATGGAGATATCGATGAGCGGAGGGATGGCGCTGCTTGGTACCAGGATAATAGTAGCCGGATCTCCAGACGGTCCAAGAGGCAAAACCGTCGTAAGAGTGACCGAGCCTCCGTATGTGCTTGTCAGCACGTTGGGAAGGCCGGGAGCAGCCGTGATGGAAAGAGTATTGCTTGGGACCAGAATGACAGTTGCTGGATCACCCGACGGCCCAATGGGGAGTGTGGTTGTGAGAGTGACTGAACCATCGTAGGTGCTCGTAAGGACGTTAGGGAGACCGGCACCGGTTGAACCAGAGCTAGGCACCAGAATAACAGTAGCCGGGTCTCCAGATGGCCCGACGGGCAAGATCGTCGTGAGAGTCACTGAGCCTCCGTATGTGCTTGTCAGCACATTAGGAAGGCCAGGCGCCGCCGTAGTTGAAGGAACAACGCTGGGGACCAAAATGACAGTTGCTGGATCACCAGAAGGTCCGATAGGCAGTGTTGTCGTAAGAGTGACTGAACCATCATAAGTGCTCGTGAGCACGTTGGGGAGGCCAGCACCGTTCGACACGGAGCTGGGCACCAAGATAACTGTGGCGGGGTCCCCAGACGGTCCAATTGTCAGAATGGTCGTCAAGGTTACGGAGCCTCCGTATACACTAGTCAAAACATTGGAACCAGTCGCGCCTGTTTGGCTTGGAATGGTACTGGGAACCAACACAACAGTCGCCGGGTCACCCGAGGGGCCAATTGGCAGAGTTGTCGTGAGAGTGACCGAGCCGCCATACGTGCTGGTGAGAACGTTGGGCAAACTAGGCGCGGCTGTTTGGCTGGAAGCACCGGGGACGAGGATCACTGTTGCGATATCGCCGGATGGCCCAACTGGGAGGGTTGTGGTCAGAGTGACAGAACCTCCATAAGTGCTCGTCAAGATGTTCGGGAAACCGGGGTCAGCAGTCTGGCTAGGAACCAAAATAACAGTCGCTACATCTCCAGAGGGGCCGACCGGCAATGTGGTGGTCAAAGTAATTGAGCCGCCATAGGTGCTAGTCAATAAGTTGGGCAGACCAGGTGCCGTAGTCTGGCTTGGCACGAGGATCACCGTGACGGGATCTCCAGAAGGACCAACAGGCAGAGCCGTAGTCAACGTGATCGATCCGCCATACGTGCTAGTCAGAATGTTTGGCAGGCCAGGATCAGCTGTTACGCTGGGTACCAAAATGACTGTCGCGATATCACCAGAGGGGCCGACGGGCAATGTGGTAGTCAGGGTGACCGATCCACCATACGTGCTGGTCAAGATGTTGGGCAGACCACCAGCGCCGGTCTGGCTCGGTACCAAGATTACAGTCTCTGGGTCACCAGAAGGACCAACTGGCAATACAGTTGTGAGAGTAGCCGATCCGCCATAAGTGCTGGTCAGGACGTTTGGCAGTCCAGGAGCCGCAGTTTGACTGGGCACCAAGATGACAGTCGCAATATCCCCTGAAGGCCCAACCGGCAAGGTTGTCGTGAGAGTGACCGAACCACCGTACGTCGAAGTCAAGACACTCGGGAGGCCGGGAGCGGCGGTCTGGCTTGGGACGAGAATGACTGTGGCAATATCCCCTGAAGGGCCGACCGGCAAGGTAGTAGTCAGAGTGACCGATCCTCCGTACGTAGAAGTGAGAATATTAGGGAGGCCAGGAGCCGCAGTCTGACTAGGTACCAAAACCACGGTGCCGATAGGCAAGGTCGTAGTCAATGTGACTGACCCATCGTAGGTGCTGGTGAAAAGATTGCTTGGTACAGCGGGAGCCGCGGTCTGGCTCGGCACCAGGATCACGGTCGCCGGGTCTCCAGAAGGTCCAACTGGGAGAGTCGTGGTCAGAGTGACAGATCCATCGTACGTTGAGGTGAGAACGTTAGGCAAGGATGGGACCCCAGTCGTAGTAGGAATCAAAATCACAGTGGCACCAGGCTCGCCAGAGGGCCCGGGAGGTAGAGTCGTCGTCAACGTGACTGAGCCATCATATATGCTGGTCAACACGCCGCCAGGAGCAATCGTCGGTGTGGCGATCGGGGAACTTGGTACGAAGATGACCGTTGCACCGGGCTCTCCAGACGGGCCAGGTGGCAGGGTGGTAGTGAGGGTAATCGAACCTCCGTACGTCTGTGTAAGGATGTTGGGAAGACCCGGATCTCCTGTACTGCTCGGTACCAGAATGACAGTAGCAATATCACCAGACGGACCGACGGGCAAGGTGGTCGTCAGAGTAACTGATCCACCGTAGACACTGGTCAGAATGCCTCCAGGAGTGACCGTCGGTGTGGCGATCGGGGTGCTTGGAACAAAAATGACTGTCGCGCCAGGTTCTCCTGAAGGGCCCGTGGGGAGGACCGTCGTCAAAGTCACCGATCCGCCGTATGTCTGTGTGAGAATGTTGGGCAGACCAGCTCCAGTCGAAGATGGCACCAAGACGACGGTTGCAGGATCGCCCGATGGACCGATGGGCAAGGTAGTCGTCAAAGTGACTGAGCCACCGTAGACGCTGGTCAAAACGCCGCCGACTGAGGGAACAGTTGGTGTCGCACTTGGAGCGCCGGGGATGAAGATAACCGTCGCACCAGGCTCTCCTGAAGGACCCGTAGGAAGTACCGACGTCAACGTCACAGATCCACCGTAGGTCTGGGTCAGGATGTTGGGAAGGCCTGCCGCTGCGGTGCTGGTTGGCACCAGGGTGTTGCTTGGGACCAAGATGACAGTGGCAATATCTCCCGAGGGGCCAACTGGTAAAGTGGTGGTCAGAGTGACCGATCCGTCGTACGTGCTGGTCAGCACGTTTCCTAGGGACTGAGTAGGAGTGACTGAAGGGGCGCCTGGGGCAGAAGGGACAAAGATCACAGTCACACCAGGATCTCCCAAAGATCCTGTGGGGAGGACGGTGGTCAAAGTGACTGAGCCGCCATAGGTCTGGGTCAGGATGTTGGGCAACGTAGGAGCCGCAGTGACGCTCGAGGCGCCTGGCACAAAGATGACAGTTGCAGGATCTCCAGACGGGCCAACTGGCAGTACTGATGTCAAAGTGACTGAGCCTCCGTAGGTGCTGGTCAAAACATTGGGCAGACCTGGAGCACCAGTGGTGCTGGGGGCTCCAGGAGCACTTGGGACGAAAATAATCGTCTGCAGAGGATCTCCCACAGAGCCAGTAGAAATGACAGAAGTCAGAGTAACTGATCCATCGTAAACACTGGTCAAAACATTTGGCAGACCCGTAGCGCCAGTGTTGCTGGGAGCGCCAGTCACGCTCGGGACAAAGATGACAGTCGCGGGATCTCCAGAGGGGCCAACTGGAAGGACTGTTGTCAAAGTGACTGATCCTCCATAAGTGCTGGTCAGAATGTTGGGCAGACCTGCAGCACCAGTGTTGCTGGGAGTGCCAGTCACGCTCGGGACGAAGATGACAGTAGCAGGATCTCCAGAGGGGCCAACTGGAAGGACCGTTGTCAAAGTGACTGATCCTCCATAGGTACTGGTCAGAATGTTGGGCAGACCTGGAGCTCCGGTGGTGCTCGGCACAAAGATGATTGTCTGCGCCGGCTCACCCGATGGCCCAGTTGGCAAGACTGAGGTCAAGATAACTGATCCTCCATAGGTGCTAGTCAGAACGTTGGGAAGACCTGCAGCACCAGTATTGCTGGGGGTGCCAGTCACGCTCGGGACAAAGATGACCGTAGCAGGATCTCCAGACGGGCCAACAGGGAGAACCGTTGTCAGAGTAACTGAGCCTCCATATGTGCTGGTCAGGACATTTGGCAGAGATGGCGCACCAGTAGTAGTAGGAGCACCGGTGACGCTCGGCACAAAGATGACGGTTTGCCCAGGGTCTCCATTGGAGCCGGTGGGCAAGATCGAGGTCAACGTGACTGAGCCTCCGTACGTACTGGTCAAGACATTCGGCAGAGCCGGGGTGGCAGTAGGAGTCGGGATGAGAATAATAGTCGCACCCGGCTCGCCCAAGGGACCAGTCGGCAACGTAGATGTGAGGGTGACGGAACCGCTGTAGAAGCTGGTGAACAAGCCGCCAACAGTGGGCACCGTAGCAGACGGCGTGGCCGTGTTGCTAGGGAGGAAGATGATCGTAGCACCCGGCTCACCGGAGGGACCGGGAGGCAAAACAGAAGTTGACGGCACCAGTCCACTGTAGAAGCTCGTGAGAACTCCGGCCAGGGCAGTGGTCGCGGGGGTGGTCGCAGCAGTGATGCTGGGAACGAAAATGACGGTAGCGCCAGGCCCTCCAGAAGGTCCAACGGGGAGCGTGGACGTGAGAGTAACCGAACCTCCATATGTGCTCGTGTAGAGACCGGCAGCCAAAGCCGATGTAGTGACGGTTGGCAGGCCGGAGCTGCTGGGTAGGAAGATGACGGTGGCACCAGGTTCACCAGAGGGACCAGGGGGTAGCACCGATGTCGAAGGCACCAAGCCGCTGTAGAAACTGGTGATGACAACACCGACGGTGGGCGTTGCCGCGCCTGCTGCACTTGTTGCACTCGGGACGAGAACGATGACCGTTCCAGGATCGTTCGAGTTGACGGGGGCGACAGTGGTAGTCAAGGGAACTGAGCCAGTATAGGTTGACAGCAATGTTGTGAGCAAGTTGTTGCCGACAGTAGGAGTAGCGCCACCGGTAGGGCTGGCAACGTTACTTGGGACCAAGACAATGAGGGTGCCAGGATCTCCAGGGTTGACGGGTGAAGCGATCGCCGTTGACACAATGGAGCCGCCATAAGTCGATGTAACTGTGGTGAGAGGGAAGGCGGGCGTGGCTGTTGGAGAGGCCAGGACATTGCTTGGAACGAGGACGACGAGGGTACCAGTTGAGCCCGTTCCCGATGGCGGAAGAGTCAGGAATGAAGTAGCCGAGCCTCCGTATGTAGAAGTGAGAGTGGCAAAAACCGCACCGGGAGAAGACGTGATGGCCGGCACACCAGCGCTGAGAGTCGAGCTTGGGACCAAGACGACGATGGTTCCCAGGGAGTTTGTTCCAGTGGGAAGAATAGTCGAAGTCGAGGGCACAGATCCGGTGTAGGTGCTGATGAGCGTCGCAAAGCCAGCGCCAGGAGTGGTTCCCGGAGTTGCCGTCGCGCTTGGAAGAAGAACGATGACTGTGCCCAGGCTGTCAGTGCCGGCGGGGGCGAGCGTAGTGGTCGAGGGAACTGATCCAGTGTAAGTGCTGATGAGTGTCACGAGTGATGCGGGTGCGACGGTCGGAGTTGTGACTGCCCCTGAGGTTGGGATGTTGATGGTAGGGCTAGAAGTTGCCGGGTCCTGGCCAACAGTGGGAGTCTGGATAAGAACAAGACCGACACTGCCACTCACAGTGGGCAGAATCGTGGTGATCTGAGTTCCGGTGCCAGAGTAACCAGTCTGAACGGTAATGAACGAGAAACCAGGGGTCGTAGGTGTAGGGGCGACATTCGTGACCTGAGGACTTCCGATAGGAGTCTGGATGATGATGGCTCCAACAGTCTGGGTTCCAGATGGAAAGACCGTGGCGGTAGTCGGAACAGATCCCGTGAAGCCAACAGTCGTGGTGAGGAACGAAAGACCAGACGTGGGCAGCGGTGTCTGAATAATGACGGTTCCCGGGTCGCCGGCGTTCACTGGTGCTAAAGTCGTGGTTGCCACGCCGGAGCCGAAGAATCCAGTCGTAAGAGTAATGAACGAGGCTGGAGAAACCGTGGCTGAAGGAGCAGCAGCAGAAGTAGGCGTCAGGATGATCAAAGTCGTGGGATTGCCGGCGGCGGAGGGAGTCAGCGTGAGGGTCGACGTAGCAGAGCCGGCGAAGCCACTCGTGACAATGACATTGGGCAAAGCACTGGTGACGCCAGGAGCCGCTGTTCCCACAGACGGGGTCTGGACAACCACGCTGCCCGGGTTGGTGCCCGAAGGAGGGAACGTAACCGTGGTGGGCAGAGTGCCGGTGCCAACCGTCGTGGTGAGAATGAAGCCACTCGGGACAGTAGGCGGAGGCGGGTCGCCGCTGATGCTAATGAGAACGGTAGTGCTGAACTGGGTGGGAGTCTGGATCAGGACGATGCCAACCGAGTTGGTGCCCGTAGGCAGGATCGTCACCGTCGTCGGCGTGGTTCCGGTGAAGCCAGTGACAGCCGTGATGAAGCTGTTCGGAGCCACCGCAGCTCCGGTAGTGGGAGTCTGGACGACTATAACCCCGGGCTGAGTGCCGGATGGTGGCAGAGTGAAGGTCGTCGGTGTAGTCCCCGTATAACCAGTCGTAACAACCACAAAGCCGGTGGGCGTGGTGACCGCCGGGGGCGAGCCTCCAGGAGCTGTGGGAGTCTGGACAACCACGGTTCCGATAGTGTTGGTGCCAGAAGGCAAGATGGTGGATGTCGCCGCAATAGGTCCGCCGATGGAGATGGTGACCTGGATCTGCGGCAGACCCAACGAGATGGACGGCACCACCACGCCTCCAGAGAAGATTGGTGTCTGAACAACCACCGTGCCAACTGTGTTGGTCCCACCAGGGAAGAATGTAATCGTAGTAGGCGCAATTCCAGTGAAGCCCTGGGTGGTAGTGGTGAAGATGCTTGCCGCGTTAGTCGCCGAAACCGAGGGGTTCGTAAACGGGGTCTGAACGACCACGAGACCAGAGCCACCTGAAGAGGGCTGCACGGTGATGGTAGTGGGGAGTGATCCGGTGAAGCCAATCGTGGTGGTCTGGAGAATGTTGACGTCGACCGAGACCGTTGGCGTCTGGATCAAGACAACGCCAAGGGTGTTTGTTCCGGTCGGTGCCAGGGTCGTAGTCAGCGGCACAGATCCGGAGAAGCCTTGGAAGAGAGTCGTGAAGACACCAGCGCCTGGAGCGGCAGTCGCGGCGACAGTCGGTGTCTGGATAATCACGAGGCCCACCGAGTTGGTGCCGGAGGGAGGGAGCACGGCTGTTGTTGCTACCGGTCCAGGCTGGGTCAATGTGATGAAGGCACCCAGGCTGAGACTAGGGATAGACAGAATGATGGTGGGCAGGTTGATGGAGATTGGCGGAATGGTGAGTCCAGGAAGCACCAAAGAGCCAGGGTTGACTGCGCCGGGGGCGGTGGCAGCACCGGTTGGCAGAGCCGTGAACAAGGACGAAGGCACCTGGACAAGGACAGTGCCAACAGTGTTCGTTCCCGAAGGCAATAACACATTGGTCAACACGGTTGGAACATTGGCTGGTGTTGTGACCGTCACAAACGGCACTCCAGAGGGGAGGTTCAGCTGAGAAGCAGCTGGAGTGGCGGGTGTCTGGATGAGGACCGTTCCCAGAGTATTTGTTCCAGTTGGCAAAATCACGTTGGTTAGTGCAGCAGGGATGTTTCCTGCCGTCGTCACCGTCGTGAATGGGACTCCAGCAGGCAGAGTGAGTTGAGGGGCAGCTATGTTAGTAGGGGTCTGGACGAGAACAGTTCCTAGAGTGTTTGTCCCCGTGGGAAGCAACACATTGGTTAGCACGGCGGGGACATTACCAGCAGTTGTTACCGTCACGAAAGGCACTCCGGCAGGGAGTGTCAGTTGGGGAGCAGCTGGGTTAGTAGGAGTCAAGACGACAACCGTTCCAAGAGCGCCGCTGACAGCAGGAGGAACGGTGAAGGTCGAGGGCTGGAGACCATTGAACCCGCTCTGGATGGTGGTGAAGGCACCAAGAGCTCCAGGTGCGAGACTGGATGGAACTCCGCCGACACCAGGGGCCTGTGTCTGGGTCTGACCTGGCTGAGCAGGAGCAGGAGCAGTGGCCAGGGGGTTGCCCAAGACCACGACGGTACCAACTGTGTTGGTTCCCACGGGAGGAATGGTGAGGGTGGTGGGAGTTGATCCAACAAGTGGCCCGGTAAAGGTTGTGAAGGAACCCGGCAAAGCCCCTTGGGACGCCGCCGCCGTCGGAGCAGCTGGGTCCGGGGTCAAAACCAATACCACAGGAGCAGTAGATGCAAGGCCCTCCGGAAGTACTGTAATGGTAGTGGGTAGAGAACCCGCGAATCCAGTAGTGATGGTGTTGATCACTTGAGGAGCAACAGTCGCGGCAGGGCCTGCAGGAACAGGCGCGGCGGAACCGGCAGCGTTGGTCAGTGGCGTGAGGACCAAGACTTGCGAAGCTGTCTGGGTTCCGATAGGAGGCAGCGTGACCGTAGTCGGTACAGATCCAGAGTAGCCGCTTGTGAGGACCTGAGGGAGAATTCCTCCGTTAGAAGCCGGGTTTGCCGCAGGCACACTCGGCACATTGGGTTGAGGAGAAACATTGGGTTGAGGAACCGGGTTCGTGATGGGAGGGACTACCGAAGTTGCCGCAGGGTTTCCAATCGAGACTCCCGCGCTGAATCCAACGGGCAGCTGCTCGACAATGGTGGCAACCGGATTATTGCCTTGAGAAGGCAGTGTCAGAGTCAACGGATTCGAACCGTTATAGTTGCCTCGAATGGTGACGAGGTTAGCAGCCAAAGCAGCTGGTGCTGTCGTGGCCGGGTCATTTCCGCCCAGTCCTATGGCCACCACAATAGTTCCGACGCCGGTGGCAGAGCTGCCGACCACAGGCAAAGTGATTGTGGCACCGAGGCCGGCAATTGGGAGCGCCGCCAAAGTTCTGAAGAGGGCTGGCCGAGCAGTGATTGACGGAGTCTGAACAATGATGGTGCCCAGAGTCGGGTTACCGGCAGGCACAATAGTGAGTGAAACTGGGAGGGACCCGGTGTTGCCATCGGTTGTGATTGTTGTGAAAGGGCCCGTAAAGGGGGTGATGGCAGGCTGGACCACGACTGTGCCGGTCTGACCCGTGCCGGTGGGAGGAACCGTGATTGTGACGGGTGAGCCTCCGGTGTTGCCACCGGCCGTGATTGTTCGGTAAGGCCCGGAGAAGGCCGCAGGATCCGGTCTCTGGATGAGAACGGTGAAGAGGCCGTCCGTGGCACCGGCAGCGGGAGGAATCGTGACAGTCGCGGGGCTTGCGCCCTGGCCTCCGCCGACGGTAACGGTTGTGAACGGACCAGCAGCAGGGCCGGTGAAGCCATTCGTGGTCTGCACAATGACTGTTCCAGTTTGTCCTTGGGGTGCCGGGATGGAAAGCGTGGTTGGCGTAGCTCCGGGAACGCTGATCGTCTGGAAGATGCCAGCCAGAGCCGGTGCCGCAGTCTGTACGATGACCGCACCAACACTACCGGCCGTGGGAATAAGTGTAAAGGTTCCCGTCTGGCCGTTTTGGCCCGCAATGCTGACGGTAGTGAGTCTAGCAAGGAAGTCGGCCTCGCCGCCGGCCGTCTGAATGATCTGGAGGACTCCGTTATTTGCCCCGGTCTGCGAAACAAGCCTATTGCTGGGCAAAGTGATAGCAGCGGGCGTAACACCGGCGTTACCAAATACAGTGATGACGTTCTGAGGACCAGTGACGGTGATTGAGAAGCTGTCAAACGTCTGCGCAAAGACCGTACCCGCAGATCCAGTCGAGTCGATGACGGTAAAATTCCTGGGCACTCCCGAGGCACCACCGACGTTGACAGTAGCAAAGATCTGAGGCAGAGCCCCGGCACCAGACGCCGTAGCAGCGACTGTTACCGGAGCTGAGGCAGGGCTCGGTCCGGGGTTGATGATGCTGCTCAGGCCTGGCGCAGACTGGGTCACCAAACGACTTGCGTCGAGAGGAGTGCCCGCGACAGTGGCTGTTTCTGGGACACTGCTGCCAGTGGTGGCGGCAGTGATGGCAAAGGGTGTGAAGACCAAGTAGGTTCCTACGCCATCAGGGCCCGAGGGGAAGATTGTAATTGTGCTTGCCTCTGATCCAGCCTGGCCACCTCTTGTGATGGTCACATAGGCGTTCGGGATAGATGAGACCTGATCGATGATTCTAAGCAGTCAAGTTAGCTTACGTATGTATATATGAAGTCTTGGTGAAAATCATGGATATCTCACCTGGTGACTTGGGAAGTCAGTGTTCCCAGCTTGTCGATCTCGGTGACCAAGGTAAGGGGCGCGTTGGTGATGGTGAGGGTCAGCCCATCATCAAGAACCAGGACGGTGTTGACTGGCAGGAAGGCGCTGATGTAGATGGGCTGCCTGACGATGAACTGCACCGGCTGTACTTCGACAGATGTGATGCCGGCAGCGCAGACAGGATTATCGGGGAACTGAGGCAGGGCGACGGCACGCCAGTAATGGCTGGCGGCGGCCAACAGGCCCAAGGTGGTGGTGAACTTCATGATAGTGAAGCGCTGCTGCGTGATCCCAGCACGATAGTCTCAAGACCGTCCAAGACACCAGGTCTGGAAGCCGAGCAGCAGCAAGGTTACCTCGGATGTGTAAGCGTTGTTGCTGCGTAATCAGAGACGATCTTTGTCTTGTTTCCTTTCGGATATAGATAGAGTTATACAAGAACCTATCTGGTCGCTATTGACCATGCAGTGGCATCTCTCGAGGATGACGGGAGGCGCCGCTGTTTCAACGGGAAGAGGGAAAAGGGGGAAAAGGCCACAAGAGAAAGCCTCAAAGTAAGTGGACGCCGTGAAACAAATACTTGATAAGTTTCTGTACAATGGTAGACGAAGATGGCTCGATTGTTTTAATGGGGAGGTTTTGCTGCAGTTTGTTGCCGTGAGACTGGTGCGTTCCTGTCCAACGGAATGGCTCAGATGTGTGGAATGTCGTTCCTATGCGGACGATGGCGGATCTGGCTTCAGCCCTGGGCGCATGCCAAGTTGGCTCGCACAATGTCTCTATGGGATTGATGGATACGCTATCTCGAGCTCGATTGCAGCATCAAGTTATGACGAGATGTATAATGGGTTGATATCGGGAGCAAGAGAGGCGAATGAAGGAGAGACAGAGAGAGAGAGACAGAGAGAGAGAGAGGGAGAGATGGCGAAACTCCTGTGGCGAGACTCGTACCGGGCCGAGTGCCTCTCGTCGAGAATACGGCAGAAGCCAGAGCCATCTCATTCGAAAACAGGAGGATCGATGCCTTGCCTGACTTCATGGTTACCTACTCTGTGACTGGTTTTGGCCGAGTTCTGCTCGTTCCGGCCAAAGACGTGATGCTGTTCAGAGGCGATTGGTGAGAAGGGAGCCTGGCGTTTTTGGAGATCTAAGACAAGACCGTCAACCGAGAGAGAACTAGAGCCGCTTCGGGAGCTCATGGCGGAATTTCCGCGCCCGGCGGGCCTGACAGAACTGCTCAGAGCCCGCATTTTTACAATCACATTGTTGTCATCAGTAGCGTCAGCGGTGGGTGGGTGTTGGGTGAGGCCCTAGGTATGCACAACACCATGGCCAAGGTGTGTATCCGTACTAGTATTAGACTTTCCCCATCTCAGATTCCGAGCCCGCAAGACGATGACGGTTGGGATGTCAACATCCGCCTGACCCTATGCCTTGCGGGTCTTCCTAATGAGGGAGGGGGATTTGCTCCCGTGCTTAGCAACCTAGGGCCTAGCAGAAGCTCTCTCCGCTAGCTGCCGCCAAGTCTTGGATGACTTGCAGCACATCGTACGAAAGCGTTCACGTGGCGTTGCTGGTGGGCCATTCATATTGTGCCAGTGGGAGGTCGTCAGACGCATTAAAGTGCGAGACGGCCAAGGCAGCTGAAGTTCATCTTGAACAAATGCATCCTAGCTCCCTAGCTAGAGGCGTTCACGTAGCCGAGCCGTTGCTGGCTGTGGACTTGTGTGGCGGTCTCTCTCTCGGTCGCCTCTTTCATCTGCTCTGGGCCACTTTGGATAATATCACCGCCACAGCCCGGAAACGAACGTGAGAGGAGCAGGACGGCGAGACGGAGGTCCTCTGTCCCGAAAGGGGGGTGTAGCACCAGGAAAAGAGGGTTGTTGTCACATAACACACTAGCAGAGCTAGGCCGTAACTAAAGACGGGAATGCGAGATCTACGCAACAGTTGGCGCGATTTCCCCCGGGGGAGCCGTCGCGGTTGGTCAGCCCGTCTAAACTAAGACACCCCTTCAAAGAGCCTAGACCCTTGAACTCAATCTCACCGTTCCCACGGAGCTTTGACATTTTTTATTTTTTTTTTATTTCCGATCTAAGCTCTTGTTCGGATCCGGTTAACCTTGGCTCTGAACAGGACGGCCCGTGACAGTTGAAGCTATCCCTACCTGTCTACCCGACTGACTACAGAGATCCTCTCACGGCCGCACCCGGACGTGGCGCTGGGCGAGGCCAGGCATTGGAGCTTCTGGGCAGAAAGCTCCACGATTGCAGTCACAAAGACCTTGGCGAGTTCGCATTCAGCCGCTCTGCTCAGCAAACCCCCATACTGTCCAACCAGGGCTTTGTGGGAATTGCGTCTTTTCCGGCCTAAGAAAGCCCTTGGGATCCCTTGGGAGCCCTCGGAGGGGCGTCTTTCCAGTCCCAAGGGGGTTGGCGGACAATAGAGTTGACGCCCGAGTAGACATGACGTTCCGGAGATGGACGTCAGGGTCGAGAAACGGCTTGGCGGCCGGCGGGAAGGAGGCATACGATATCGGTCCATCTGGAGATCAAGATGTCCTGATATAGAGTTTGTCCGCATTCCTTCTCCCGCTCGAGATTCTTGCCATTCTTGACCCTGAATCCAATTGCGACACCAACTTCAGCTCTGCCTCTTACAAAAATGTTGCAACTCATATTCGCATTCGCTGCCGTTGCATCTGGCGCAAGGGTCTTCCGCAGACAAGAGGATTGTTCCTCCACCACAACGTTAGATGCTCTCACCGTTACCAGGGTCGAGCCGATCTCGATCTATTTCCTCCCTCAGCAGGCCGCACCCACAGGCACCAACAACAATGACCCCTTCACGGCAGTCTATACCACAGTCTATCCCACCTTCTGCCCAGAGTGCTCTCAGGGTCTGAGGCCAGAGACGTACACCATCACCCAAACCTGTACCGGCATCACAGGATGCCAGCCATCCGGGAGTGCGCTCCCTCCCGGCTTCACCACAACCCAAGCCACCTGCACCGACTGCCCAATACCCTTCAGTGCCGTTCTCACTGTTCCTCAAGCGACTGATGCCGTCGTCACATCGACCTTCCTCGAGACCGTCACCGAGCCCGGTTTGACCACGACCCGCACCATTATCAGGACCTGCGCGAGCGAGCCCTGCTTGCCACAAATCACAAACGTCCCTGGACGTGTTTCCACCATTGATGGGGGCCTCTTCGCCGAGCCGGTTACACAGACAGCCACAGTCACAATGACTGAGAAGTCGACGGCAACCGTCACTGCCGATGCCAACGAGTCATTCCGTCCTGGCAGCTTCAACAGCGGTGCCGGACACATAGTCTCTTCAGACAAATCTCTTGTTCTTTGCGTCAGCGCATTTGTTCTCTTGTTGATCATGTCTTCATAAGCGAGCGGGTCGAGAGCGTGGAGTGTGTCGCAGATTGTGGATGATGTTGATGGCCATGAAGATTCATGAACTTGTAGCCTGCGGATGATTTTGCTTTACTTCTACGGACCACACTTGATACCACTTGTATTCAATACGAACCTATGAGGGTTTCCTTTTTGATTCATTGTATAAACTTACTCCAGTCTGGTACATACTTCATCATATCATCCCAAGAGGACTTTCAAATTCTTTACCAACTAGTAGTTCCATCTAGTAGATAGAGATTCACACACTTAATGAAATCCAACTACCCCTTCCACCCTAAAATCCAGCAAAAACATACAATTTTGTGGTTCTCCCAGTCCATTTCAGATTCTCTGTGCATTCTTCATCTTCCTTGGCTACCTTGTTGGGAGTTGAACCCTCACGCCAATGCCGCTGACAGTGTAATGGAATTATTATCATTCTAAATCCGACCCATCCGAAGTGCTCTTTTCTGGTAAACTAGAACCCAAGCTGCTAGCACTGCGGGTAGCAATCAGATCATGCATGTCCCCTTGATGTCGGTCCCATTTTGGGGTTACACGCAAATTCCAGGGGTCGAAAAGCTCACCACCTTGATGGGTCTGGCAATTTTCCTCTCCTGTTGGAAGAATTGAGAATGATCTGCGCCTCCAAGCCATGTTCCCTATTTTCAAAAAAATTATGCGTCGACGGGTCTTGTCTGCAAGTCATTGCTGAAGATCTTTTCATCACGGCCCTGTCTATCAGGTCCCAATGTCAAGGCACACCCCGTGCCCACCCCAGGAACCATCCCAGGATCACGGACATGGGCACAGCTGGAACCAAAGATGAGGTCAAGGTTCGACCTCATCCTTGGTCCTGGATCTGCACATCAGTCTTGGAAATGTCTGCATTCGTTGAGGCCATCTTGGACCCTGCTGACTGGATGTCTGTCGGCGGCTGAACTAGGTCTGCTGATCATATTCGATTCCGTCTGCTCTATTCTAAATTCTGTCTTTACCCACACTGTTGCCAACCCTCCTCCCGCGGGACCAGTACGTATTATCTCGCACTTTGCTTACCGGCCCGTACTCGCAGGCGAGCCGAGGGGGCTCGCATGATCTGACTATGTGTCTGGGATTGGCGGGAGGTCCAAATTCCGTGCAAGCCACGGATGTCACTAGCCCATTTCTCCTCATTCCAACGACAAAGGCAGCGCTATGCAAACTCTCTGCCCACCCGTTGCTACCAGCACTAAGATCTGCAAATCTCCTCCCGTTGCGTCTGTGCGTGATGCAAGTTATGAATCTCTCTTTGATACCTAATCGTTGCCAGCCGAGTGGGATGTGAAATGTGATGTGATGTGACTTGGAACCGTCGGCCCCAGTGGCATCTGTGGTGGCATTTCGTGGCAATCTGTGGCATATGCCACCCCTCAACGTCGACGCAAAGACGGTACGCCCTCGGTTGACCCCTTCGTCAATGGCTTCGTGTGAGTGTCTTTTTCTCCTTTTGCAAAATATGCGTTGTGACATCACTTTGCTCTGAGTATTCAGCACCGCGCTCATGCGGATGATGTCGGTGCCACGGCCTGCATCACCTGCTCCAACCACCACACGTGGATGCGGACGTCGTCAGTCAGCTCGGGGTGGAAACTCGTGGCAAAGATGTTCTGCTGCCTCACAGCAACAATGTCACCAACCGAGTCGTCCGCAGTGCTCTGGCTGACGCCCGCGGCGGCCTTGCTCTTTCGCCCCGGCAGAACAGCAAGGACCTCGACAGCCGAGGAAGACGGCTTGCCGGCCGCCTCGGACTCCATGTAGAGGATCTCCTCTACAATTGGGGCGCGGATGAAGACGCCGGGGTAAGGGGAGGATGCCGTTTTCGTATTGCCGTCGCCCTGCGTCAGGAAGGGCAGGTCTAGGTCCGCTACGAAGCTCTCAATCTGTCGACCAAAGTGGTTGCGGTGGACGCGCACGCCCAGCCCGCCGATGAGCTCTTGGCCGCCCTTCTTGGTGGCATTTGCCTCATCAGCGAGAAGAATGGCGCCAGCGCAGGTTCCCCAGACTGGCTTACGGTCGACTCTAAAAAGAGGATACGAGTTAGACGTTGTCTCACCAGAAAACTCTCCAAGAAATTCGAGAAAAGTGAGGGGGATGATGGCAATGAGAGAGAAAATCCTGCAGTGTGGAATTTTTCCCAATCTTGCAAATGACATCATGGAAGCAAAGTCGGGTTCGTTCATGGTGAGGTGGCTTACTTGACGAATTCCTTTAGAGGCTCCATCAACCCAGACTGCACCGCGATGAAGGAGATTGTGGTGCTCTCTCCGCCCGGAATGATGAGGGCACCGCAGCTTCGGAGCTCTGCCTCGGTGCGGACCTCGATGGCGGCGATGTCGGGTCCCGGGCTTGGCGACGAAGACTGGGCGGTAGCGAGGTAGGCGGCGGCCTTCCGCACGAGCTCGACATGTTCGTGGAAGCCGCCCTGAAGAGCCAGCACACCGACGGTGAGGGGAGACATTTTGAGAAAAAGGTTGTGAGGTTGAGGAAGCTGTAGCTGATGGCGTTCAGCAGAGTTCTTGAGAATGATGGGCAGAGTCGCAAAAGGTTCCAAATGTCGCGTTTGAGTCATGAACACAGGCAGAGACCTCGGACACCACGCCCCGGACCGGTGCACAGGAGCAAAAGGTTGCAGACTACGAGTACGTACGGATATGCGGAGGGTAATTAGGATAACGGGGATTTGGGGGTTGCTTCGTCGGCCTTGGCGATAACGGCTTGTTGAAGACCCTTGCTAGCTAACGTAAAGTAAGGAACTTTATCTTGCCCGCGGTGTGCAGTAATCAGCGGTTCAGTCAGAGTGTCCTCGGCCTAGGTAAAGCAATGGCGGCTTGCTAGTAGCTCGCCGCCAACTTGCTCCGCTGTGCAGAGTGTAGACCAGGAATGTCCCGTCGCTGTGGGCGCAAAGGGCGTAAACGGCGCGAACTGGCTACACTGGTAGACCAAAGATCCATGCAGATGTCGTTCGTTGCTGGCTGGTTAATGTCAATGACTGGCGGAGCAACGGGACATGGAAAGGCGCCCGCCAGATGGAGAGGTAGGCGATGCAACTGCATGGAGCGGCGGCGAGAGAAGATTCCATGCATACGAAGCTTTTTCCAGCTTGACTCTGCAGCTCGGACGGAAGAAGATGGGGCGATCTGGCTACTGTCCCGTGCGGAAAAGACTGAAGAGAGCGGTAGGGCGGCACTGGCGGGTTTGTAGGAGGGATTGAGGTGGTCGCTCGGATCTACATCCGATGACAACCGCTCTCTGCCCGCCCTTCAGTCTTTTGCAACTGTCGCCGCCGCTAGGAGCATGTTTGACTGTCGGTAGACACTTGTCACCAAACATGGAAGCCGTTGCCTCGCCGGGTGGCTACCAGGGTGGCATGCAATTACGTTGTACATACACTATATGCGCGCATTGCCAGAGTGACCCATGATGAAGAGAATATGTCGGGTCGTGATTCATCGATACAACGTAGACGTCCCACATCACGGAATCCTCATCTTTCTCCTCATCAGGAAATAGTTCCAGCGTGTCCAGGATCCCAGACTTCCACATCTGTGCGACTGAGCCCGTCTTACCGTCAGACTCCGCCACCCGTTCAAACACTGGTGCGCAGGAATGGACCGCCCTCCGCGCCCACTACGGTCTACGACTCCCGCGGGATACTTCGATGACACTGCCATTTCATTAAGGTTGCTCTTGTACTGGGCCCCGGAGTAACCGTATCTTGCCTTTCCGAGATCGGGCCCTGATCCGTCCCCCTCATGCCCGTGCCCGCAACCCACATCATCCATCTTGCAGAGTCGCAGTCTACCCATGACTATTATCTGCAGACTGCCGGGTGGTAAGCTCGGCCCTAGCGGTTCCCCTTCCTTACGGCCAAGTGTCGCCGCCGACTCAGTCGCGGGCCACGCGCTGCTTTGCTCGGCTCGCCAAGGCGGAGGGGTTTTCTGGCTGGCCGCTGGCGTCCCTTTGGTCTTGTTCTCCAAGCAGATGGAACTTTGGGAAGATCCGCGGAAAAGACGGGATGACTCGGTACAGCAGAAGTATAAAAATTTTTCTCTTCATCCAATCTTGGTTACCCCGTTGAACATTCCGTGTCATCATCGAGTTGTCGTCGCCGCCATATACATATTTGCCCCCCCTCCAATCCGTCTTCATCTTTCTTGTAGACCCCTTTTCCCCGGATTTCATGACAAACAACCAGACCCATCGTGAAGCGGAGCATCTTGAATCATCATTAGCCATTTTGAGGCCCTTCTTTCTCTCTGATTGATTGAAAATAAAAAAAAAAGATACCCCTCACTACCGGAGCCGTTCTATTCCCGACTCTTTCACTCAGGCCTTCTGTACCTTCACACCTCCAATTCACTATCATCGCTCATCTCATAGCGGTTCATCTATCTCATAGATACGCCCCGGAAGTCGCATTACAACTCTAGTCACAATGACCAACAACGACGCGACCAAGCCTAACGGCACCAACGGCGATGCCAAGAACACCTTTGCCGTCAAGGCCGGACTCGCCCAGATGCTCAAGGGAGGTGTCATCATGGACGTGACCGACGCGGCCCAGGCCCGCATCGCCGAAGAGGCCGGCGCCTGTGCCGTCATGGCCCTGGAGCGCGTACCGGCTGACATCCGCAAGGACGGCGGCGTCGCGCGCATGTCCGACCCTGCCGTCATCAAGGAGATCCAGAACGCCGTCACCATCCCCGTCATGGCCAAGGCCCGCATCGGCCACTTTGTTGAGTGCCAGATCCTCGAGGCCCTCGGCGTCGACTACATTGACGAGAGCGAGGTCCTCACCCCGGCCGACAAGGTCTACCACGTGGAAAAGGCCGACTTCAAGGCTCCCTTTGTCTGCGGCTGCCGCAACCTCGGCGAGGCCCTGCGCAGAATCGCAGAGGGCGCCGCCATGATCCGCACCAAGGGTGAGGCCGGCACCGGCGACGTCGTCGAGGCCGTCACCCACGTCAAGCAGGTCACCCGAGATATTGCCCGCGCCAAGGGAGTTCTTCAGACCGAGGGCGTCCTGGGCATCCGCGCCCTGGCGAGAGAGCTCGAGGTCGACCCCACACTCCTCCAGCAGACGGCCGAGCTCGGTCGTCTTCCCGTCGTCAACTTCGCCGCCGGCGGTGTCGCCACCCCGGCGGACGCGGCGCTGATGATGCAGCTCGGCTGCGACGGCGTCTTTGTCGGCAGCGGCATCTTCAAGTCTGGCGACCCGGCCAAGCGCGCCAAGGCCATTGTGAGAGCGACAACGCATTACAAGGACGCCAAGGTCCTCGCCGAGTGCAGTGAGGGACTTGGCGAGGCCATGGTTGGCATCAACTGCGACAGCCTGAAGACGGAGGAGAAGCTGGCCACGCGTGGATGGTAAAGAAGCAAGACAGTGGGGTTTTGGGGGGAACCGGACCAGGGGGGAGACTTAGACGGCTGGGAGGTACTGCATGTGAGTGATTAGGATGTTCATATGGTCATGACTCTGCGACATGAAAAGCAGGTTTTTTTTTTCTTTTTCTAAACTTCAACCAAGCCATGGAGGCATTGTGGCCGCATCAGCTAGCGACGCCGAGGGAGTCATCTTCTACTGAGCATTGGGAAATTGGGCATAATAAAGTGTACCTTTTTGAGGCCGAAGCTTTGATCGATCTCCTTGCTGATGTCTCAGGATGACTCGTATTAACAAACAGCGCGGCCAGTTTGCCATTTCACGAGAAGCACGCATCTGTCCTGGGTCTACCTACCACATAACCTTTATGACTCTGGCCGTAGGTTTCTGATCCGTTTGTACTGTTGATGGATTGTTCTAGAACTTGCAATTGTTGAAATGCACGCACGATCAACGCCAGCTTTTCGCGTGGTCGAGGATTCATAGCAGTGCCACCTGACGGTGGATCACGAAGATAGCGGCGGACATAGCTCAGTTGGGAGAGCGTCAGACTGAAGTGGGTTCTCAACCCTAGAAACTTCATTCAATTAATCTGAAGGTCGTGTGTTCAATCCACACTGGCCGCAACTTCATCTTTTGCTCATAGCCCAATTTCGCGGTCCATCAGCCGCAGCTCGTTTCGTTTTGTTTTTGGTCTTTCTTTCAGTCAGCTTCAGATCATGCATGTATTTGCACGTATGTAGTGTACCTTGCTGTTTGCCATCGTCGTCATTAACGATAATGAGGCAACCAAAAGGTCGTTTCAGTCAGTCAGTCGTCATCTTGTTTAAAATGAGTTTCGTAATGGAATGAGCAAGTCAATTCGCATTTCGATGCTGTCAATGGGGGGGTAATGAACAGATGGTAATAGCAGATAGAGTGTTTCTTTCTCAACTGTAAATGAGGACCGTAAACTCAGGTCGAACATCTTTCACCGGTAGGTAAGTAAGTAGGTAGCGTTCACTCGCAATCAAAACATGCTTCTTGCTACTTCTCAACTTATTTATGGATGAGTTCAATGTACTATTTACGTCACCAACTACATATACCACCTACCTGTGTGAGCACTTTAAAGCAGGTATTTAAATACCTTGTATCTATCTATGTAAATACATACATGAATCACAGGTAGCAACGACTGACATTCAAAGTAATTGGTAATTCCAGAGGTGGGTCACTCATTCTTCCGCGCAAGATGTAGTTCTGCCGGTGCATTTGCAGCCTTTCTGTTATTCGCATTGACCTCTCACTATTATGCCTGATGGAAGATCCGACTGCCTCCCAAGTTGACTCTCCGACTGCATAACCTTATCGAGGCACCGCGCGCCCGTCTATTCCCCGGCCAGCGAGCTTAGCCACTCATCTTCATACGAGATTGACGTTGATTCGCCTGGCAGATTGCCGTATGAAAACTCTACGATCCTTCAGCTGACGTGAAGTCTCGCCTCAGATGTCCCTCCCTCGTGTCGTTTTCTATGCTGTTGAGGTCAAGTCGTCGTGGAAAGCGACATGTGGTCAAAAGACGTCAGCATCCTAACAAGACAATTCTGCATGGCTTTCATCCAAGGAATGAGTCCATTATGGACATTCACTTAGTATTGCCCGACAAACCAGACGAGTTCAAACGCGGCCAGAAGCTTTCAAACCATCCATCCAGTGAAGCGGCGAAAATAGCACGTGTGGTCTTTGACAGCAGCGACCGGCGATAAAACGAGCTCACACGATTACATTCAGAAACTTGCACTAGGCAGTTGTCCACACAGAACCTACCTTAGATGAGGCTAGCCCATCCAGCGATCCCAGCGCATATCTGAGATCCAAGAAGTAGCCGTCAATGGATGAAGCCTTCTCCCCTGGCAGTTTTGCACCGTCTATGGCAATTCCATGGAGCGGACAAAAGGCCAGATAACTTGATAAGCCCCCTCCGACAGCACGACTGTCGGACGCTTTGGCTCATAACAGTCAACCAGACCAAGCGTTCTTTTCACTCATGTGGAATCCTAGGAGGGGGTGAAGGCTGGCTTGGCATCTAGGGCTGAGAACAAAGACACCTGGAGAAAGTTGCTCAGGAATGGGTTCAGGGCGTGGGGGTGAAGACACTTGTTTAGTTCCCGAAGGCTTAAAATTCTTCGGTACTACCGATCTTCTTTGAAGCCCAGAAAGTCTGTCTGAAGTCCGTCTTTAAGTCCGGCAGCCCGCTTGGGAAGCCAGAGGAATGGATCCTCTTGTCGTCCTAGAGAGAATATCGCAAAGCGTGTATGTCTGCTTATCATGTCTCAGCCAACATCGAGATTCCTGAATGGCATGGATACGGGGTCGAAATTCTGGGGCTTGTGTTGTTTTGGATTACTTTTGTGAGCCAGGAGCGCCATGCACCTTTCCATGGTTCCAATCCTGACGAGGATTCGCTATGCAGAGTGTTATGATTACAGATATGTTACAGTGTCTTGAACAAGCAGCCTCTCTTGACAGCAGTTATTGCGTCCTACACCGGGCGATCTAGTATCGCGCACTGCCCGTCTGCTCCCTGATGCTATGGCGAACCCTCCGCGCGTAACGCGCCACCTTGGATTTGACATCGAGATTGTAGCCCGGCATGGTGCCAATAGCCTTGGAGAAGACGCCCAGCTTGCCGCCCCGGAAGGAGTCTAGGGCCAGCTCAATGGCATCGACGAGGCGCAGCGTCTGCATGTCGTAGAAGAGACCCGCGAACTGCATCTCGTCCAGCACGGCCAGCACAGCCTGCGTGTCCCCGTGGCGGTACCAGAGAATGGAGGCCAGCTCGTTGTAGAATGGCGTCGAGACGCCGAGGACGTACGAGGCTAGCCCGAGGTCCTTTACGCGCGGGAGGACGTTCAACGCCAGTGGGGAGGACCGCGCAAAGGACTGGTCGAGGGTCTTGAGGCCCTGGAGGAGGTGCATCGAGTACAGCGGGCCGTGGGAGTCCATGCTGAGGGCGTCCACGCTGTGGCTCGGCTGGGTCTTTTTGGACGACCTCTTCTGCGCCGACTTGGCCTTCTTTTCCGGATCCGGCTCGGGCTTGTCCTCGGAGATACCCAGCCTTGCGACCATGGAGAAGACGTCGCGCTCCAAAACGGTCCAGACCTCAACATCGGTGTTGCACTGGTCCAGAAGGGCCTGCAGGCGGACAGCCTCTTGGGCGCGGGCATCCCTCCGCGCGGCATCTAGCTTAGCGGCCTCTTCCAAATCTGCTTCGAGCTCCTCTTCCGGCTTGAAGGAGATGCGCGAGGAGTTTATTTGGTCGCCTTGCACTTGGCGCATCCCAAGGGCAACCTCGGCGGCGCGGCGCAGAGCAAGGGGGTATTTGCGCAGGATGGCATCGCGAGATCCGGACTCGGGTTCGACTTGAGAGGAGGCGGCGGCGGCGGCGTCTACAGCGTCTTGGGGAGTTTGTGGCGGGGGGTGGCCGCCGCGCTTCGCAATGTCGTCGAAGATGCCGCGAAAGATGTGTCTCTCGGTCGGCGTAATGGTGGACTTTCTCTCGCCGTCTGGACCGCTGGGGATGTCGGCTCGCTCTTCGACCGGGCCATCCCACTCGAAGGGGATGCTCTGCTCGCCGCGGGTTCGGGGGTGAGCTTGGAGCCGGCTTGCGGTTGTCGACAGGGACCGAACCGACACGGAGGCCCTGAGGATGGTCCTCGTTTGGTATAGGAAGGGTGTCAATGTTGTAGACATTGCGTTGGGTTGGAAGCGCAAGCTATGTGCACTTTGCGATAGTCAAAGTTGCAGAGGCAGCACCAGCATCAGCAGATTTGCAGATCCGACAAAATTTCCATCCAAAAATCCAAGCGAACGCGACAGGGGAGCTGGGGCCATGCAGGGACCGACACGGCGCTATTGGCTGACGTAATAGACATTAAACCCCCTGTACCTTCGCTGTAGCACCGAGGAGCTGGACGCGTTGCGACGCGCTTTCGGTCCCGTCAATTAGGCAGATTCGCCTCCAGCGCGCCCCTTCCCGGCGTGGTGATTCACTCCTCCCCGGATCTCGGACTGCCTCTTTAATATTTTTTTGGATTTTCATTCTTTAATTCTTTTCGTCCTCACAATTCCACCTCTCGGCCACGGCTCGCAATTGCGACACGCCAACCTTGAGTTTGGCACTGCATTTGCGATTCTAGAGTTGCAATTCCCACCGTAAGTCGCACCCTTCCTCTTCATCCGCTCTTCGACCCTGCTCAACTCCATCGTGAACAGCACTCGCTACCTTACCAATAATCACGACCGCCACCTGGCACAAATCGCAATCACAACCACCTCAACCACCTCGAGATTCTCGATCCGAATAAGTCATCTTGTCTCGGGTCGATCGCCATTGTGTCGCATACGATTACCTCTTCCCGTTCAGATTCGGTGCTGGAATCCCAACAACCGCAATCATGGCTCGCACCAAGGTCAAAGCCGAGGAGGAGCAGGGGATGAGCGCCTTCGAGAAGATGCGACTTGCAAACATAGCCAAGAACAAGACTATGCTTGACGACCTTGCCAAAGCATCTAATAAGATTATGCCGCCCAAGCCCAAGCCCAAGCCCGCCCCGAAGTCTCGGTCTACCCCCGTAAAGAAGGAGCCCGTCGCCCCGAGTGGCCCAGTCCGTCGAAGTGCTCGCGTCGCAGGCTTTGACGCGGACAACGAAACGCTGAAGCGCAAGTATGAGGTCGAAGTCGAGGAGAAGGCGGCACAGGAAAAGGCCAAAAAGACGAGAATCGGTGGAAACCTTAGTTTGGGGGACATCGCCGTCGATGGCAAGAAGTTCAATAACGGAATCAGCGGTTTGAGTGCACTGGTCCCCCGCGGCGCCCAGCCCGGTGTTCCCACCTTCACCGACGAGGACGTGGAAAACACGTCGGATAAGGACCTGAAGGAGCTGCGTCAGAAGATGGGCAAGTTGGAGCTCTACGAGAAGTGGAGTCCCCAGGGTAGGCCAGATTATGTGTGTGTTCCTAACCCGTGGTAATTGCTCACAAGTTTCCAGATATCAAAATTTGCCCATTGCGCATTTACGCTGCCACCTTCCACCCAACCGAGGAGAAAGCTCTAGTGTTCGCCGGTGATAAGGAAGGCGCACTAGGGGTTTTCGACGCCTCGCAGGACGGCCCTCCGGAGAATGAGGACGACGAGGACGGATGGTTCGATCCAAAAATCGGTGCCTACAAGATTCACACTCGTACGATCACGACCATCATTGTTTCTCCTTTCGAGCAGCAGAAAGTTTATACCTCGTCCTACGACTCCACTATCCGCGTTCTCGACCTCGAGAAGGACATGTGTGTGCCCATCTGGGAGCCCAAGGATAAGAACGAGGACATCCCCCTGTCCGCCATTGATGTACCCTTTACAGATAAGAACGTCATCTACTTCTCAACTCTGAACGGCGCCGTTGGAAAGGTCGACATTCGCGACCCCAAGTCCATGGAGATGTGGCAGTTATCCGACAATAAGATTGGAGGATTCTCCCTGAACCCGCGGGAGCCGCACCTTCTGGCCACCGCGTCTCTCGATAGGACCGTTAAGATCTGGGACCTACGGAAGATCACCGGAAAGGGTGAAATGAGACACCCCGCCATGCTCTATGAGCACAACTCCCGCCTCTCCGTATCTCACGCCTCCTGGAGCCCCGGCGGCCACGTTGCCACGTCATCCTACGATGATACTATCAAAATTTACGACTGGGCCGACCGCGCCGACTGGAACAAGACCACCGAGATGGAGCCAAAGCATATCGTCAAGCATAACAACCAGACGGGACGTTGGGTTACCATTTTGAAGCCTCAGTGGCAGAAGCGACCAAAGGATGGCATCCAAAAGTTTGCCATCGGCAATATGAACCGATTCGTCGACGTTTACGCTGCTAATGGAGAGCAGCTTGCGCAGCTAGGCGGAGATGGTATCTCGGCTGTACCTGCTGTCGCCCATTTCCACCCCACGATGGACTGGGTTATGGGTGGTACCGCCAGTGGAAAGCTCTGCCTGTGGATGTGAGCCTGGAAGCGTAGGTACGAGACGCGTTTACTTTGGACCTCATTTTGTGCGACGGAGGGATTATGGGAAAGGTATATCATTTTGCGTTGCGTGGCGTTGGGGGATAGGAGGTCAGTACTGCCGCAGGGTATGCATTATGCCGCAGGTTCTGCAAAAGGACTCTGGAAGATTCTGGAAGTGGAAGTTGAGGAATCTAAGCTTGCTTGTGCCTTGGTACATGGGTGGATGTCATCAGCTCTATGTGGTCATCGAGCGGCGGCTTTGGTAGCCCCGGACATTGTTACGAGGATTGAACACCGTTGATAGGATGTCGGCCCGCGATCCGGTTGGATAATGACGGGGCATTTTGGAAAAGAATTGGATAAAAGGACTTTTCGATATGTCACTTATACTATAAAGCATCGACCGTTTGGACTTGAACAAATTTATGTTCCCAAGATACCAAACCATTTGTGTCCCAGGATGACAGCTCAAAGGTGAAAGGAAGGTGTGCCATTATGGGATTGTCTTTGAAGTTGGGAGGGAAGCAAGCGGGTGGCAGACCCAGCCCTGTATAGAGACATTTCATAGCAAATACAGTGATGCTATCCGGGGTGTGATAACCCAATTTGTTGGTATCAAGCGAACTTGCTGCTATCTGCCTTGTTGTGAGTAGGTGCGACGAAGCGGGGTGTTACGAGAAGTGTGGCCACACCCATTGAATGTCTGACAGAATTGGAGCTTGAATCTCGTAACTTCATCACCAAGGGCGCTCACGTTGAGTTTGATCTTGTAGTCATGATGAACAAGCAGTCATGCTACTGTCGGATGCTTGTGAGGGAGATCCTCCTCCTTTCGCAATCTTCACCTACCCACGTTTGCTCGTGGCTTTGAGGACTTATTCCGGTGTAAGAGGACTTTAAAGTCTTTGAGAGGGTCAACGAGGAGTAAAATCAGCGCCAAGCTACTCTACCTCAGGTATTCTGCTAGTGAGGAAGCCTTGGAGGCGAGGACAGGAGCATAAGTAAAGGCCGCCATCTCGCTATTATCACTTTTAGATTGCTCTCAATTTTTTATGTGAAGGTGACTGCTATAAATACTTACTCGTTTTCTCCAAATCAGAGCTCAGCTCAAGTAGCGGTGATGTTCTATTGCTTTAAGTGTTCAATTCATACAGGCTTTCAAATTGACTTCATTAAACGACACAAATCAATTCAAAATATAAAACACCAACTATGCGCTTGCGTGTTTCAAGATCTGATTATGTTGATGTTCGAACATACACAAGTACACCGATAAACACGATATTTTGAGTTCTCTTGATGATGGGCGTAATCGTCTTGATGCTAAAATACACAATCACACCACGCGGTAAGCATCATAGATGACCGTAGCTCCCAAACGAGCACCACTCCCAACCCACATGGCGGTGTTCACGGTATCCTTGTACCGCTCATCCCCCGTCTCCATCTTGACGTTCAAACGGAAGCTATACTCCTCCGGCTTGACATCATTCGCCCTAGTCGGGTCAAACAGCCTCTCCATCACCTCCCTCGGCCCGGTCCGCCAGCCCGTCGTCTTGACATTGATGTAAGCCGGCGTCTCATCGTCCGTCTTCAACAAGTAGGACGTTTCGACGGCGGTACTCAGCGTCTCGTTGACGACAATCTGACTGTCCTGCCCGCCGGCGACGACGGTACCGCTGCCCCACTTGGCCGAAAAGGCGCCCCCGGAGAAGGAGATCCAGTTCCGCTGGCCAAACGGGCCGACGCCGACGGGAATCAGGGGGTTGAGGTCGACGACGATGCGAAAGTCAAGGTCGAGCGTTGGGACGGGGAGGGGGAAGGCGGCGGATGTGCGGTTTGCTGGGAGATTGCTCTCGTTGAAGGGGGGACTCTGTTGAGATGAGGGACTGAGAGGTGGATCAGCTTTGGGCGCTTTCTCATTTATACCAGCCTTGAGCTTCTCCATCATCAGAAAGAGAAAAGGCTGTCACCTACGCCAAATAGGCTAAGAAGGTGATCAAGGTGAGCAGTACGCGAGGGGATCTCAGATACCTCATGCTACAATGCGCGCGGGACGTGAAGCGTAGTAGAGTGGTAGATCCGCGGTTCTCTGGGTTGGAAGGGCGGCCTCGAGATTTGCAACGGCTGTGAAGTTTAAAGCGCAGGAGCTCAATTGAAACGGAAAGGTTAAGATGATGACAAGAAACGGTTCAAGTTCTGTATACCACGCAACGTCGTCATTTGCCCCCCCTCTCGCGGGCTCAGACGCCCCGCCCCCGCAGTAGTATTCGGCGACGGTGACCGGCATTTCGGGTCCGGATCTCCGCTTCAGTCAGTTTGTTCAATCGGGATCTCGGTGTCTATGCCAATCCAAGCTGATTTCCTGCGATGAGTTCCATTCATGTAGGTGTGAGTAGATGAAGATGTAGAACCTCCAAAGTACGTGGGCCTTGTACCTCAGCATTTTGACCCCTGCACCTGCCCTACTCATGTCGTCTCAATTCAAGCAAAAGGTTGTTACAGGAGTGATAGTCACAAGGATGGCTTGGATACGAAAGATGACACCACGTATACCTTAGTAGCGATGTGTTATGAGGAGATTGTTGTGACACTGAATAGTCTGATTTAAGGTGAGACATTGAAGCTCAGTATAAAAAGAAAAGAGTTCCCCAGCCTAATTACTGCGTAAGTCATGAAACAAAGTTTCAAGCATATCTATGCAAGACCGGAAGTCTTTTTTTCGATTACAAGGGAGCTGAAATACAACCTAAGATGCTTGGCTGCTCATGATTGTGGATAATGTTGGTTCGCGCTCATTCAGATTCACAACTGGATTTGACTGTGACTCTTCTCATTGGGGGGCATGACACTGATGAGGTTACCAAGGCCACCAAAGCATGTAACCTACGTCTTGCTCGAAAATTCTGTGCCAAAACACCAGCAATTATAGAGACTCGATGACGTTGTGTTTGTTTTTCTGTTCCATATGTTGTTTTTCACATTCAAAGCTTGGGGGCGGCGGCGGCTCTCAACAAAAGTGGGGAACCGGAATGGGTTAGATCTGAGATGCCCCCGCGATGCGAATCTGGGTGCTCGGGCATAGAGAGAGAGAGCCTGTTCAGTATCGTTTGCCATAACTCTGGGCTGATGTCAGTTTAGGCTCGGTCCCCTCACTCTCAGCCCTCATTTGGGTCTGTGAGTGAGTCTAAGCTCAGGTGAGTGACAGAGGGATTGGGCTGTAGTATTCGGACACTGGGTGTTACTCAACGTGTTTTGAAGGCGAATGATGAGTGGACTTGCTATGCATCTGCTGATGAGGGCAGTCGTTGACAATGTGCTGTATGCCTCGGGTCTGACGGGAGCGAGGTCAGGCTGGCCCGGAGTGGTCGGCTCACATGGCAATCCATGTCTTTTGTCGAGATCTTGTGATGGGACCCGGATGGGGCAGTTTGGCGTCATGGGAGTGGCTTATCGATAACGAAGCTTAATCAAAGGCCAATGGGAGGAGTGGGATATGTCGAGGACCCATAGGGGACTCGGTTGCAGCGCCGTCGCCCTCCAAGGTTCCATGTCTTTTGTACTTTTATTATGGGTCTGGGCCATCTGCAACACAAGAAGAACCAGCTGCTCCCTTCAAGGTTCTTTTGCTCTGCCGTTTGTTACCTCTCCTCTTGTTCCCGTCATGTCCTGCAAAGGGACTCAAGGAGGTAGGTTGAAAGTAGGAGGCCTAATGCGAAATTTCCAGTCCATCCTGTGGCCAGATTGGGGCTCTTTTACTCATTGAGTGCGGATACACTGTAAGCAAAAGCAGGCAGGGGCCACATATCCGCCAGGGCCATCACAAGCTTCATGCATGGAATCAGACACTGGAGCGACCAAAAGATGAACCCACTTCATCCAAGACACCGGTCCAATGAGAAGACAACCAGAGAGGGAGAGGGAGAGAGTGCGAGGGATGACTGGACCCCTGATGGATGGATCATATACGGATATGTCTTTCTGATCCACTACGAGAGGAAGAAATGCGCGTACTTTTGGCGCAGCATCGCGTGCAGGCTGCGCACAGAACTTGGGGGAGTCCAGCTGCTGCTAAGGTGCTGCTAGTGCACACCTGGAAGACAATGGCCTGGAGGCTTCTCACCTTGGACTCACGCAAGACACTCTGACTGATGAGGACTGGCGTGTCGATGCCATGAGTTATGAGTGCATCTGCTGCTGCTCCCGGTTATCTTTGGCTAGTGCGAATGCGCCGGACAAATGAACGGCAAGTGGGCTTCCCTTCTCATTCGCTTTTCTTTCCCATTGGCTTTGCTTTGCTTTGCTTTGCTTTGCATCTGACTGTGGCCTTTCCTTCCCCTGTCTGCTGCAGTTGCCGCCTTTCCCCAATGCCTTTCACACTCTGTTTGTACCTTGGTATACCGGTATCCGTATCCGTACACTAGGTATTAGTACGGATACTTTGTAGATACTTGAGATACTTGAGATACTTGACTCTTTTTGAGCCATCCATCCATGACCCTCGTCTCGTGGTACCTTGGCCTGGGAGACGACTGTCAACTGTCAACCGTCCAACCCCGGTCTCCGTCTTCCAGGTTGTCTGGGGTTCGGCCGCAGCATTGTAATCTTCCTCGAACCGTTTGCTACCTAGACTGTTTGCCCTATCAGATCAACCCAGTCATTATCATCAGGTACTACCTTACTCGGTCCTCAGACTTGACCTGACTCTCTCCACATCTTCTCCCCGAGGTACCTACTTTGCCTTACCTAACCCTTTCAACTCTGCTCTTTGTGTCACCCTCCTCAGCTTCTGTTGTCTCTCTCTACATTTTTCAAGGTCGCCGTGTCTCTGTCGCCAGTCCGTCTTCGTCCCAAACCAACGGCTGAACCCACGGATACCTTACCCTACCTTCCTTGCCTTACCTCACCTGAACACTAACTGCGTACTTTATCGCCATCAGACTTTGGCCCCGGGCTGCCTCGTCCTCTGCCTTATTCCGTAACCCTTCCGCAGCTCGAACCTTATCGTCGCCGCCCGAATGAACCCGCTGTAGCCACACGAATTTTCCTTCTTCCTCCCCCCCTTCTCTCTCCGCAGTGCGACGTTTCCGCTGCCGCAGCATCGTCCGTCTCGCCTTCGCCTCCCCCCGCCTCTCCACCTCTCATACCGCCTGGACAAAGAGGTCGTGAACTCACCCGAAGTCTTACCTCACAAAGGTAGTCTTCGACCTACCACTCGCTCGACTGCCTCCGACCAAGCGAACACCCCGATAGCGATGTCCACGCCGGCTCCAGCTGGCGCCGCGAGCGTCAGCTTCGGCGAGGACGATGTCAAGAAGCGCGTCGGGAAGAAGCTGCAGAAAAAGCGGCACGAACCAAATACTCCCACCATGGAATTGCCTGAAAGGTTAAAGGAGGGCGACGATAGCAGAGAGGAGGATTTGGTCCCGACACAGGGCCCGCCTATGTTCATGAACATGAACCAGTCCATCTTCGGTCTCATTGCCGCCGCCGGCTCCCGGGTCGACTTCCACGACCGCTTCGAGTCCAGCGACGAAGAGAGCGCTGACGAGGACGAACACAATCGCCGTCACGGCGCCGATAACCTGGACGGGGGAGACGACAAGGTCCACGGCATCGGCCACCTCCTGCATCGCAAACAGCGTCGGCAGAACGACTCTGACATGTCAAAGACGACCGTCCTCAAGAAAGACTCCTCCGCCAAGACCGAGAAACACCGGCGCAAGATCTCAGGCTCCAAGCTCCTCCGATCGCTACCGGCGCTCCCCCGTCTGCCACGGCACAAATCCAAAAAGGAGACCTCCAAGCTGGAACCTACATCAGAGGAAGCTAGCGACACCTCCGAAGCCTCTCCGTCACAACCCGCCGATGATACAAGAGAAGACGACGACCGAGACGGTCACCGTCTGGCCCCCGTAATGAGCAGGATGCTCGAGGCAAAAGCCGAAATGTCCGCGAGACCCAGCTTCGACGTCGACCGCCGCTCCAGCGACCAGCTCGCCGACAGCGACTCCGCTGGCTCCAACTCCAATGCCTTGGCTCGCCGTCTGCAGGACATCTTCGAGTTCGACCATCCTGAAGCTGTCATTGAGGGTATGTTTTCGGATACTGCCCTGCTGAGGGTGTGCGCAGTCAGCTAATACGCGGCAGAATACCCTTGTTGGTTGCTCCAGAGCGTACTACTCCAGGGCTACATGTACATCACGGCAAAGCACATTTGCTTTTACGCCTACCTCCCCAAGAAGGCGGTGCGTGTTCCCCATATCCGCTTCACAATGCCACAAGTAAACACTAATAAAGACCACAGCACGAGGTCGTCAAGTCGGGCTATCTATCCAAGAGCGGCAAGCGCAATCCAAAATACAACCGCTACTGGTTCCGCCTCAAGGGCGATGTTCTGGCCTACTACAAGGACCCCTCCAATGTCTACTTCCCTAGCGGCCAGATCGACCTCCGCTACGGTATCTCGGCCAGCGTCAACGACAAGAAGGATGGCCTCAACTTTACCGTCGTCACTCACCATCGAACCTATCATTTCCGCGCTGATAGCGCTCCCAGTGCCAAGGAATGGGTCAAGAGTCTGCAGAGAGTCATCTTCCGTTCACACAACGAGGGCGACAGCGTCAAGATCTCGCTGCCCATCGAGAATGTCATTGACATTGAAGATACCCAGATGCTCGAGTTCGCCGACACGTGCAAGATTCGCGTCATTGACAATGATGAGACGTACGCCATCGACGAGTACTTCTTTTCCTTTTTTAGCTTTGGCAAGGACGCCATCAGCGTTCTCAAGATTCTCATTGAGGATGCGTCCTCCAGCGCCAAGGATGCGGCCCTTCTCAAGGCAGCAGCAGCGCAAGCGCAGGAGGAGCAGGAGAAGCAGCCAGTGCCGGCTTCGGCCCGCAGCTCCATGAGCGCAAGTAGACGGATCGCGCCGCCTATGCTCAGGACGACCAAGCTGCCCAATGCCGTCAAGGCGACGCTGTCGCCCATGTCTCCCCATAGCCCCTCGGCTCTCAGCCCGCGCGCCAGTATGGATGCTGCGCGAGCCAGTTTCGATGCCTTTCGGGGTTTCCGCCGCCGGAGTCTGGATCTGTCAACTATCATTCGGGATTCCTCGCCTCGGCGCAGCTTTAGCGGCAATCGGCGCTCGATGAGCAGGAATCGTCGCGATGACTCTCGTCATGCGCCGCACAAGCAAGGCTCCACTGACTCCTATGTGCAGTCTTCTATGGAAGACCCGAGCTATTCTGGCATGGTGGCATCATCGAACGAGGATCCTTCAGCGAGCCAGATCCTGCGTGGTAGCGACGTCTTCCAGAATCCCACAGTACGACGATCTGCCTCTGCCTCCCGCACGGAGCTCGAAAAGAACCAACGCCGCGAGAATAGGAGCCCTCCGGCTTTGGCCGCGTACAGTGGACAACATGCTGCAACGACTGGTTCCATCAATGACGGCGATAAGCCCCCGGTGACCCCTACGCTGCAAAGCATCAGCAAGATGGGCACTTTCCCCTTGCAGCGTGTGGGCGCCTTCGCCCAGTATCTCAACAGCACTAGTGGTAAGTTGGGCTCCATGCTAGCAACGGAATCTATGGGCTACGTAGAAAAGGTGTCCGGCATGTGGCGAGGCGGTCGGAAGCACTATGATGCTCCGCCCGAAATCAAAACAGACGATGAAGATCTATACGAGGATGCAGAGGGCAAGATCCAGACTTCCATGGATCGATTCCGCGCACATTTCGCGCTCCCCGAGACGGAGAAGCTTCAAGCGACCTATTTCGGCTACATCTTGCGTGTGTTGCCATTGTACGGCAAGATCTATATTAGTGACAAGTCCTTCTGCTTCCGCAGCTTGTTACCGGGAACGAGGACCAAGCTCATTCTTCCCTTGAAAGACATTGAAAACGTGGATAAGGAGAAGGGATTCCGATTTGGCTACTCTGGCTTGGTGGTTGTCATTCGCGGCCACGAGGAGGTCTTTTTCGAGTTTGGTCAGGCCGAGCTCAGAGACGATTGCGCCGTGACGTTGCTGCAAAGCCTGGAGACGACGCGCTATCTGAAAGAATCGGGAGACCTGGACTTGGACGAGAAGGAAGAAGAGGAGAACGCCATGGCCGAGCGCGACGCGTTGAAGGAGGCGCGCCAAGTCGAGGAATTCCATGATCACGAACTCTGCCTGCCAAAGGACGGCCCAGGCGTCAACGATGCTCCGACGATCCTGTTCGACGACCCCAAAGCCTCGTTCCTCAACTTCAAGCCACCCCACTCGATGAAGATCACTTGCTTGACGATCGGCTCCCGTGGTGATGTTCAGCCATACATTGCCCTGTGCAAAGGCTTGATCGCAGAAGGTCACAAGCCTCGGATTGCTACTCACGCCGAGTTCAAGGACTGGATCGAGGGCCACGGCATCGAATTCGCCAAGGTCGATGGTGATCCTGGTGAACTCATGAGACTCTGCATCGAAAACGGTACATTCACCTGGGCCTTTTTGCGAGAGGCAAATTCCATGTTCCGTGGCTGGCTGGATGAGTTACTCGTCTCGGCGTGGGAGGCTTGCCAAGGCTCTGATCTTCTGATCGAGAGCCCCAGTGCTATGGCGGGCATTCACATTGCTGAGAAGCTCTCAATTCCCTACTTCAGAGCCTTCACCATGCCGTGGACCCGGACCAGAGCCTACCCTCATGCATTTGTTATGCCCGAATACAAGATGGGTGGTGCGTACAATTACATGACGTACGTCATGTTTGACAACATCTTCTGGAAAGCCACGGCTCATCAGGTCAACCGCTGGCGCAATGTCACGCTCAAGTTGCCCAACACCAGCCTCGAGAAGATGCAGCCCAACAAGGTTCCGTTCCTCTACAACTTCTCCGAGTACGTTGTCGCACCGCCTCTGGACTTTTCAGACTGGATTCGCGTCACAGGTTACTGGTTCTTGGAGGAGGGTACGGATTTCCAGCCGCCTCAAGAACTCGTCGACTTCATTGCCAAGGCGAGAGCGGACGAGAAGAAGCTCGTGTACGTCGGCTTCGGATCCATCATCGTGAACGACACCGCCAAGATGACCCAAGAGGTCATTGACGCAGTCCTCAAGGCCGACGTGCGCTGCATCTTGTCCAAGGGTTGGTCGGATCGCGTGGCCAAGCAGGGTGACGCGGAGAGCGCAAAGGACGAGCCAGTCATCCCGCCCGAGATTTTCGTTATCAAGAGCGCGCCTCACGACTGGCTGTTCTCCCAGATTGACGCCGCTGCTCACCATGGCGGATCCGGCACAACGGGTGCTAGCTTGCGGGCTGGTATCCCGACCATCATCCGGCCATTCTTTGGTGACCAGTTCTTCTTTGGAGGCAGAGTCGAGGACATTGGCGTCGGCATTTGCCTGAAGAAATGGGGTGCCGTCTCTTTTGCCCGCGCGCTTTGGGAAGCTACGCACAACGACCGTATGATTGTCAAGGCTCGCGTGCTGGGTGAGCAGATTCGCAGTGTAAGTGACATCCCCATATCCAACCAGGAGGCTTCGTTGTCAAGCTAACGCAAACCAGGAACGTGGTGTGGAAAATGCGATCCAGTGCCTCTACCGCGACATGGAGTACGCGACGAGCCTGATCAAGAGAAAGGCGGGCAAACATGTCCATGCAGAAGAAGATGATGAGGAGGAGGCCGAGGAGAGCTGGACGTTTATAGGAAACGACGAACCCGACCCAGATGTAACGACTAAGAAGCTCTCCGAGATGGAGGCAATACCCGGCCTGCCGGGGGGCAAGCCTCCCGGAAATAGGGTAAAGCGGGTCTCGCCCTCGCCCTCCCAACAGCTGGTGGCATAGAGGGTCGACCAGTACTTGCTCTGCGAGGCGCTAGGGGACAGCATCAGACGTGACTCGACTCCGAAGCCAGCATCCGAGGTGGATAGTGTGGGATCGGATTGGGATTGCTTCGGGGATTCTAGGACGTTATCGGAATGAATGAACATTGGTTGGCATGGCGTTTCAGGGACTAGCTAGAGGATTCTGGGGAAGAGATGATTTTTCTGGTTCGGAGTCCGGGGTGGGAGACGGGGGAAACTGAACGACTGACTGGTTTACGGGGTGGTGGCGTGATCAGAACGGCGGCTCTGGGAACCTATACGGGACAAAGTGGCACCCGCACTCATGGATAGAGAGTACATTAATACTCGATTATGACATTTTCCTTGGCAGTAAACTCTGGAAATGCGGACGGCCAAGAGCTATGTGATGTGGGATGCAGCTCTACTAGGAGTTTGTAGGGTTACAATGATTTTGAACAGTTGCGTCCTGTTGATGCTAACAAATGGAAGTTGCATGTACAAATGTAAAAGACATGGCAAAGTCTGGGGGAAGCTCTCTCCACTCTAGCTTAATTGACCCGCATCTCGATTTACCTGGATCATCACACGATTGGAGCATCTCACCACAAACAGACATACAGGGTGACAGCATCAAGGCAATGCCGGCAGAGGCAGAGGCTGAGGCAGAGAGGGGAGCTGAAGGTAGCTACTTGATGGAGCCGGATGGCAGGGGGAGTCTGTTCACAAGGACAAGCTGGAAGAACAAGTTCACAGAATCAGGAGACAAAAAGGATCTAGCAAGGTAAGTCGGCAGGGTGAGGTTAGGTGGTGGGAGGCTGCATTGCTGCTCATGTGAGGTGCCGAGTTCACGCCACTTTGGAGAGGGAGTCACTGATGCAGGTGGTCACTGGTGTTTGCCGACCGTGGCATTTTGCCTCTCTCTCTCTCTCTCTCTCTCCACAGCGGAGCTTATTCCCATTTTGTGCGTGACAGAGGGTGGGAATAGCTGTGGTAATGTATAGAAAGTCTTTGGGAAGGGTGAAATAAAATAGATGAGGCTTTGTGAACTCGTCCTTAAGACTCTTCGTTAGACTGCTCACAGGTTGGAGCTGGAGACCTCATACTGGGAAAACCCAAAGTCAAGGCACCTATTTAACGTTCACGTGACTCATCTTTGGTTGTTTGAAGATGCTCCCTGTTGTAACCTAGGTAAGGTAGTGATGGGAGCAGTAGGTGTGACTGGCTGGGAGAGGTGGGATGATGGATCTGGGTAGGCATTCATAGCTGGGATGAGAGAGTCCTCATGCACTGGCGCTGCACAGGAGAAAGACACACAGATGGCGGGGAGTGAGAGAGGAGTGAGAGCGCAGTGAGGTGAGGGTGAGTGAGGGCAGAGTTGGGGATTGAACAAGGAATGAACAAGGGGGTGAAGCTCATGCAGGGGTCGCCAGGCGGCCACCAATTGACACCGGCCGGCGCCATCAGCAACGGAGCTTTGGGGAGGGCGGGCTGGAGGTGCTACAGCAGGTACAAATAGGCCATCGCATCCCACTCTTTCAGAAGGGGGTGGCTCGGCTGATAGTGGTTGACGAACACCAAAAAGGCTGCCTTTTCCCCTCTGCCAGCGACCAGCAGTGACGCCACCTACTTAAGCCTTGTACCTCGACGGCTTGCAGCTTGTACCTTTTCCTCTCCATCGCTCTACTTATCAACATCTTGTCACCCATGCCCCATCACACCATAGCTCAGTCAGACACGGCCAGCTCGACTTGACACGGTGCTACAAGAAGGGATAATTCTACCTAGTCGGACCGTACTCAACTACGATACCATCACCGAGACGGACGTCTCAAGTCAAATCGACTTGCTGCTGTTGTACCCCAACCTTCCATTACCAAACATTCGAGGCCTTGGCAAAGCAACGGACTGCCGAAGACACCGAGGTACCTCGTCCCGCCAGAATAGGTACACGCACCAACACCACTATCTACCACAAACCGTTCCGCTGCCAGTCCTCGGCACAAACTGCCCCACTCAACGGGACCCCACCACCGCGCCCCACTCAACCCGCCGCTCAAAGACCAGACACGGAAAAGCATTCCTGCGAAACTCCGATCAATCCGGGCCCGCTCCTGCCTCCAGCTAAGGTAAGGTACCTTACCCGAGTGGTCAGTGCTCCCCGACACCGCCGACCCCACCCCTCGCCCGGGCTTCCCCGTTGGTTCTCCTTTACCGTGCTTCACCTTCCCTTCACCTCGCCTGCCTGTTTGCGGTGTACGTCACGGTTCGGTCCAGACCTGCCGCCTCCACTCGAAATCCCCGAGCTCCCACCCCCCAAAGCGAGAGAGCATCAGCATCCTGTGCTGCAGCCCAAACCGCAGCCGACTTGTGATTCGCATCAGACCCAGCTCAACTTCATCCCACCACATTACGGATAGCACGCGTCAAGCAGACAGATATCTCGCACGACAAGTCTCTGCCTCGCGATTTTCCGGCATTCCGTCCAATTGCGTCACGTCACCAAAAACTCAATTGCGCCTAGTAACCCTCGAGGATAACTAACCAAGGCTAGGAAGAATACCTTGCCGACTTCCACGCGTGTCTTCCTCTCATTGCCGCCCTGTACCAATTACCAACCACGACGAAAGCTTTGCATAGCTACCTCAGCTATCCGTACTTCGCATCCCAACGCAACGCTCCAGAGCTTCCCCGTCTGTTGCGTGTCCGTCACAACACTCCCCTCATCAGCTTCGGGGCAATGGGATTGGCCATCGTACCGGCACCTTCTCCGATTGTTACTGGGGGAGTCTCATTAGGTTCGTTGCACCTCTTCCCCCGACTTTCGAAACGTCATTGAAGACCTCTCCACCGGCGCCCACCGCGCCTGTGTCACGCCCATCTCAATCCTTGCTTGCATCTTCTCTTTCCCTCGTTTGCGCGCGCACGCGTTTCTCAAAGCCCACTCCGCTGACTGTGACCTTTGACTGCGACAGACTTTTAGACATCCCTTCCAGTAGCCTGCCGTCATCATGGGCAAGCTACTTTCACTCGGCGCGAGACTGCGCTACCCGATTACCATTACAAAACTTCTCAAGCACCCCGGCGACGCCATCCAAAAACAGGAGAGCGTACTGGAATACTCCTTCAAATGGATGCGCGAGGTCGGCGACCCCATCGCTGGCGACACATGGCAAGAGGAGGAAACAACCGTCGTTGGTTGGGATAGTCCTGCCGAGGGCACCCTCAAGCAATGGCGTCTCAAGGAGGGCATGACATTTACACGCGACGCGCCGTGTATGATGGTCGAAGAGGCCTGCTCCCACGAGATCCAGTTCCAAGGCTTGTGCGCCATCTGCGGAAAGGACATGACCGAGGTTAATTGGGCCACCAACGAGCGCGATACCCAACGCGCCACCATCAATATGACACACGACCAGACTGGCCTCATGGTCAGCGGCGACCTCGCTGCGCGTGCCGAGTCCGATACCCAGAAACGTCTGCTGCGACAACGGAAGCTGAGTCTCGTCGTCGACCTCGACCAGACCATCATCCATGCCTGCATAGAGCCTACTGTTGGCGAATGGATGGAGGACCCGTCAAATCCCAATTACAACGCTGTCAAGGACGTCAAAAAGTTCCAGCTCAACGATGAAGGTCCTCGGGGGATGGTCACATCCGGCTGTTGGTACTACATCAAAATGCGACCTGGCCTGGCCGAGTTCCTCGAGAAAGTCGCGGAGCTTTACGAGCTACACGTCTACACAATGGGAACGCGCGCATACGCCCTCAACATTGCCAAGATTGTCGATCCTCAACAGAAGCTGTTTGGCAACCGCGTCATCAGCCGTGATGAGAACGGGAGCATGATTTCAAAGAGTCTCCAGCGGCTGTTCCCGGTCAACACCAATATGGTTGTGATCATTGACGACAGAGCAGACGTATGGCCGAGCAATCGCCCTAACCTAATCAAGGTTGTGCCGTACGACTTCTTCAAGGGCATTGGCGACATCAACTCGAGCTTCCTTCCCAAGAGACAGGACATCCTACCCGCGCCATCCGAACCCGAAGCGAAGCCAACACTAACAGCAACCACAAGCGAATCACAAACGAGCGAGGCTCCATCAACAGCTGAGCAACCAAATGGCAAGGTGTCTGCCATTGACGAACTGGTTAATATGAGCAGCGGCGACGACAAGGTCCTACAGGAAGCACAAAGCGGAGAGCAAGAAAGGTTGCTGGAACAGCAGATCAAGGAAAGGCCGCTTCTCCATATGCAAGAGGCACTTGACAAAGAGGACGAACAGAACGAAAAGGTTACACAGGAAACCGAGAACGGCGCACATATAATGATAGTACAGCATCGATCGCAAGTCCTTCGCGACGACGATGCTGAGCTGCTGTACCTACAACAGCACCTCACTCAACTGCACCATAAGTTTTACACCGAATACGACGAGAAGCGCGCTGCTGCACCTACCCAATCTGCCCCGCGGAAGAAAGTGGGTGACGACGGCATCGATCTCGATGCCGTTCCAGACGTCGGTGAAGTGCTCGATACGATGAAGGCTTCGACCCTCGAAGGCACCACGATTGTCCTGTCCGGCCTCGTTCCCCTTGGTGTCGACGTCCTACAGTCCGAGATTGGCATCCAAGCCATGAGCTTCGGTGCACAAATCTCGACGAGGGTGTCCAAACAGGTCACTCATCTCGTAATATCTACATCCCGCCCGCGGACTCAAAAGGTGAGGCAGGCAGCGAAGATTTCGAGCATCAAGATCGTCAGCCAAAATTGGCTATCCGATTGCCTCAGTCAATGGCAGCGTGTCGACGAAGCGCCCTACCTGGTAGAGGTTCACCCTGCAGACCGCCGCCAGCTGGCCATGTCGGAGACTACCGACGCTGAAACCATTTCCGATGCTGATGGCGACGATTCACGGCCGCATTTGACCATCATTGACGAAACGGGTGAGCAGCGTGTGCTCGAGGAAGACGAGGATGCATCGGACGAGGACGAAGGCGATCAGGACGGAGACGAAGAAAACTTGATGCTGGAATTTGAGGACGGACAAGTGAGCCCCATAGACGGCTTGAAATCGTTTGACTGGGAAGGCGTCGATGATGAGATGAAGGAGTTCCTCGGAAGCGATGATGACAGCTCGGATGCGGATACGGAAAGCCGCAGTGGTGACACTGATGCCGGTGAAGATTTGCCATCATCCCAAGAGTCTTCCAATTCTGTCACTGGCGGTACCAAGAGGAAAGCCATGGACGACGACACGGCTTCCGACGAAGGAGGAAGCGCACTGTCCAAGAAGCAACGCATCGCCAAAAGCCGCGGCGCCTCCAAGCTCAGCTCAGTGCGGACCCCCAACGTCGAAGATAACAATGAGTCGAGCAGTCTACCAACCCCTCAAGTTACGGGCGACGAGGACGACGTCTCGCTCGTCCCAGAGAGCGCCGCTGTGAACGGAGTTGACGACTTTGACGAGGACGATCTCGAGGCAGATCTCGAGGCCGAGCTCGCAGCCGCCGGAGAGGACTAGTGATCCAAACCCCCCGTGCAGCGAGAGACACGATGCATATAAAAACCACTTCAGAACGGAGGTCCTGTACGTGAGGAAGAAAAAGTTGGTTGGCTATGGTTTATTCGGTTTATACCCAGCCTTTCCGTTGGCGAAGCATGGCATGGAGTTGAGATGTGCAAATATTTGTAGGATTCAAGTGCAGTATTGCTTGTTGGGGACGGCGAATAGACGATATGGTGTTGGGTTGGAGCATATCTAGCCACTTGAAAGTTTTACGACCTATTGTATGAATCAACGCTGTCCACCTCTCCATGTTTAAACTTGAGTGACATTATGAGTTGCCTTTTTGAATCCAATTGCTCACCGAGGCCGAAGTGGGTATACCTCGGTGAAGGTGGAAGGAGAGGCGCCACTATCTGCCTTACATAATCGGTTGGCCAATTGAGCGAATCACCATCGACCCGAAAACAATCACCTCAGGCACCGTCTGGCCAGGCCAAAGCTTGTCCCCGGAATCTCGAGCTCGACGACTGCCATATCGCATCGCAACCCACACACCCCCGCCGAATCGACGCCGATACCCCCGATCTCTATTCTTCGAACGGACCGATAGGTTTTTCGAGGATCACCAATTGACTCCCCGACATTCGACGGAGCAATTGACCTACATACCCACTACCTCCACGTGCGCAGCCGACCGCGTTGGGTCGGTAGGAACGATTGAGACAGGATGCCTCAGGATATGCCACCCGTGGGGGGCTACCAGGCTGTGCAGTACAAGGTGAGTCGTTTCTGGCGAGCGCTGGAGGTTTCGAGGGATGCAGGATGAGGAGAGGGAGTCGCAAGAGGAGGACGTGGAATGGGACTGCCGGGTCGAGCGGGTGGAAGGCAGCGATGGCTGCAGCGGAATGGCAAGAGGAGGCACTTGCGAGACGGAAAATCTGGTTTGAACACGGTTGACTATCGAATTGGACTTACGACCGAGGATACCGAGCTGGAACCACGAGAGGCTGCTAGGGATGGGAGATTCAGGACTACGGGATCACGGAAATCGAGAGGGCAAAGCTTTGATGGAACGATGCTGATGATTCGAGAACAGCGCAACCTGCCCGCCCGCGGATTCCGCCCCGGCACGATGCTGATTGGTATGGGGCTTGTGATGGGATACGGATGGTACCACTTGACCAAGGGTATCCGGGAAGCCAAGTACGTCGCGACACCTCCACGCCCGACATGACGATTACGATCCCTCTCCCAACTGGAAAATGAACGGCGTTGCGACCGGTTTCCAGCAGGCAAGTAGTCCTGCTCCTCGCTAAATAGCAGTAGAGCAAGGCGACTACCGGAAGCCCGCGACGACGCACATATACCTAGGGAGAGAGGAGAGCGATCTGATGGTGCGGCACAGTCACTGGGAGGATAATGCTGACAAGATGCAGCGAGCTGGCGAGAGAAAAGATGTGGGCGCGCATTCACATTATCCCCCTCCTTCAGGCTGAGGAGGACCGCGACCAGGTCCGAAGGTGGTACGCTGACCAGGCGAGAGAGAAGGAGCTGTTGGGCGAGAACACCAAGGTTTACCACTCTGATAGGTATGTTGGATATATCCCTTGCGCTTCTTTGATTCTTCTTTCGTAGGGAAGGGGAGTGAGTCCAAGGAAAGTGGAAAGAAAATGGCTGACTGGGTGACACGCAGATTCGTCCGCCCCACCTTTGCTCTTGCACCGCAGAACAAGAACTAGATTTCCATACTTGTATCCGGTGAGAGAGAGGGTTTAGCGGGGAAATATTGGAGAAGAAGAAGAAGAACAAGAAGAGGATGTAGGGCAAAAAGAAGCTGGCAGAACGCTGGCGTATGTATATGATACTTTTCGGGATGGAGAGAATCAAGATGACTTGTTCAATCATCAGGCGGACCACCATTGCAGCGAGATCCAAACTGCCATGAGCATTTCGCTGAGCGCGCAGAGCCTCTGTGCGAAATGGAAAAACGACATTGCTGCCTTGAGATCATGGTGGTGGGTACTCCGGATAACAAATCATTTGATGTGCTACCATCCGGGCAAAAAAAATCGAGGTTCCTGGAGCAGCTTGGCAGGTCTATGTTCCCTTGGGAGGGGATTAAATTGCAGTGAATGGGGCAGTCGCCTGATGGACGAGAGGGTCAAGCTGACCTGCAGGCAGATGGCTAGGCGTCTCTCTAAGACCTTTTCCAGCAAAGTGGTGGTCTGCTCAACGTCACGCTTCTTATTACACTTTAAGCGTTTGGGGGGGGGGGTGGGAGGAGGGGGTGGGTGGGCAGATGTGCTACCCGCGCAGCGGTAGTGATCGTCGACTGGCATTCAGTACTGGTAGTGCGTGCGCCGTCTGGCGCGTTTGCGTGCGTACGGCGTACGCAGTGGGGGTCTCCGCGGGGGGGTGGGGGCGTGGGGGGGGTCAGGCTGGGATTAAAATTACAATATAAGGAACTGGCAAGTTGACCCGGACTCTGCATAATGATGCTGACACCAAGTGCCCATCCACCCTTCTTGCTGCACTTTAAGCGCTTGGGGGGGGGTTAAAATGCAGTGTAGGTAGGCAAAGGTGAGGCTATCGACATATTCTTGCAGTTGTCCCGGTTGAGCACTAAGTGAACGCCTCACGTGAATCAGAGTCCAAATGATTGGCAGCGGCAACCATCGTCGCGCAAAGGTTGACACGTCGATTAACGACTTGTTAAATCAACTGTAAGCTGGTTGGCTGGCCTATTTCTTGTATGAGACCAGCGTTTACGAGCATTTTGTAGACACAAGCTACGTGCTATGTGGTCTATGGACCGACAATTATACTGCAGAGTATTTCGGTGGGTAATTGATGGTATTGATTTCTTTTGGCGACACAAATCCGCCTTCTCCGGCTGGGCTTGATAGGAAATTGCCGCTACAGGGAGTACGCCAGGTGAATGCAATAGGGCAGACTGCAAGGCACACTTGATCATGAGCGTTCGATGATTGCGTGTTCTCATTCCGTCGCGATGAGTTAATATTGCAGTGAAGAAGAGGCCGTGCAAACGGAAGGTGGCGCAAACCGCAGAGCCATACAAGCGAAGACGAAAGTGATGGCGGTATTGTGCAGCCTTTGAAAGGAGTTCAAAATACAGTGCATTGAATCAGGCTGTCATGGCAAAGACCAGCAAGAGCAATGGCTTCGAGCGTGTGCCGGCCAGAGACCGGCGACATGTGTCCTCCTTGACAGGTTGCTCTCCGCCCTCGTCTTGTTGACGACGCAGCAAATAGCACAAACGCTGCTTGTTTTCTCTGATCATGACCGTGGGACTCTAATGAGCGTCTCTCGGAAGTACTTGTGAGGAGTCCAGATGTACCTTAGTGAGCCCACCCGGAGAGACTCTCGGTATCGCCGCTGGTTGAAGCAACTCACGTCGATCCGTAGTCAGCGGCCCTTGCTGTCCTTGACACCTGTGCGTCAGGCACGTTGGCCGCTTCAGAATCAGTTTGCTGTTAGATTTCAGCCATCGCCTACGCCCATTGCCAGTACTGAGTACGTTATGGCAAAGTCGCGAGCGCCATGCTTGCCCGACCTTGTAAGTATTAAACCGATAGTTTAGGGAGTTTGCCTTGCGGTCCGAGACGCACAGGGAGCTAGTTATTTGACGGGGATCTGAGCTAGGGGAGTATGTCGTCCCATTTGGAGAAGAAGGCGACAGACAAATGCAATTTACTCCATTTTCAATTCTCTAAATTTGAAATCAAGCCATCATCGTTTCAATTCCTGCATCACTCATCGGACTATATTACTTTGTGCCTGTGTCTGAGTTGATTTGAATAGCACAAAAGCCTCCAGACTTTGACGTACCTCTTGGAGTGTCATCGGATTGAGAGCTTGTTGAAGTCCACGCATCAACTTTTCCAACCTAGCGATGATTGAGCAACTTTTGCTACGTGTTATAGTAGAATACTCTTACATGGTAGTGATAGAACGAAAGCGCTGTAGATATACCACGCTCATGGCTATGTTTGGAGTTACGATGCCTTCAATAAGACCATGCCTGGACAAGAATAGCGTAATCACCTCTGTTGGTTTTATGACCACATCTCTTCGGCTCTAGGGTCTCGATCTGCGTCTACTAAACAAAAAAGTAATGGCGAGCTACTCGTACTTTCGCAATTAATACCTTGTCGTCGTGCTCTATGGACAGGCGAGAACCCAAGCGGCACAGAGCTCCGCGGTCCTCGCACGAAATTTCGCACGTTGGCCTCGGTCCGCGGATTCGGTGAGTACGAGACTGCTAGCCCGAAGTCCTCGCGTCTCGGGTCAATCCACTCAAGATCGTCAACTCCGGCCTGGTTCATTCGCAAAGTCTGGTCAGGAGGCGAGAGGAACAGCCTGAATTTTGGAAACGGTAGAGGGATTGGAAGAGTAAAGAGTTGTATGACAATGAGGCGATATATCCCCTTTTACTTCATCTTGACTCTGATTTCTCAAAAGGCGTTAAAACTCTTTCTTATCTCCGCCCACCTAATATAAAAACCACAATCATGCTAACATCATCTAATACAGGAGGTCGAGTAGCTGGTATCCTATTTTGCCTCGTTAGCTCAGTCAATGGCAGGCACATTCCCGAAAGACCGCATCTTGTACTGAAATCAACCACGAGGCCAGCCAATAACAACACAATCATCTTTGGCTTCAACGGAAATACAACCATCACGCCCAATATGGGCAGCTCTTTCTATTGTAGTCCTCGAATATGACAAGAATTTCAAAGACATTCATACTTTTGAGGTTTTCTCTGCCTCTGGCGACGCCTCAAGCTTCGAGGCTTCCTACGCCGAAAGTAAGGCCGCGTTCGACATATACATGTTGACCAGCATACGTCCATAGACGCCCCTAAATCCGACTGAAAGAAATGGAGGACTAGCAAGACATAGAGCGATGGACCTCTGCCTCTCGCTGAGGCAATGGGCACCTTTAGAGTGAATCAGTACAACATCACCAACCCCTCACTCATCCTAAACCGCCTCGTTCAGGGCGTTTTACGTCACCAGACGCTCAAAATCTCGTCCACCGATTCCCTCCAACTACGCATAATCGGCGTGAAGTCCACAACATCCACCACGCCCCTGACGCGACACCTCGGTTCCTTTGTGTGCTCCGACGAAGACCTTGAGTGGATATGGAGCACCGGCGTACAAACGGTAAAAGTCGCCGAGATCCCCAAGAACTCCATCCCATTTTCCCTCTAAGTCTCGAATGAAGGCACTTACGCCGAAAGCCTGACACTGCAAGGACTCGCAGGTACCGTTGCCGCTCAGCTCCTCTATTACCCTCTCGATGTCCAAGCCAAACCTGTCAGAGGCGGCTTCGGTATCTCTGTGCTCTGTGAGACGCTCAATAGCTGCGTCTGCATCTCATTCAACTTATCCAGCCGCACCGTCACAGCCCACGCCGGCTCAACCAGCCTAGATAATCTCCTTGCAACATCTCTCTTACCATCAAACACCACCCTTGGAGCCTGGTATACAGTCCACATCGACGTAGTCATGGCACCCGTCGTTGTGACCCTCAACTTGTTCCCCGTCCTCAACCTAACCGAAACCCCCTGCGTCTTCGGCTCCTTTGGCTTCGGCGCCTCGTTCGGACACCCAAAATACTTCCACAACCTCATCGTCAGCGCACTCGCCGGCGAGATAATCTACACTAACCTCCCGAGAACCCGCTCGTTCCTCCCAGACTTCATGATGGGTGCTAACCGGGCCGACACCATCGTCGACCGCTCGCCGCGCGACAGGATCGCGTATACGGGCGAGCTCGACGTCGCCCTCAACGCTGCCTTTGCGAGCACATTTGGCACGCCCTCCGTAGACCTCTCCCTCGACGTCATGGCAAATTTCGACGTCGTGTACGCCTACTCCCTCTATCAATCCCTCCTCCTTCTCCCAGACGCGGGCGTCAATGTCGCAGAGTACCAAACCTGTTTCGACAAACTCCACACCGCAATCAATGCGAACCTCTAGAGCCCTGACCTGATCGCCTACGCCCTCTCCGAGAGCATCAGAACCAGCTTCGCTCAGAAAGGTAGCCCCGACGCATCGGCATGCCACCTCCGCACCGCGCTCTCCATCTAAGACTCAGATTCCGCCATGAAGCTCCTCAAGACGCTCTGGGCCCCATGGTTGGGCTAGGAAATTGAAACCCATATGGGATGCTTCTGGGAGACGCCCAACCCAGACGGTACCTCCAGGCTGGGCATCGTCACCTCCCTATGCCACGGATAGGCCGCGGGCCCGACGGCGGAGCTGAGTTGATACGTCCTCGGGACCTAGCCATGTTACAATGAGATGCGCGGAGTGTAAGGTTGAGCTGCAGGCTTTGGGCTTGGAGTGGGCCAGAGGACAGTACCCGACCGTGATTGGAGACGTCACCGTCGAGTGGCGGTTCGAGAGCGGAATGCTGAGGATGAAGGTAGAAAGTCCTGCTGGAAGCAAGGGAAAGGTACACCTGCCGGACCCATTGGTTTCAAGCCTTGATCAGTCCGTCATCCGGGTGAATGGAATCGTCAAGAACGGGGCTCAGTCCGAGGCGAATAGAGGGGATGCGTTTGTCTTGACGCAGGAACCTCCGGGCGCAGGAATTCTGGCTTGAAGTGTCCGGGCTAGTAGGTATACTCAGAAAGGAGCCAATTCCAAGGCCACATTAGTCCGGTAAAACAGTCACAGTCACCAAGAAACATGTGGTCATTAGGTAATAAGAATGAACAAGGAAATCGATTCATCAACCTCATTAAGGATCATCATCCATGCAGTGGTATACCCAAAGTCAGACAGCCAACCAACGACCAGAAGCAACCAAACCATTAACGCCGACCCATGACCTTAGTACTACACGGCCATAAGGCCAGCCTACGGCATCTCTGCCGCGCCCCTTCATGCCTGGAGTTGGATAACCCTGAAGCCCTCGGAGACAGTCTTGGTAATGTCCTCGTTCTTGTGCTGCAGCAGTCCAAGAGCAAAGGCAACATCGTTCCATTGGCGCTCTGTTTCGCTACGGGTGAGCCTGGCGGCAAGCTTCTCAGCCAGCTGCTTGGCGTGCTTGTCCTTCTCAACAAAACCCAGCAGAAACCGGATGATCCTCCGGAAGCTCTCCTCCTCCAGGTTCTTCTCGGCAGACAGCAGAGAGAACATGTCGACGAAGTGGTTGTAGACGGCGTTGTCCTTGGTGCTGAGCTCGGTGAAGAACATCCTCGCCAGATCAGCAATGCGGCGGTCCTCGTCCTCAAGGCACTTGGCCATTTCGCCCAGCTGACCCTTAACCTTGACTTGGCCGGCCAGAATGAGGAATGTGAGAGTCATCAAGCATGTGCGCTTGACAGACTGATCCTTGTCGGCAAGACGACGGTACAGGAAGTCAGTGTTCTCGTCGATGAGGTGGTTGAAGCACACAGCCATATCGCCCAGAGCGATGACGGCGTTGGAACGGACGGTTGCGTCGGCTGAGCGCTCCATGATAGTGATGAGAAGGGGAAGGTTAGCTTCGCAGTATTCCGAGCTAACACACATAAGCTTGGCGAGACAGAGCGTAGCGGCGGCCTGCAAACCCTTGTCGGCATACGTGGTGTTGTTGGCGCAGATTTCAGACACAAGAGGTCCAAATTGTGCCAGCAGAGACTCTGGGCCAAACAGGAGCTCTCGCTCACGGATGTGAGCCATGGCTTCGGTGAAGTCATCCTCAGTCGTGCCACCGATCAAGTCCAGATCATCGGGCTCTTCCTTCTTGCCAGCCTGGCCGGTGGACTTGTCTGCAGTCTTCTCCTTCTCCTGCTCCTGCTTACGGCGCTTGAAGTCGAGTTCGCAGAGTTCAAGGTGCACAATCTGCTTGATGGCGACATGACCAACGATGAAAAGGAGCTGGGACAGGCCGACGGCGGCATCCCGCTTCTTTGGCTGCGATGCTGGAGGAACAACAGTCTCATTTCCATCTTCGTCAACGGAAACAGACTCGGCTTCATCTCGCGAGACTGGTCGTGAGCTGGGCTGCGAGCTGGCTTGCGATGCTGAGCGCGACCGGGGAGCAGCAAAGACTTGCTTTGTCTTATGACGAATGATGTCGGAGCAGAGCGTATCGGGGTGCTTAGAAATGGCGTAGATTGCGTTGATCGCCTGCTCCGCAACACCATACCATTCCTTGCTTTCGGATGGAACCTCGGTGATAGAAGCCAACTTGGACAAGACGGCATGGTCGTTGGGCAGTCTGGAGAACTTGACGGCAGACTCCTTTGCTTGACGACCAGTAGGGTTAATTCGGCGAAGGGCGATGCAAGTGTACTTGGCCAGCTGAAGATCGGCGCGGCCATGGGAACCCAAACCAGTGCGCAGCATGGTTTCCATCTCTCCGACAACAATTTCGGGGTTAGCCGTCGCCAGCATGCCGAGCACAATAATGGCACCGCGGCGTTGCGTCCTGGAAATCTCGCGCTTCTGCACGCCGTAGACCTGCCAGAGCTTGGCAATGACAATTTCGGGAACCAAGCCTTGCTTCATCATGGTGCTGAGCAATTGCTCCAGCGAAGTCAACTCAGCGGGAGTTGCGCCGAACGTCAGACTGATCATATTGCGGGCGATGAAGTTTGCCGCATCATTGGACGTGAACGAATCGGGCGCCTCGAAGAACAGACGCTTGTAGACATCGATGAGATGGCTCTGAACACCCTTGCCCTCATCGCTGTTGCCCTTGGTCCAAATGAGACGCAACATGCGTCGGATACCGACCTTGTTCTGCTCAATGTTGTAGGCGTCACCAACTTCAAAGTAGTCCATGGCCTCGATGACCTCGCTCTTGTTGCGTGAGCCCAGCAGCTGGCAGACGGTGCCAGTAGCCTCGTGAAGGACGTCAATGAACTTCAAGGCCTCGGAGTAGTATCGCTTGGTGAGAGTGAGCTTTTCGATGGCCTCGGATGTGGCGGCCTCCTCGCGGGCCTTGCGGACCGCCTCGAACTTTTGCTCGTCGGACATGGGTTTTTGGGGTGACTGCTCAATCTGCGTCGCGTCGTCGAGAAGCTGCTGATCGACAGTGGTGTCGGCCGTGTCGCCGAGTCCTGGAGCGCCTTCAGGCGGTTTGAGCGCATTGAGCTCCTCATCCACTTTATCGAGACGCCCTTGCCAATCCTTGCGGGAAAGTTGAGCGCCGTGCATGACTGTGAAGGGATGCGTCTTAATCAGAGCGCCAAGAAGCTTGATGGCATTCCTCCTGACGTGACTACTCTTGTCCTCGAGGCTACGGCACGCCATTTCGGCGGCGCGTTGTCGTCGTTTGGGAAACTTTTGCTCGAGGTCGCACAGCTTGACGTAAACTTGAATTGCTCTGCACCTGCAGTAGGGGTTGATGTCGAGGAAGCGCTCTTCCAAGACGTCGAAGAAGGCATTGAGCTGAGACTTGTGGTTTTCGCCGCGCTCGTCCTGCTTGACCAGGTGGGCAACCATGTTCCCGCAGACCTCAATGAGAGAGCAGCGTAGAGTGTAAGACTAGACCTATCAGCATTGCTTTATTGACATGTGGCAGGGCACATTACCTCGCTGTCTAGTTGTTTTGCGAGCATGGTCATTTGCTTGATGACCAGTCTTGGGGCCAGCTCGGAGAGCTTGACGATGAATTGAGAGACGGATTTGGGGCCCTTTGTGTCGTTGGAGTTGAACTCCTTGTTACTGAGTTCGCGAAGGATCTCGTCGGCAAGCTGAGGGTAGTCGTAGGTCTCGGCAAGAATGTAAAGGAACTCGGCCATGGGCTCGGAAAGGTGCTCAAAATATGTGAGGTTCTGGACAATGGAGATCTGGGCCGCTGGTGTACGTTAGCTTGAACTGGCAAGAAGGTGCTGCGCGAGACGACGTACCGTATGCGTGGCCGTGGTGCTTGACAGCGATGCAGAGCACCTTGAAAGCGTGCATGCGGATGGATGTGCTCTTGACGCGCTGCTCGCTCTCGAGGACCATGTAGACGGGACGGGTCAACAGGCCGATGAAGGTGTCTCTCTCCGAGGTTGTTAGGAAAATCTTGGTCAGCTTCAGCTTGAGGACTTTGCTCATAATGTCGAGAGCGGACTGTAGCTGGGTTGCCGAGTCCCATACGCCTTCCTTGTCTTTGGACGCATTCTTCTTTGGCTTGCCGCGGCCCCTGGCGACTGGCGCTGTTGATGACTTTTCGGCGGCTTTTGTCTCGACAGCGGCGATGGTCCATTGCAGGAGGAAACCGTATATCTCAAGGAGCTGCTTGTGGTGGGCGAGTGTCTCCTGCTCGTCGGGAGACTCGAGGTCGTGATTTATCGCATCGCCCTCGGCGGCCAGACCAGACATAATCAAGTCAAATATCTTACTAAGAACCTGTGGCGGGAGGAAGGCGGTATACCTGGAGGAGTTGAATAGTTCAGAATGACGTTCTCGAACGGGCCTGGAAGAAGACGAAAAGGAAGACGACAAAGGAGAGGGGTCTGAGGGATGAGGGGAGATGGGTGCGCACTTTAGCAGGAACTGCAGCGAGTCGAGATGGGCACTGCGGGTGATGGCCTCGGGATTCTCGGCGACGGCGTCAACAATGGGGTTGAGGACCGGGTTGATGACGGCCGCGGTGAGGCCCTCGGGGTCATTTTCGTAGTCGAAGAGGGAGCCATCAGCTTCTGGGGTCGGAATGCTGGCCGGGTCGCTCATGTAATGCTTGAGCGCATCATTGATGTCGAATGCGACCGAGTCCATGGCTGCGGTCTGGTTGAGGTGTGCGCACCCAGCGGCGGAAAGCGATCGAGAGGCGGGGGAGGAGGGGGGGAAGAAGAAGAGAATAAGAAGGATGAAATAGAATCAGAGAGGCTAAGAGGGGTCAGTGTCTCTCTCTTGCCGCCCGTAGTGTTCTCGTATGCTGTTACTGGTGGTTAGTAACGCACTGCGTCAGAAGGGGAAGCAAAAAAAGGCGAAGGAAGCGCAAAACGGCCTGTGGTGTTGACGATGTATTTGCTGGGCATTTGGAAACAAGGTACGGAGTAGGGATAGATTGTGACCAAAAAGCGCCTAGCAACCAAGGTGGGAATTTGTTTATTGTTTTCTTTTGGGGTCCGACGCGACCGGGTGGCCCTCCTTTGCGGCCTGCCACCTCGAGTGACTTTTTTTCCAAGGTGCGGGGTCAGTCTAAGCGAAATGATTGGTCAGCGCGCCGCCTTCAGGGGACCTTCGCACCGCAAACTGGCGACGCTGTGCCCCTCCACCAGGCACCAGGTACCTTCGTAGACGGGACCCAAAGGACGAAGTGAGAGAAAGAGCCCGCCGACGTGCATCGAATGGGACGCACCAGACGCACCAGACTCCAGGAAAGATTCCACCTCACCTGCTGCCAGAGGCAAGAAAAAAGAAAGACGAAAAACACAAGCGTCCAATAATACTCTTGGTCACCTCTCCCAAGACGCACCTCAAGACGCACCTCAACAGACAGACCACCGTTAGGCACAGAGTAGTACCGGTACGCTGCAAAGGCCTCCCAAAGAAGAAGACAACCGTCGTCCCATACTCGATCGAATAATACGACGAATATTCTCTCTCTCTCCCTTCCGCTTCCCACGGCTCCCCCAATAACCAAAGCCTCGGATGACGCAGTGCACCACCCAGCGAGATTCCTCAGCTGGCCTCGGTCAACCCAATCTGGATGCCATCGATCAATTGACTCGCTTTGGGCAGACCCTCGACGTCCAGGCCTGGCACCGGCACGACTGGGCGACCACACCAACGCCAACTCCGCCGCCACAACACCACAGCCGTCCTACACACCCTCTTCCTCCACCACCACCACCACCACCACAACAACAACAACACCAGCACTATCAGCAACACCACCACTCACATCACCCACCTCAACCACACACCTCGGGCTACCCTTCACAGCCATACCCGGCTCAAACCACTGCTCCAGCCACATCCCCAGACACTGTCTCGCACTCTCCACGCGCGCACTCTCCCTTCCATGCCCCGGCACTCACCTCTACCGCCCCGGCAGACTTGCGATTGGCCCACCGCCCCATGACCGCAGAGTCGAGACCGCCGCACCCCATGGCCACGGCTACACGCAAGCGTAGCCGCGACGACTTTGAAATCCACCAAGATCCTCCTCACGCCCGCACAGAGGACACGGAGATGATGGCCGAGTCAGAACAACACACGGAAGAGGTTGAAGAGGAGGAGGATGCTGAAGAACCCTCCGACGAGAGCTCCGATGAGGACGAGGTCGTTGACACAGGTGTCCAACGCGACATGGACCGCCTACAAGATACCTTTCCTGGGTTCCCCCAAAAATATCGACTCATCAAGAGGATTGGTGAAGGTATGTCACCCCATCACCCTGTCTGTTGTCATGTCGTCCACTCGAACCTCCCACTAACAAGACCTCTCTTCCTAGGCACCTTCTCCACCGTCTACAAGGCAGAAGACCTTCAGTACGAATTCTACGACAACAGCTGGGACATTGAAGAGAAGGACAATCTCGCAGCAAAGTGGACCTCGCCGCCCCTGAAGCCTCACGCCAGCAATACATCAGCAACCCGCGAACCACGTCGCCGCGCCAGATATGTCGCCATCAAGAAGATTTATGTTACCTCGAGCCCCAACCGCATCCTCAACGAGCTCGAGCTCTTGCACGACTTGAAAAGCTGTGCCGCTGTGTGTCCCTTGATCACAGCCTTCCGGTCCACTGACCAGGTTATTGCTATACTACCATACTTCCGTCATGAGGACTTCCGCGACTACTTTCGCCAAATGAAGGTCTCAGATATGGCCATCTACCTCCGCAGCCTGTTCACGGCCCTCAAGGCCGTCCACGAACACAAGATCCTTCATCGCGATATAAAACCAACAAACTTTCTCTACGATCCTCAATCACGCCGCGGCGTGCTAGTCGACTTTGGGCTTGCTGAACGTGAAGGGTCCGACAGCAAACCGTGTCTCTGCCACGAGAGCAAAGACGTCCGCAAACAGAGAATCACCAACAGTGCGGCTTCCCAAAATGGGCCTCAGCAGGGATATCCAAAGACAGATACTCGGCCGTCCAGGAGGGCGAACCGTGCCGGCACAAGAGGTTTCCGTGCGCCCGAGGTATTGTTCAAGTGCACCGAGCAGACGACCAAGATTGACATCTGGTCAGCGGGTGTCATTCTTTTGACAATCATGAGCAAACGATTTCCTTTCTTCAATAGCGCTGACGATGTGGAGGCCATGATTGAGATCGCAACCATCTTTGGTGTAAAAAGGATGAAGCAGGCAGGCCTCCTGCACGGTTGCATGTTTGAGACTAACATCCCCACCGTCGGCAGCGCTGGCTTTTCGCTTGGAAAAATCATACTCTGGTCCACCTGCCGTACCGATGGCGGCAAGGACGGTCAGCCGGGCATCCCCCTGACCGACGAGGAGAAGCTGGCTGTCGACTTTTTGGAGCGCTGCATGGAACTCGATCCTGCTCGACGCATCAGTGCCAAGGAGGCGCTGGAGCACGAGTTCCTCCGGGAGCCAAAGCCGAAGCAGTCGGTGGAGGTGGTAGACATCGAGGACGATGATGAGATGGATATTCTGGAGGCGTAATGATAATGTTTTGACACTAAACAAAGATTTCGATACCAACGAGGCACAGTCTCGGACCACAGTGAGAGGATGAAGGACTTTGGGGTGTAATGTATTTGTACGGGGAGATGGACGAACATATGGGATCCAGGAGTAAGGGAGTGTGGGAAAAGCATCAATCACTGTTTGGAAGCGCTTCAAGCACATTCACAGACGAGACGAGTAGACGTAAAGAGTAATACCATTTCAAATCATACCCGTCCGCCTTGCAGAACCCAGACACGCCACTAAACACAAGATCCCGGGATATCATCAAGTGTGATGCTACGACGCCATGAACTTTTGATTTGGAAGAGCCTTTCTTTTTTTTATTCGTCAACTCCTTGAGGTCGGATCATTATGCAATAAAAAAAGTAGCCGTTTCCTCGGCCCTTTTCCCGTGTACCCGCCAAGCGCAAGCTTTTTCCTTTTGCTGTGGCTGTGGATGACACAAAGTAGCGGCTCGCCGTCCGCTTAATCCGTGGCTGTGCAGCCATCATTCCCAAGTAATAAGTTGCACATCATCCGTCGAAAAGTGGTGGTGTGATGATTGAATTGACTGAACTTATGCGACGAGCTCAACGACACCGCCGGCCTCAGTGATCTTCTTCTCGGCCAGCTTGGAGACCCAGCGGGCCTTGACGACGATGGGGACCTCGGGGAGGCGGCCCTTGCCGAGGACCTTGGAGTAGCCGAAGGGGAGGAGGTCGATGACGGGGACCTTGTCGCCCTTGCCAGCGAGGTACTCCTCGCGCTTCTCAGCGGGGACGAGGGTCCAGAGCTTGTCCAGGTTGATGACGGGCTTCCAGAAGTGGCTGCGCACAGTTAGCATGAGACGAAATTGGATGGGTTCGTCTGGTGATGGAGTACGTACGCTTGCTGCTTGTGGAAGTAACGCATACCAACCTTACCGAAGTAACCTGGGAGCTAGTTAGCAATCCGTTTAGTAAATTGCCAAAGGCAAGGGAAGACATACCGGGATGGTACTTGTCGAGGTTAGTGCGGTGGTGGTGCTGACCACCGGCCAGACCACGACCACCGGGGTGCTTGCGGTGCTTGCCAACACGTCCGTGACCGGCGGAGACGTGTCCGCGGCTGCAGAGAGAAAAGAGAAAGTCAGCTTCCGGGTACATTTGGAAACGAAGACAATTCTCCCAGGATCGCAGATGGCAGAGTTGGTGGCTCATACTGTCTTTCCCTAATTCTCTGGGTAGAGAAAGAGGGAAAGACAGTGTGGTCCTCCTTTTTGCTGGGGAAGCAATGTTGACGCCCTTGTTTTCAACATGCTATACCCCCTCTGAACCATCGCGCCTGCATGGCAAAAGCCAAAACATTGTATCCTTCTTTTTCATCCATCCATCCCTCACGACGGTCGGCGATAATTGCAAGCCATTTGAAAAAAATGACTGCGCGCGCACGAAACCGCCGAGAAGGAACGAGACCAGACTTATAGAATCGGAGCGGAGCGGGATTGAGAGACGTACTGCTTGCGGGTGCGCGAGAATCGGGTAGGCATGGCGTCGGCTGTGGGAGTGGTCGACTTGGTGGTTAGTATCGCTGAGGAACTTCCTTTCGCAAAAAGTTCGCAAGAGAGGACATTTGTGATGGGGGTGGCAGCACGGCGGCAGAGCCTCGGACAATTGGCGGGGCGGAGGGCAGCCAGCCCTAAGGTTGCCTTTCTTTTGGTTGGATCGATTTGTATTACATCAGCATGGCATTCTCGCTTCGTCCCCCGTTCCATGCTGCAGCCCCACTCTACCGCACTCTGCCGCATCCAGCCCGGTCCAACGCTCACCGACCTCTCTGACCATCCTCTGGTACGGGCATAGTCCCCTGTTCATCTCTCACCGAGGTGAGCTGCTCAATGGGTCCTTTTTTCCATAACGTTGGCGCTGGAAAACATACCTAACCGCTCTTTGTCCTTCGACTGCATCTTCGATTGGTGGCGATCATTCACAACAAAGTCTCCACTTTGGACGCGGTAAACTTGTTGACATCAGACAAGCCCATTTAAATTCCCAACGGCTTAGCTCTAGGAGCCTAGGCGCTTGACCGTCCTGCTCCCATGTCATATCGTCATGGCGGACAAGGCTCCCGGTGACTTGACTATCCCGGACGGCATTAATTTCAACCACCCTTACACGCCCTATGATGTGCAGACTGACTTCATGAAAGTCGCCTATGGTGTGTTGCAGCAGGGCAATGGACAGGTCGGCATTCTCGAGAGCCCAACAGGCACGGTGAGAAGCCATGAAGAACAAGTGCATGCATCTGAGTGCTAACTCTGTCTTCAGGGTAAATCACTTTCACTCATATGCGCCTCTTTGACGTGGCTTCGCAACCAACGTGTTGAGGAACACGAGGCGTCTCTCAAAGTCAACATTGACGACTTCAAGGATGAGCCTGACTGGATTGTGGAGCAGATGTTGCGCCGGAAAAGAGATGATCTCGCCCGTACCTGGGAGGAGCGAGAGAAGAAGTTGGAACGGATTCGTCTGCAGGAAAAGGCCATTGAAGCTCGCAGTGCCAAGCGACGCCGCTTTGATGATGGCCCCTCGAGATCCAAGCCCCATACCCTTGATGGCGAGGAGGACGACGAATGGTTGCTCGATGAGTCAGATGCCATTGGCTCAGTCGATGATGGCGATGCTATGAGCGGGCTCAGCAAGGAGACAAAGGACATTCTTTCAAGATTTGGCTTGGGAAGCCTCAAGGCCCAGCAAGAGGAAGACGAGGTCTCGGACGGAGTCAAGGTGCGCAGAGCCCCTCTTGTTGTTGCTGGGCACGCTGGTAACATGATTTCTGTCAGATATACTACACCTCAAGGACACATTCCCAACTCACCCAATTCATCCATGAACTGCGACGACCCTCATTCCCCTCGTCCGTACCTCAGTCGATCGTGCAACGCCAGAGTGAAGACAACCAACCTGCCAAAGAGCCGGCCAAAGAGCCGGTCAAGCACCTACCCCTATCGTCACGCCAGAAACTCTGCATCAACCCCTCCGTGTCGCGTCTTGGCAGCTTGTCGGCCATCAATGACCGTTGCGCGGAACTCCAGAAGCCGAAAGCCAAGGACAAGTGCCCCCACGTTCTCAAGGAAGACAACATTGCCGAGACGCACCAGTTTAGGGACACTGCCCACGCCACATTGCCAGACATTGAAGACCTGTATCATCTGGGGAAGAAGCTGTCTGTTTGTCCATACTATGCATCACGCGCGGCGATTGCAGGTGCCGAGATCGTCACTCTGCCATACCCCTTGCTTCTTCAGAAAAATGCCAGAGACGCGCTCGGCATCAAGCTGGAGGGTAACGTGGTCATTGTCGACGAGGCGCATAACATCATGGACGCGGTAGCCAACGTCTATGCATCCGAGGTGAAGTTGAGCGAGCTTAGGAGGGCGCGGCAGATGCTTGGCATCTACGTCAAGAAGTTCGGCAAGAAATTGAAGGGAGAGAACCGAGTCATGGTCGGGCAAGTGGGCCGAGTTGTCGAAGGTCTCAGCGAGTGGATGGAGGGGCAATCGAAGCTCAAGGCAGGTCCTGTTGTTCGGCGGCTCGTCTCTGTGTGGACTAACGTATTACAGAGTACCCAGGGTATCGTCGACTCTAAAGTCCTCCTCCGCTGCAAAGGAGTAGATCAGATCAACCTGTTCCGACTGATCCAGTACATTCAAGAGTCGAAATTGGCCTACAAGATTGAGAGCTATGTGGCCCACGTCGAAGAAACCGCCGCCGACGCTGGCCACGTGAAGGCACCACCGAGATCATCCACGCCTGTTCTTCACATTTTATCGTCGTTCCTGATATCTCTCACTAATCTTAGTTCCGAGGGTCGCATATTCTACGAGAAGGTCACCACAAACTCGCCGGATATCCAAGTTTCCTACCTGCTACTATCACCAACGCACGCTTTCTCGACGATTGCCACGAGCGCCAGGGCGGTCATTCTCGCAGGCGGCACTATGTCCCCTTTTGATGACTACAAGGACCATCTCTTTCCATATCTTTCAGAGTCAAAACTTACGACCCTCAGTTGTGGGCACGTCATTCCACCGTCTAATCTCTGCGTCTGGACCCTGGCAGGCACACAGCCAGGCACCAACCGGGACACCAATTCGACATTTGAGTTCAGCTTCCAGCGCAGAGCCGATAAGGCCATGGTAAGCCAACTAGGTCTGGCCATTTTGAACATGTGCAATGTCGTCCCTGACGGTGTTGTCGTGTTCTTCCCCAGCTATGGCTACCTTGATGAAGTTGTTGCAGTGTGGGAAACGCGGACTGCAGGAGAGGCCAAGTCAATATGGCAGCGCCTCCAGGAAAGAAAACAGGCATTCAAGGAAACCCGAGGGGGCTCCAGCGACGAGGTCCTGGAGGCGTACAGCCAGGCCATCTTGGGTGACGATACTTCCGCGAAACCGGGGGCGCCACCCAGACCTCGGGGAGCCTTGCTTCTCAGCGTTGTTGGCGGCAAGATGAGCGAGGGCATCAACTTTTCCGATCGCCTGGGTCGCTGCGTCATCATCGTGGGCCTGCCGTACCCAAACATCAACTCCCCCGAATGGAAGGCCAAGACGGAGTACATCGAGACCACGACTGTTCAACGACTTACCGATCCCGCAGGAACAACGAAAATGTCGAGAGACGAGGCACTGGCGGTCGCGAAACAGGCGGCAAGGGACTTTTACGAGAACGCGTGTATGCGAGCCGTGAATCAAAGCATCGGGAGGGCAATCAGACACATGGGGGACTATGCGGCTATCGTTCTCGTGGATCGCAGGTATGGAACAGAGAGGATCCGAGGGAAGCTTCCTGGCTGGATTCGAGGCGGTATGAACAGTGACAGCCATGAAAAGGGATTGCCTCAGCTGATGGGAGCATTGAGCGGGTTCTTCCGGTCGAAGAGGGCAGAAGTATCATGATCGCGTGAACCATTCAGTGTATCATCAATGATTTATCCACGTTCTTGACCTGACCTTCTCATCATATCAACAATGCAAGCCTCCCCAGCGAATCAGCCAGGGTCAAATTCAATTTCGATTAGCCCTGAAGTCGGGGCTGATTTCACGAGAAGTAAACACAGGTAGCGATCGATCTTGCAATTGCTATCGTAACCTCGGAAATTCATAGGGCGCTGGAGTTAACGCTGATTAATTCCAGTCTGGGGACCCACGTGAGATGGGGTTCAGAGAACGAGGATGAAATAAGGTGGAGGGAAGGGTAGTGACGCGGGACACCATGAACACCCGGTGCCTTGGAATCAGTCTTCCATTCAAAGACGACTGCTTGAAGCCGCATAAAAACGCCGGAAACTAGTTGTAGCTCAGAAAGCTCCAAATGTTCCGGCCTGGGTTGACGGAGACACGGAGGTTTCGGTACTTGCGTTCCGGATGCATCGCCTGCTGAGGCTTGTGCAGACGGGGGATCCGCGGAACAATTCATTTGATATAAGATGGGTGGGAGATGGTTGATGAACACGGCCTCATAATGTAGGCATCACGCAGTCTGTAAGCTCTCTGATACTCAACTGTATATGTGAGAAGATTGTGTATGGGTCAACAGCACAAGTCGGGTGTTGCAATATCAGAACACGATTTGCTGCTTCAAGTTTAGACCTCGAGGATCGCAGACAAGTAAATTCGAGTCGGAAATGTGCTGAAGAAATCCAGTTTCCTCTGCACTAGTTTTAGCTTACTCAAGCAGTAGTATCCTAGTGGGCAGAATAGACGAGAGGATACATTCAGTGCAGGGCAGGGACAGAAGCGCAGGACGGCACCGGTGGCAGAGAGTCCATTGAGGCCGGAACGGCACTCCGGCGCATATGGCAAGCTCATTGGACGAGAATTCGGATCACTCCGTGCTTATATCAGCAGCCACCCGGCACCGTTACTCTGTATTAGTGCCTGTGCCTCCCCCACTCCATCCCCCGTAGTCGCGCCCTGAATCTTACTCTTGATTATCTTTTTTCCATCCCACCTCCAAAGCCACACTGTTATTGTTCAATGTTTATATCTGCGGCCTGCGTGTTAACGAAATTCGTCTGCCTGACAGGGCGTCTGCCCCATGATTCAGCACGACAATGAGGCTCCTCAACACTGTTCATGAGAGACGCACGGGTTCATTGAACCGGTCCTTGAACGGGAAGTTGATCGTCCCGAAGCTGAAATGCAAATCAGCCACTCGCAGTGGGAGCCTTGGTGTCAGACACCCCACAGTTCTGGTCTTTTGAGGTTCCATAGTGAATCCTACGCTACCTTACCTTACCTGGAGTTCTATGCATACGCCGCCTCGCCGCGATACCCACTGGCCCCCAATGAGCTGACGAGCTGACCTGGGCAGGGCTGCGTCGGGGTGTCACGCGTTGCGGCGATAGTTGCCGCGCATTTACCGCCTGGATTCGCCTTGTTTGGCTTGGCCTGCACAGTTTGAACAGCCTGAAGACTCTGAACAACAACCTGTCTGTCTGGCCTCGGACTGGTTAGGTTGGGTGCGCCGCTGCCCAAGGACCCTCCCTGCCTTGTAGTTCCTTACCTTACCTACCTTAGGTCGTACATGTAGATTTACGAGGCAGATCTGCCCCTCGTCACTTCCGATCTCTCACGCAGGGCTCAACACCCACCTTACCTGATCTTGGGTGCTTACCTTACCTTAGGTAGTCGTGACCACTCGGTCGCTCCCGCGCTCCTTCCGCTGCCTTAGCTCACTCACGATTTCGACATTTTGGGCAGTTGGTAGCTTCTCGTCCACCGTCTACTCGTTCTTGTCTCTCTTCCGGAGCCGTCTGGGACCAGTCTGGGCATAAGTAAACATTCAACTTCTGCCCACCCCTCCCCAATCGCATCGTCGTCTTTGACGTTGCGGCCTCATCATGGACGGAGCAAAACCGCCATTGCGGCGCTCCGATAGCATCGATCGACAATTTGCCGCCATCCTTGCCAATGCCCAGAAACAGTATGCCGACTCCAAGGGGCTTGATCTTCAGGGCTACATGGAACCGCCCATGAGGTCCACCGACGACCTCCTCAACGTCATCACTCGCGAGAATGAAAAGTTTCAAACCTTTCGAGAAAAGCGCCAAACCCTTTTCGAGTGTCTCTCGGCCGCTTGCAAGCCGCTCGAGGTGGTTGGCGAAGCTCTGGCAGGAGCCTCCGAGGAGGTTTTCCCACCTGGTCAAACCATCTTCGCCGCCGTCGCCTACCTCATCAATGCCGCCAAGGACGTTTCGGCATGTTACGATTCCATTATCGAGTTGTTTGACCAAATGAAGGACTTCACTGCTAGATTGAAATCCTATGTATCGCAGAAGATGTCATCCGAACTCCATGACAAGGTTGCCACCATCCTCGCTACCATCTTCGAAATCTTCGTCCTCGCCGCGCACGAAATACGGGGTGGCCGTTTCAAGTCATACTTGAAGAATCTGTTCGGGAAGGAAAGCAAAGTACCCGAGGCCCTGAAGAAGCTGGCTTCGCTAACACAAGCGGAAGAGCGCCTGGTCATCGCGGAGACTAGCGCTAGCGTCAAGCGATCCCTTTCAAACGAGGAGAAGCTTCTGGAAATGATGTCGAGAGTGGACATCAACGTCCAGACCTTGCGTCCCGAGACTCGCGTGCCCCAGACAAGGGAGCAGGCTCTCTCCTCCAACAGGGATAAGCTCAAAAGAATTCTCCGACCGTCCGTTTACCCGGAAGATAACTACTCTGCTCTCGACAGAACGCGCACCCCTGGCACGTGCGAATGGATTTTGCAAGACCCCTCTCTTCAGGCTTGGATGACTGGCGAGATCCGCTTCCTATGGATCTCTGGAAACCCCGGCACAGGAAAGTCATATTTGGCATCTCGTCTTGTCTCGTGGGGCCAAGAAAAGCTCAACGATGAGCAAGCCAACAGCATGCTGGGATACGTCTTTGTCCGCCAGAACATCCCGGAATCCCGATCCATGATTCGGGCTCTCAAAGACATGGCATACCAAATTAGTGAGCAAGATGTTTTTTACGGCAAACAGCTCGTCCAGAGCATCTCTTCTAGCGACGAAATCAAGACCGTTTCAAGCGCTTTCAGAAAATTGCTTGTGGAACCCTGCAAGCCTGACAAATGGAAGAGGCACATCTATCTCCTTGTGGATGGCCTTGACGAAGCCGAGCCCAGGGAGGTCAGAGAGTTCTTGTCGTTGTTGAAAGCTCTCAAGTCGCAACGCGCAACAGGAACACGGGTGCAGGTCGCCTTGGTTGGACGAAACACCCTGACGGATGATGTCCAGGAAGCCATTGGAGATGACACAATCGGCCGATCGCTACATGTCATACCTGAACGGAACGGGGCCGACATTGTGTCTTACATCACCGAGGGCGTCAACCGTGCTCGCATTCTCCGACGCTCCCCACGAAAAGAAAAGGAAGACATTATTGATGCCATGATCAAACAAGTCGACGGTCTTTTCGTACTGGCCAAGTTCATGTTGACGGAAATCAACAGGAATAGACACCCAAGAAATATTGTTGAAAGCCTGAAGGCATACCCAAAGGAGATGAATGGAATGCTGACAAAGGCCGTCTTGGATTTCAGCGCATCCATCACCCCGCAAGATGCAGACGATCTAAACGAAATTTTGCGCTGGGTCTCGGTCGCCGAGATGGGCCTGACGCTTGAGCAGATCGAGTCTATTCTGGCCCTTAAGATGGGAGACGCCCCATTGGGGCTTGAGGAATTGCTGAGGGGCCAATTCTCCTGTTTCTTTACACTTGAGCGGGAGGATGGACTCTCGACAGCTGATCTTGCTCGAAAACACGAGAACCGTCGTCTGTGGGCTTCCAGCGAAACGGGTATCAACGAGGAAAATAGCCCCGACCCATTGAACATGGAGAGAGACATTCAGTATTTATCAAATAAGCACACAACATATGTGAACTTCTTCCATGATTCGGTCAGGGAGTTCTTCCAAGAAGACTCGTCAACGGACCTCAGAGTAGACGAAGAGCACCCGTCCATCGGTTTCCAGCTTGCCGATGCGAGACGGCACGTTCTCAAGACTTGCTTGCGAATCTTTACTGACCCAGCCTACTTTGTTCTTGGCGAGGAGGGACTTTCTTTGCAGCGATATGCCGCCTGGTACTGGCAAGAGCACCTGGACGACATCGACATTGCTGCTACCCCGGTAGCTGAAAAGGCCGACATCGGTAGCCGCGTCTACCTCATGCTTACTGATCCGACCATCATTCTTACCTGGACAAACCTATTTGAGGAAAGTCTAGACATCTGGAACGACCACAACATCGAGGTTGTCTCCCGATGGCTGAAAGATGACGAGGCTACAAGCGCTCTCACTCCAGAGCAAAAGAAGTGGACTGAATCGGCGTCAGACAACCCTGCGAAATTGCTCGAACCTATGGGGAGAACGTTCGCCAAGGCTTGGCTCCTCGAAGAATTTGAAGTGTATATGCCAACCTTGTTCTGTTTCGGTGTCGTCCAGTCACTGCCGCTGTTGGAGAGGGGCGGGAAGTGGTCCGATTCCGACTATCACTGGCAGGACGTGCCGCTGGAAATGAGGATCGAGCAGGCCGCCGCTTGGGCGAGTCAACCCCCAACGGGACATTGGCTCCGGAGAATCGGCAGTACTCTCTTGAACTTGGGAGAACACACCAAAGCGCTGGAGTATTTCGAAGAGGCTTTCAAAAAAGACTCCAACACGGCAGAAAGCTACGGCCGGATGGGCTTGTGTCACGCTATGAATGGCAACTACAAAAAAGCTCTGCCGCTTCATCAGGAGTGCGAATCGTTGGAGAAAACGCGTATGGCAGAGGGCTATTATAAGACCGACCACGAGGTCAAGGCTGCCAAATGGAGACTTTACAAAAACCAAGCTCAGATTGCAGAGTGCTACAACCGCATGGGTGACATTGACGAATCGATCCAGTATTGCCGCAAGGCAATGGAGAACGTCTATTACGCCCCCGAATTTGAACCCGAAATCGCCTACATAGGGGTTCTTACCGAGAATAACCGCTTTCAAGAGATGATGAGCCTCTTCGATGAGATGGACTGCCGATATACGGACAAAGGAAACTCTTGTTTTGTGCATTTCCTCTTGACTCAGATCCCTGATCAGTCCATCAAGGACTGGTTTCCCCAAGCGGCAGCTCGGACAGGAAAGACAGCTGTTTCCAAGTTGGCAGGACGCTATCGCATTGCCATGGAATCCGCGCACGAGGCCCAGGATTCCTGGAAAGAAATCTATCTGCAGAATGCACACAGCAACATCCTTATGGCCGCGCAAGACTACGATAATGTCATTACCATGCTAGAAAAAGTTTGCTTGGTCGAGTACAAAGCAAGAGGAAGCCTGTCTGTCCGGGTTGAGTACATTGCTTCATTCAAACAGCTTGCCAGGGCATACTTTCTAAAAGCGCAAGATGCTGACCAGACGTTGCAATCCGGAGTCGTCGAGTTTTGGGTCAAGAAATTGGAAAAGCTCATGCAGCAGCAACGAAAATACCAGAACAAGGATGTCCCCCTGCGCATGGCTGGTTTTGACTCAAACGAGGCATCCATCTTCCTGATCCTGGCATACCGTCTGCGCAACAGAGTTAAGGAATCACGGCAGCTTGTCCAAGGCCTGGTCTCTGAGAGTCTCAAGCTTTTAGAGGACGACGAGCCTCAAAATGACGAAATCAGCATCCGCCACCTTCGGCGGTCTCTGATTGCCGCTGGAGATGAAGTCAATGCCCGAGCTATATGGCAGTCTACAAGACCCCCGTCGCTGCCTGCTAACTTTTCTGGGCGCTTGACTACTAACCGAAGACAATCGAACTCACCCAGGAACGGCGGTCTGTCACCCAGAAGACGCAGCAAGCAGATCTTCCTGACCAATATGTTCTCGGAAGGCAACGATATATCTTGCGACCACTGTCTTAAGAGGTTCGAGCCATCCAACCAGTTTGCAGTGTGCTGGTACTGCATCGACTTGAAATTCTGCCTGCCCTGCTTAGACGTCATCAAGAGCCAGAACTTCAAGCCAGGTCATACCTCGGTGTGCAAGCCTAGCCATGACTGGCTCATCGTTCCGCCCTTGTCAAGAGACCTTCAGGCGAGTGAGATTCTGGTTGATGGAGAGGTACGCAGGCTGGAGGAGTGGAAGTCAGAGCTACGGGACAAGTGGGTGCAGGCGAAGCCCGTAAAGGGTCTTGAAATAATGTTGAACTAGACATATGGAGGCATCGCTGAATGTTGTGTAGATGGCATCAGATCAGCATCATGACGGCAGCTTCCTCATGAGAAAGCTTGCCTCGATGACTGAGCCAAGAGGTGTTGTTGCTTTACGCTTATAGCGTGCCTTAATGATAGAATAGCGTACTTGGTGAACGACTGCGCTTGGAGTGCAACATGCCAAGTACGGCTAACTCAAAATCATTATGTATGAGTCTCCGTTCAACCTTTCAGCGCCCAAAAGAATAATGGAATGATTACGGCTCGCGATGAATCCCTAATGACCCAAGTTCACGGCTTCCTCTACTAATATCGGACTGATTTGATTGTGGAATGAACGTCTGGCATCAATGCCAGCAATCGAACCAAGGAGTTTGCGGATCAAATTTGGCGTCATTTCCGAGTATGTGTGCCAAGGTACATGTCGGTTTGCCGATCGAGAGGGGAGAAAACACCCGCGGGACGGACATGTTGGACTCGGTGAATCCAGCTTGGCATGTTGGGGGCTTGGCTCGGAAGATGGTCATCACTGAGGTGGGAGAACCGACTGTGGGAAACTCGGCGAGAACCAGGTGCGCGTTCACCGCGGTGCGTCGGCATGTGAACCTCGGACTGGGCCCATATTCCACTCACATTGGGCCGGTAGACTTCCGAACCGGGCAGCGGCAGGTCCGTGACAGTGGGGCCGGCGGGCGGCATCACCGAGTAAATGAAAGCTTAACGAATTTGGAACTTAGAGCGGGAGACTGACTCGGCACGAAAGACATTTACGAGGGATTTCCGGGTACAAGGCATGGGAGACCTTTCGGTAAGGAGACTGTTCGGCATTTTTGGAGGTGGTGGGCGTGAAGCTGGTGTTAGTTGAAACTTGAATCCATTCAGTCACGGAATACCGATGAATAGTCTGGTGAGTAGGAGGATTTGTTTCATGATTCATCTCTCGTGCGAGAACCTCGCCCACAACTACCCTATGCGCCAGCTTCCTTGAGAGCCGCCTGTCCCTGCTTCACAATAGCGTCCGTCTCGTCCGCGTTTAGCCCCGGCAGCGGGATCCGCTTGCCCTTCGAGTCCAGCGAGCCGGGCGCCTTCTTGTCCTTCATATTGATTTCGATGACAATTTCTGCCGCCTCCGAGTCCGTCAACCCGGTCACCGGGTTGATCTTCTTATCACCGATCGCTGCCACGCGCGGGTCGCCCTTTTTCGGCGTTTTGCTCCCGGTTTTGCTCCCGGTTTTGCTCCCGGTTGTGCTCCCGGTTGTGCTCCCCGTCTTGCTCCCCGTCTTCTTCGCTTGTCTCGGCTCTACCGCCTCCACCCTACTCCTCTTCGTTGTGGCTGCGCTTTCCTCCTCATCACGTGCTGTCACTGTCTCGACGCGCGAGAGACTCATGTCGTCGAGCAGCGCAGGTGCGGCTGCGCCCTTGAATTCGACGTCGCGGCGGCTAGCTAGATCGACGGGTTGACGGGCCGTGAGGCCATTGAGGGTAGGCTTTTGTCACGTTATGTGAGCATTGGAGCCGTTTTGTGTGTGTCAGAATCGGTGTGGTGACGGAAAAACGTACCAGAGCTGATGCACCGCCTGATAGGGCGAGGAAGACGAGCGAGCAACGCATCCTTTTTGTGATCTCGATGTGAGGTGTGATGTGTTGTAACTTCACGAAATTTGTTCGGAATTTGCGTGTTGAAACGACTGTCGACTGCGAGAGAACAGAAACTGAGAGTATTCGCAGCAGAATAGAGGTTGCAGAAGTCAGTGGTGAGGGAGTGTGGGATGTCGACACCGAGCTGCTGGTGGTTTAACCAGGTCGTGTGAAACGGTACAGTGACAGACCAACCAAAGAGAATGAAGCAGAGCGCCGGTGGACGTGCAAGGGGTGGGAAGAGAACAGTCCAACCACTTTGGGCAACAAGTTCTTTGATCTGAACTATATAGCTGATTTGCATGCCATCTTAATTCCCATGAGCGATCAGTCCACGCACATCCGAAGTTGGGAGCACGAACCAATGCCCATGTGCATCTGGGCACCGGTATCATGTCAGTGGAGAGGGGGAGGGGAGGGGGAGGAGAGGTCTCAACCACGCACCCTTGTCGCGCATCATCTGACTGCAATGGAAGTTCGCCTGAGAGAGCGAAGTCCAGTTCCACGGATGAGACACAGGGATGGTGCCGTAAATCCAAAACTATGGCGAATCAACTGGCAGGCTGAGACGGCACAAGGGATCCTTGGAACAGAAGGGGGATTCCATAGAAATCCCGCTGGCCTCGTACGGATAGAACCAGTCAGACTACATACAGACCCTGCGGCCACCTGGGACTTGTTGGTCAGAGACGAAGAGAGTGTCTGCCTGCATTGGATTTGAATTTGTGTGCAGAATGTTTCGCTGGGTGACATCAAAGCGTCTCTTTCGGGAGTCTCTGGTGTTGACTCGTGGCGAGTAGACTCCTGTTTTTGCAATTCTCGGACTTCCTACCCGACTCCCAAGTCTTTTGAGGGGAAAAGGTCGGGAGAAGCAGCCCGCACTCGCCGAACAAACTGGTCTCGCAGTCCAAGTCTAACCTCGCACGACCGTTGACTTTCTCGTCCAAACATCGGTCCTCGCATCGACACCGAAGCCGCGCGAGCAGCGCACCGACCAGCTCTGTTCGGGGGGGGGGGGGGGGGGGGAATTTTTTAACGGGGGGGGGAAGTTTTTTTCTTTTGGGGTGGGGGAAACCCGACCCCCCGCCCCCCACTTTTGGTGGGGGGGGGGGGCGCGCGGCGCGGGCGGCGGGGGGCCGCGCGGGGGGGGGGGCGGGGGGGGGGGTCGCCGTGCGACGGTGGGGGCAGACTTTTTCACTTTGGGCTGAGTGAAACAGCAACGCCCGACTCGACATTTGCTGTGGCGAGCGAGGGTCCGCACAGCATAAATCCTGAGAATGCTATGGATCGAGTGCGCATCTACCGCACGAGTACGTGTGTGCCCAGCTCCCCGAACACGACCAGCCTTTTCCTTCGCCTCATTTACACAGCCAAGTGAGGCAGTGAGTGTTGGTGAATAGGGGCTATCCGAATACTGCTGGAAAGGGTGGATTACTCGATAAAGAACCTAGGTATGTACGTACGATAACTCTAAATCTAGGCTTGCGGCCCCTCAAAACTGGCCAGAGCTAAGGTACACATTAAGGTAAGGTAAAGTAGTGGAAGGCCATCGAGATTGACTGCGATCTGCCCCTAACTTCTTCTATCGCGGGGTCAACGGGTCCACCCCGGCCGACGCCGACGGCTAACTCGGCCCCGGGCCGGACAAAAGATTACGTGCTGTAGTAGACAGGTTTTGTGGCTCCGATGCCCCAGAGCGGGATGGTAGCCTATTTCATTAATTCCCGCTGCGTCCCCGTCCCCTAGTGCTGTCCAATCGTCTTCATACCCCCGAAGCGGATGAGACACTGCCCCTCTTCCAACCTGGACGATTGTGGCAACAGGCGACGAAAAGGTGCCGACGGCGCCCGTGGCAATAATGTTGGCTTCAAGGCACCCGGCTTCGCTCGGCACTGAGGCACCAAGCCAAAAAAAAAACTCACCATTTCGGATCGGTCATGCGCTACTAGTCGCGAGAACTGGTCACATTGGCGAGCCCGCTTCGGCGATTCGGCACTGAGCAATTTACTTGTAACGAGAGCACGGCCAATGAGTCGCTACATATCGGACGTGGGGCCGGTTTGGTTTGCCGGGATGCCGGGGCCGCCTCCCCACGTTCGAGGCCCCGACTTACCCGAGCCCAACTGCCGGCATGGAATCTTCTCGCGACATCCAGAATAGGGAATCCACCAGGGGCTACGTTTTGTCCCAGAAGAGCTCGCTTTCATTGACAAATTCTGGTGTTATCTCCTATCCTAGTAGCAGATGGCACACCATTCTTTGGAACTCCACCATTTTACAATTGCGACGAGCGCATCTGGCTTTCCCACCTTACCGCAATAGCAGAGAACTTGTCACCAAGGTTGACGCTAGTGGAGGTTGAATCATCCGCCTATTCTCTGCTGGGAGCCTTTGGTACTGAGAAACATCCGGCAGTAGGCTCTTGATTCACAGTAAAGGCCATAATCCTGCAGCATTTGCGACGATAGATTTATGTGCGAGAAAAAGAAGGAGCCGGCAAGGAGATGACTTCATTTTGTAACAAGAGCGAAAAGTGTACCCTTTCTAGAAATTCGCTGGTATCATCTTAGTTCCCACTGTTGTTTACCTATGGATACCAACAACTACCTAGACCAGACAGACTACATACCTAAGGTAAGCTACATGTTCGATGTGAAATATGCTGTCAGTTGCACCCTGAGGCAAGGAGATTGTATATACTACATTTCGAATATGGCGTAATACGGTATTGTCACAGCCGAAACTTCTTTCGTCTGACTGGTGCTGGCTAGGAACCGTATATGAGTAGTTTGGGTATGCTTCCGCAGGTCCCAACCCGTCTGTAGCGCTTCCCGACGCTGGCCTCACAAGCAGCCAAATCTCATGGCTCGAAAAATCCCGCTACATAAGCCCTGACGTAATTGAATTTAACAGCTTGAACCAAGCAGTCGGATAAACGAACCTTCTCTAAGACTAACAGCTCATATGACCAGCCCAACCGAGGCCATAGGAGATATTAGAGCCAAGCATCGCCTAAGCGGTCAGCTTTCAACCACTTAAACTCCGAGGTGCGACCACACGTTCTTCCCAATGATATATGAAAGAGGCCTTCGACGACTTTCGTTGATTTTCCCGGGGACACCGAGTGTTATGCAGGCGAGGCACAGAGATACCCAGCAATCGATCATACCGTCCACATACTACACCGGACAAGAATAGCTCATCTTGTTTGCCTAGACAACTAGATGAAAACACTCAAACACTAGCTAAACACTCTAACCTTCATCATCGTTGAGACCGTACCTCTCGAAATATTCCTTGACCGCTTGCTCAACTTTTTCGCAAATGCGTTTCCAAGACTACCCGAAGGCGTATAATAGCCCCGATGAAAGTGCCAAGTCATGATTCTACTGCTTGTTCCAACTCGGCAAGTTGAAATTGTGTGGAAAGGATCAAATCATGACAATGTTCGTCATTGGGGGCGTCAAGGAAGAGTTGCAACCTATTCATGCATTGAAGACTGGCGAATACATCCTGGCTGAACTGGACGCGTGTTTCATGCCCTTCGAAGATACGCTAGACAATTTGATCCACCCCTTCAGAAAAAATGAGCCGATATCATTTGTATTCTTCGCCTCGTACGAGATACGCGACAATCGGATACACTCATTCCGGCTAGCGCCCTGGACACAGCCGACGGCTATCGAACCGTTCCGAATGGATGCGGCAGCGTTCGCTAGTTCCGAAGCCGGGCAGTCGTTTAAAATAGGAAACAGTTTCCAAGTTTAGCTCGAACAAGAAGTCCTGTCGTCAACTACATAGACTAAAGTCTAAAATTGAGGTCACACATGTGGTGTGAAGCCACATTGCCTTGTTTGCGAGCGGGCCAAGTCACTAGACATCACGCAAACTAGAACTCGTGCGTCTGAGACCATCACAAAAGTAGGACAGGCGTGAAAGCCTCATTTCAGGATCAGCCGTCAGCGTTAAGCTGCTCGGAAAATCAAGTGCTGATCACTTGATGAACCATTTGACCCGGGATTCGTAAGATCTGAATGTCTTAGACTCACAACCGGAAGTTGTGACGTTACTCCCGACCACAGCCACTGAGATAAATGTCAAGGTTCAGCTGAGTTCATCCCTCCCCGAAGCGAACGTGCCACAGACTGCATTGGTGAACGAAGGGGGGCCACCGCTGATCACGCTCCATATGCGTCTCTACCGTTGTTCTACTTTACCAAGCCGGACTCTGGAATCTCCAGGATTGAAAACTCAAAACAATTCTTCCCATGCACGCTGATCCTGGCGGAGCTGCTGCTGAAAACCCTTGCATGGAAAACGTCGATTTTCACGATCCGTTTCACTCTTCCCCAAGGTGTCCACGTGGGTGTTCAACATTTTCTGGAATACTTCAAAACTCTTGCTTGAAACTATGCCATTACATGGTGGATACATGTAGATAGGTGTGCAAACACAGCCAAAATACTCGAGGCTGCGTGTGTTCCTGTGACATATGGCGCACGCTCTATATTTGGACTGTCGCTAACAGCAACGGCCCGCTCTGGGAGATGATCATTTGCGGGGTAGCTACCTATGAAGGTGGCTTTTCTCTGTGAGACAAACTGCCCTATCGATGATCAGATGGTAAAGATCATCGGCGTGGTATGTGAGGGCAGATGCTGAAAACAACATGGCGGTGATGGCCAAGGACATCGACAATTCGTATCCGCCGAAAAGGTTGTCTGGTTGCAGGCTCCGGGGAAGCTTCGCCGGAACTTTTGCCGGATAACAATAACACGAATTCTTGGTATCAATGTACTGCTGTTCAATTCTGCCGAATGAGCCAAGCTGCAACGGGCTTTGTGGACCTTGAATACGTTATGAACTTGTGGCATGTCTCGGCAGCATGATACGACAGAATGTCCACGTGTAATGTCAGACAGTCAACTTGGCACTAAACCTAACAGTATTTAAAGGAAGGGTATCTTCTTGTTGACAGTGACAGCGACATCTTCTCTGTGCAGGAACTCAGTACAAGCTACAAACCTCTACCTAGGACCAACAGCTACCATGGTAGCCTTTTCGAAACGCGTTGTAATCATCGCGATGGCAGTGTGAGAACAACAAAATATCTAACAATAATCAAAGCTTAGCTAACGAACAGTCAGACTTGCCACAGCTGAAGCTCAAGTCAACCCGGTCTTTTGCCCAACGGTGACGTCGACTGGAACCGTTTGTCCCACATTCGTCCAACTAGCATGTTTTGCCATGTCAACCATCTCCAGCCGCTGCGGATGTCCATCGACAGTTCCGACGAAATCAGTCGACTATCCTTGTGGAGGAAAGGGACCGACTGGTTGTATGGGAACCTCATATATCTACGAGACTGCAACTCCGACCTGTGAAAGCGATACTTTTCTGACCCAGACTGTCCCAACCATTCCGCCAACTCCTGTTGGCCTCGAGGCATGCCCTACAGTCTATACAACCGGAACAATATGCGCGACCTGCATACGGCCCATGTGTGTGCAAATGTCGACAATTTCTCAGCTTTGTTACTGTCCAACTGAAGCCCCCACCGTTTCCCTAAACTTCCCTTGCAGCGCAGAGTGCCCTGGTGGCTGTGGCACCTTCTACGAGTATGCTACTGAAACGCCAAAGTGTACGTCAGCCGTCTAAGAGACTAGCTTATGGAATGGAGGTATGGGAATGAGACATCAGTGTATGAAGACTGGAAGGCATTCCACCTATATCGGTGCATACAGACTGCGCATTTTGGTATTAAAATGGCACGAAAGTAATCAAGCTCGACAAGCTTTTCCATCGTGTAGGCACAAGAGGACTCAACGAAAAACGAAGTCTCCAAAAAGTTTTCATCATATCTGTTTGAGTTAATAGTAGACTACAATTATCTACAGCTGTTTTCCAATGTAAAAGTTACGCTCATTTCCCCCATGAATCATGATGCCTCGTCAATCAAAAACGAATCGCTCGCGAACTGCGCCGGACCTTTTGAGGAACAGTTTGAGGTTTAACGCTTGTCAAAGTAGGGACAACCGGAATAATCAATCCCGTATCAGAGTTGAAGTATACGTGATCAACAGTTGTCTCGCGTCTGTAACCACCGCCATCAGGGATAGCGAAGCGGTGGTAGACAATGTACCAATCGTCTGTGCCTGGGACGTTGAACATGGAGTTGTGGCCAGTACCAAGGATGCCTTGGGACGGATCCTTCTGCAAAATAACGCCGTGGTATGTCCAAGGGCCGTTGAAAGTCTTGGAACTAGCATACCCCACCCGGTAGTCCTCGGATCCAGTATCGTCGATGGAGTACGTGAGATGGTAGAGCCCTTTGCGATAGACCATGAAAAGACCTTCTCGGAAGTCGACCAGGCCGGTCATACGTTGCGCCGTGCCCCAGTTGACAGAAATCAGGTCGTCGTTCAACTCTGCCACAAGAGGGTTACCGTTACCCCAGTAGAGGTAGTATTTACCAGAGACTGGGTCATGGAAAGCCGCCGGATCAATAGCTTGTCCTGCGGTGACGGCCTCATTATTGAGGATCATAGCCTCCGGCTGAGCAGTGAAAGGTCCCTCGGGAGATTTAGCCACCGCAACGCCGATTGTCTTGGTGTTCAGAGCTGCGTTTTGGCCGCTGAAGTAGAAGTAGTATGTTCCATTGCGCTCGGTTATGGTGGGAGCCCAAGCATTGCCGGTCGCCCACGGGACGTTGCCGTTCGCTCCGTCAAGAGTGAGGAAGGGCTCCTGACTGCGGGTCCATTGAACGAGATCGGTAGACTTCCAGAAGTAGAACGTGTTTCCACCCCAGCCGGGAACTCCATCGGTGGTGGCATAGATATAGTAGACGCCGTTGTAAACGGCAACGTTGGGGTCAGCGTAAAGGCCGGGCAGGACAGGGCTGCCCATATCCACGGCGCTAATGTTCCATTCTGCGACGACCTTACTGCCGTTAGACAACACATACTTGACTGGAGTGTTCAGATTGACAGTTGAGCCAGATGCAGGAGATGAGGTCACGCCCTTGGCAGTGGTGAAGACAGGGGCGAGAGAGGCGAGGTTGGTGCCCGGCTTGACGGGGAACAAGACTTTGTGGTCGGTGGTGTTAATGATGACGGGGACCTTCAAGAGTGAGGCATCGGAAAGAGACACTTCCGTGATAGCGCCAACGTTTCCAGAGCGAGAGAGAACTTCAGCAGCGGTCAAGGACCTGTTGAAAATGGCAAACTCGCGAATCTGGCCCTTGAAAAGCTTGTCGCTAGAGTAGACAGACTTGCCAATATAGTTTGCAGTCGTGACACCATTACCGATGCTTTTAGGATCGATACTGACGTCTTCGTTCCTAGCCACCTCAAAACCGTTGAGGTAAATAATAGAGGTACGACCCGTGATAGTGTAGACAAGATGCAGCCAAGACCCTGAGGGCAGAGAGGAGCTGGAAGCTGCCGTCTGCTCCCCTGTCCAGTCGCTAGTAGTGATGCTGGCTCTGTAAGGGCTTCCGGACGTGAAGAGATATCCATCACCATTACCATTAGCAGCAGTGTTGCCAATTCCGTAGATAAAGTAGGGGGTTGCCTGAGAAGCATCGAGGAGAACCTGAGCTTCGATGGAGACGTCCTCGACGCCAGACAAGATGTTGTTGGGAAGCTGGACAAAGTCATTGGAACCGTCAAAGGTGAGAACACCGTCCACGACAGTAGCACCACCATTGATCACAGCGTGGTTGCCGTTTCCGGAAGCATCTTGTAGCTGGGTGCCGTCAACAGATGAGAAGTCGTAGCGGAGGATTTCGCCGTCAGCGTTGACTGCTCGGCGCGTGGTCGAAGCTTCCGTCAAGGACGCAAGCTCAGCAGCAGTGACGGGAATGACAGTTCCGTGACGCGGGCTGGCCGGAAGGCTGTAAGAAGACGATACTACCCAGTTAGGTTTACCAATGTCGGCAGTTTCGAGGGGGATGTAGCCGCGGCCACCGTACTCGTCGACGAAGAGGTAGAACTTCTCGCCGTGGACATCGTCCGGGTTCGCTTTAAATGCAGTCGGGCCTTCGACGGCGCTGGTACCAGCCTTCTTGCCGATGCAAGAGTCTATGATGGTCCACGAATCCAGGGTAGCGAGAAGCGATTTCGAGCTCTCTTGGATGATGTCACTGCATCCAGTGCCGCTGGCGCCTTCGTCCTTTGTGAAGCGGTAATAGGTATCGGACGACTTGATGACAGTCGAGTCAATTCTTGACATGCCAGCGTCCTGCCAGACAGAGGTCTCGCTGAAGGTCACGAAGTCGCGGGTGGTTGCGTAAAGCATGCGATGGTAGGTACTTTCAGTACGATTCACATCACTGTCCTTGTAGAGAGATGATGCCCAGAATACCAGATAGACGCCGAGGTCGTCATCGTAGTATGCTTCGGGGGCCCATGTGTTTCCTGCTTCAGGAGGAGATATCAAGACGTGTCGCTGTGCTGACCAGGTCTTGAGATCGTGGGATTCCCAAACCTCGAGGTAACGACTTCCGAAGCGCACTGAATCGCTCCATGACGTGCCTGAGCCGATGGAGAGATCGGTCGCGATAAGGTAGAAAGTGTCTCCCTCTGGTGATCTGATGAGGAAGGGATCACGGAGTCCTTTGGTGCCGTACGTAGATGTCAAGACGGGCTGACCTCCATTGAGCTCGGTCCATTGCAGGGCATCGTTGCCTTTGCTAGCAGCGAAGTAGATCTTCTCTCCAGCAATGGAGTTTCCAGTGAAATAAGAGAAGGCATAACCTGCAAATGGGTCAAGGACCACAGCTTTGCGGACGGAAGCGACTAGTTCTCGAGTATGAGAGCTGCCTTCGTAGTCGATGGAAGCGGTAAGCGCTACCTTGGTATCTTCGGCCTGTCTGACGACAACACCACTGCTTGAGATAACCGAAGAAGAGTTGCTTGCCCAGGTGACATTGAGGCCGTCACTGGTGGAAGGTAGGTGCAGGTTGCCACGAACATCGGCGAGATTGGTGACGGTGATGGCGGCGAGGGCCGCTTCAACCTTTGAGGAATTGTTGTTTTGGCCTTCCACAGTCGCCGCGAGGGCGAGTGCGGAGGCGAGCCAGAAGTGAAGCGATTGCATGGCTGGGATTGCTCAGGGAGCCACAGGTCGTCACCTCAGATATCAAGTCGGAGTTTGTATCACAGGATCTCCATCTGGCTTTATAAATGCAGCGTTCCTGTCGTCCGGCCCCGACATACGCAGGTGCGGGATGATCTTCCACATCGCTCGGCAAGAACAAGACGGACCGTCCGAGACTTCGACCGGCCGGCTTGGGTAACACTCTAATGAAAATTGCGCCCACAAATAGCCCAATGATCTCTCATTTCCTCTTGCTCCTGCGCAAGCCTCATGCTAGCAACGGATAAATTGGGAGTTGGCTTTGAGGAGCAGGCGCAGCAGTAAAGGCAAAGCTTGGTGGAACGGTTACACCGAAGCCCAACGGAAACTTGCGGTAGTCTCATTAGCTACCCCCGAAGAGCGTTGTTTCTCCACAATCTAGTGTATACCCCATAATCTCCGGTGATGATGCGCATCCCGGCTGTTGATGGCTAGATTGCGGGGAAGTCGCAGCCGGCGAGGAGACTAGGAGTCTAGAGACGATGCGCCCGAGTCGGGTTGCTCGACGGTGCTCAGGTGACTGGACAGAAGTGGGAGGCAGTCAGGTTAAGCTCCGTGACTACAGACTTATCAATCTTGGCATTGACTCAACATGTTGTCTGAAAGCGACCCGGACTGGAAGTTGTTGCAGGCATGACGTCGGGCGAAGATGTGCCCATTTCTTGGCTCCAAATCTGGCATAGTTGTCACAGTCAAGGTGCACTTGAATATCTCGTATTACCAGCAGTAGTCTGGTGGTTACGGAGGTGCCGTTCAAAAGGTTTTGTTAGACTGCCAAGATATTGCAGGGATTATCATCTAGTCAACCTCACCAGTATATGAGTCTATTTTATACTCAAAAGATAGATTAGAGTATCCCCTAAAAATAGTCTCTTTCGTACGTCAGCCCTTTATGAGCCTGATTAATGATAAGAGAATGTATTTGGAGGCCTCTATCCTTGCCGATAGCATGATTTTCTGAGCAGCCTTAAAAGAAACTTTTGAACCGGCACTCCGCGGGGGGAAGAAAGTTGGCAGTGCAGTGGGCAAGGGCTGGGTAGTTTGAGCAGGGGGGGCGGAAGCTGTTCGTGAGATCGCGGAAATGATGTGCCGAGCTAGGCTGACCACGCGCTCGAATCAAAATGCGCCCGTTGTTAACATTTGGGCAAGCGACTGCCCCGCAACTCATCTAAACCCCTTGACTAATACATTCTGTCACCAGCAACGCTCGGACCGAAGCTGGGGCGATGGTATCATTCATTACCTTAGACCAAACCGCAAGTGAGTTTCAAGAATGTCTTGGCCTTGCCAGGAAGTCTCACCATGTATAGTAGACGCTTACTAGCTGGGAAAAGAGGCAAAAGAGAATCAACTCGGCGACAACTTCCCAGGGACATTCGAACTTACCTATGACTCGGTGTGGTCCTCTCATTTCCTGAGGTGAGGTCAGGTAACTCTCACACGCGCTTGCACTGAGTAGCCTAATGATTTGAGCTCGCCTTTATAAAACATGTTGAGTCTTCATTTCCAACTCCTGGGACACGTTGACTAGTCGCAATGGCGTCAAACGCCGCCACCGCCGCCGCCACCGCCGCCGCCGCCTCCATCACCAGTGTCTCATAACTTCACCATCGCATAGTTCGAAATCATCATCGTGTTGAAATTGTTGCTCAAGCTTCTCAATTGAACTGCTTTTCTTCGAATGGATCAAAGTCTTCAGGCTTTCAATCAAAGTGCTAAGCCTGGTAGAGCATTGGGGCTTTTGCGTCTGGGTGGCTTGATTCGTCGTGATGAAAGCGGCAATATCGGAGGATTCAGTTGAGTTGAAAAGAGTGATTTCAGTATGGAAATAAGGTAGATTTAGTCCATCAAAGCTGCTGATGGCTTCCTGGGTTTCGCCGATGATGAGGTTGATGAGCGTGATCGCTCGGTAGTTTCCCTTGATGTAAAATAAAAATAAAAATAAATGATGACTTGCGTGGAATTTTACCCGCCACCTATATTGTCAGTTTGGCGACTCCACTTGCTGATTGAAGGGTGCTGGGCATGCGGCTGCACCATTGCTTTTTAGTGATGTGGTCAGTGAGGCTCTGGACATAGAGTTCCATTAGTCTTGTCGTTCGGCAACAAGCGAAAGCCTCAAATCATATTCACCATTCCACATATCTTGAAAACTTAAAAGCAAATAGACTTTGCTCCAGCGAACGGCTGGCACGAACCCTCGGCCTACACGTGGTCCAACGCACCAGGCGAAGCCCGAAGCATATTGTTCATCACGCCGAATCTATGTCAGCATGCTCAAAAATAAAAATTGCGCCAAATATAAGGAAGTTCTAAAGGCCCAATGCTGCTGTTAGACTGCCACATGATGTCCGCCTCAAATTGGAGAGCTGCGCCAAGTTTGTGACTACGGCACTCATAAACGTGATTTGAGAGACGTGTTAGCACAAATGATATCCTTATGATACTCTGTACCAACGCCGATTAGGATTAGAAATAGTTTATCGGGGTTAGATGGCTGGATCAAGCTTATGGCAAGCCAATAGCAACTTTTTTTTTTAAAGGAGTGAATTGGGAGACTTGGAACAAGAGGTCAAAAGCACCAATATTTGTGCGCAAACATGAAAGTAGCTAGTTAAAATATGGATACCATCAGACAGTCCTATACGGCCAATCTTCTGCATTGTTGGCGACGACGTCTTACACGGTAAGGCACATGGGCAAGGTATGGACTTGCTCGCGTCGAGACAGGACATCTGATACCGGGTATTAAGACTTTGGGACAGCCACACGAAGGAAAACATACACACATTTTGAGTTCTTGAAGGTTCAAATCCTGTTGGATCAATGTACATGCAGATAACATGGCCGTTCATCATTCAACATCCAGCTAATTGTGTGCGCGCAGCGATCAAAGGCCGCAGTGTGAAACTATAGGCAAGAAAATCTAGCTTGGAGACCGAAATTGAGAATATGATACAGTCCGGGGCTATTTGTGTGCTCGACAGACCCGTGTGGGCTGTCGGCAATGCCGTTCGGCTCGTTGAGGAGGCGTCTTGTCCAGAGCAATCACTGACTTTTGGCTCGCAGCCACCGGCGCAGCCATTGTACATCTGTCACATGACCTTGGCATCGGTCCAGACGTTCTTGATGATGGCGATGCCGCCGTAGTTGGTGTTGATGCCAACTACTCCGCTGCCGTTGTAGGCGGTAACACCCTCGACGTAGACATTGCGTACCTTCTAAGATATTGCGTTCGAACTGACGGCTGCACTTATTTGGTTAGTATAAGGTCAGCATGATCAATATCGTAGCTCATGGGACTAGGCAACAAAGGACTTACGTTGACGCAAGAGCGATAGACGTTGACCTAGCATCAGCAACGTGCTTCTAGGAATCGAAGAAAGTACTACTTCAGGATAACCCGGATCGCTGGCCTTGTATTTACCGCCACCAATTTTTCAGGTATGGTCGCCAGCCTTGTCGTTCTTCTGCATTGGGTGCCAACTATGTGCTTAAGCAGAAGGTTTACCGTTTGGTTGGTTACTCACACGAGTGATGGCATCCTCGCAGACATCTTCAAACCACACAAACTCGAGAGTACAAGAGCCACCGCAGTGAAGACCCTCCTTCTGGTTTTTACCAATGGTAGCATTCTTTAGAGTTGCATGACGGCTGGGAAGGAAGACAGCAGCGGCATCACCTATCCGGTTTTGTCAGTCCAAGACCAGGGCTTGTCAGATGCTTTCTGTGGATAGCTTACCTCAATCGCAACTACTGCAAGAACTAGAGCCATGGTCGAATCTGGCCCAGCCACCGTCGTAAACAGTGGCCATGGGGACCTCGATGTAATTGCCGTTGGTCTTGGTGTAAGTTGCAACGGGAACACCGCCCTCGTATCCGAGAAAGGCGAGGGTGCTGGGTACAGCCGCCAGCAAAGCCACGATGCAAACCTTGGGGAAGCACATAATGACTGAAAGCTTTTGACCACAAGCTGTTTGGAGCAATAATTGCCAATTGTTATCTGAATTTGATATCCTTGCTTGGTTAAGGTTGTGGGAATAAGATTGTCTCTTAATATGAAACAGCAGGTTATAATCTTGCACCACTTGCACGTTTCAAATAGTATCTTTTTTTTATTCATTATCGGGGATTCCGAGCCAATGCGAACGAATAATATTAAGTAATTATGCATCCTCCATTGACCGACCTGTCGTGGATGATTTTAACTCCTCGAAGATCCACGAACGGCATCCTACATGCTCTCTGAATCTTACGTTGAGGGAAAATCACAATCTGCAGATTACCTATACGATCCAATCATGCTCGCAACTCCCCGGTCAATTGCTGCGATATCAAGGCGCAGAGATATGGCTAAGGGGGTAAGCCAAAGGAACGGGTGCGAAATAGGGAGGACTCCAGAGCTATTTCCCCTTCAATGGCAGTTTGCCGCCGCTGGCCCTCGTTTCAGTATGTGTTGGTTCACGTAATCACAGGGTGATTTGTTCGATCGAACCGTGGTGACGAAGGGTCAATTACTCTTGTATTGATCTCTGCGTGAAGTGGAAAAGAGTGGTTCCAACCGTTGGTTGGATCGCCGGTCAAACGCTGATATAGAGACCCTCAGATGGCCCCTGCGCTGGCGCTGACTCGAGGTCGAATTGGGCTTCCAATCCGACAGTATGGTATTATAGAGCATTCAACTTGCGTTGCTAATATTGAATCAGGATTCCGCCAAGTCATTTAATACAAGGTCACATTATCTGCTTGATATTGCCAAGAACAACCATGTGGACGGAGAAACTGCCTACTAACGTGCGCCCCGGCAATGCAGATTTCCCCAAGCAGGATCCTCTTGCAAGCTGCTCCGTCCGGGTCGCAGTTTACCGCCACTTAGCAGCTTGGGATCACTGGTCTAACAGTTCCAGGCTAGGGTTTGTTTATCTGAGCTGTCCGTATTGTATTGTGGCGCCAAAACAGTTGCATAGTGCGCCCAGTCAGATGAAGTACCTAGGTTATATGCAAGACGTAGACAGCGTCTTTGTCATGTATAACTGAGAGCCTTCCAACGTGGAACATTTAGGTCCATTATCACAACTGTGGCTTTGGCTTCAGGCAGTCCGCTCGGGATTGATAAGTGCCGGCAGAAATTGGTTGCACCAAACAGCGGGCCTATAGAATCGAGGAATTGGCGCGTTCGTATGCAAATCCGTACTAAGAATTTGTGCTGGCTGCAGGTAAAGATGACAATGTCACGACAAGAAAATGCGTAGACGGTCGAAATGCATGGAAGACAGTTCGCTCACATGGAATCGCAAAACCTAGCTAAGTAAGCCATAATGAGTGATTTAATTTACGGACTCCTTATGCACGTCTCGCCCTCATGGTCTTTTGCATAGCCTTGACTGAGCGATACCGAGGATTATTTCTGGGCGGCTCGCATAAAACAGGAGACGAACCTGGGACGAACAAGCTTCTAGGCTCTCATGTTTCAGTGAATTGACCGTAGAGGCGTAGTTGAATGGTATACTGACACGTCCAAATGTGAAACTTTCATCCTTGAATCATTTCTGCAGATTTCATGCTACCTCAACGACTCAAAACGCATTTCCGAAAGAGCTGACGGCAACACCGGATCAAGTCTCCTTGCGAATATGTGTAAAAACTGGAGATTATTTGCAGACCGCGCCCACTGGTTTCTCCCCGGAAGAAAGTGAGCACCGTTTTGAATTTGAAGAGAAATATTCAGGATTACGTTCTTACGTTGTCAACTAGTAGTGATCTTATTGAGTATTATATAGTCTTGGTACAGAACAAGGCAGCAAAACGTTATCGATGGAATTTGAAGATGGTTTGTATCAGTCTGAAGCCTCTAATTCCGTCATCATTCCTCCGAGATAGTCGACATGCGCAGCGAGGTAGTTGGTGTTACCTTTTAATCCCTAATCAGTCGATGTATTAATGATGGGATTCTGTGAATTACAAGCTTTCCTTTCACACCTCAATGATGTATTTAGATTTGGGGAATATTTCTTCAACGCCTCGTTTTTATTCTGGCAGAAGAAATACCCAAATTCTATGCGCGTAGCGTCTCAAGAAGTTCCAACAGTAAATCCACAGCACTTCCCCAGCAGTCTAGAAACATTCCTGGGTCACTTTCACGGGTTGCATAAGCCACGATGTTGACTGTATCACAGTGGTGAATCCTGCCTACCTCAGTGGCGGTTTCATGCGGGTGAGTTCAACATCGCTCGTCGGGAGTGGGAGAGGCCCATGATGGGTTGCAGCATAAACAAAGCAAAAGGTTACTATTGCTCCGATGAAACCACTTGATGCTATTGCCTTGAGAAGATGATCGTGACGAAGCTCGCATTTGAATGGTGAATCACTTCTCTAGAAAACCCCTTGTTTCTTACGTGTGGCCAATTGCTGGGTTGAATGCAATGGCTGGATATATATACTAACTATTGCACGATGGTATCAATAGCAAGGCAAGTCAAGCTTGCTACACGTGTGACCCATCTGTAACCATTTGAAAGCTACCTGAAATCAGTTGTTTCTGCATTCTTCAGCGTCCGACTTGACTTGATCAGAGGCATCACGTCATCATATTTGGCTTATGTGATCATGGCGACGGCGCCCAATCAGGTCAGTACATCGAGTCGAAGGATTGTGGCGCTATAGTACGCCCTTTCATATTCACAAGGCGGCGTCGAATTACTAATGGGAACTTTTGAATGAAGTTAATCTCTAATTCTCCAGAAGACTAAAATTCAATGGCTTTATATATCAAAGCTCCTGCCAAGGAATGTTTATTTTCCTGCCCATAGCTTGTTTCTTGACCCTAAAGATACCTTTACCAAATCACATCGATCATCATGTCTCAGCAACCAACAGAGATCAAGGCGGTCTTCTTCGACTTCATGGGCACCTGCCTCAACTGGCATGCCAGCGTAGTTGAATCCTTACCCTCTGCCATTCCAAAGGACGAAGCGTCAAAGTTCGCCCTCGAGTGGCGCAGACAATATTTCATCCAGAATGCACAGCGACATGCGCAAGGCCTCGAGCCCGAGGACATTGACATCACGTTTGCGCGGGTTCTCGACAACCTTTTGACACAGTCTCCCGTCCATGCCGACCACTTCAGTCCCGACGTCAAGGCTCGGCTGATCAAGGCGTGGCACTCGCAACCTGCATGGCCCGAAGTCGCAAAGGCCATTGAGAGCCTGCGTAAAGATCTCGGCCTCGAAGTGTTTGTGCACGCCAATGGCACCACTCGCTTGCAGCTGGACCTCGTTCGGTTTTCGGGGTTGAGCTTCGACATGCTCTTCTCCAGTCAGCTGCTGGGTGTTTACAAGCCCAACCCCATTGCTTATGAAAAGGCGTTGCAACTCGTCAAGCTGAAGCCTGAGGAAGTGGTGCTGGTTGCAGCGCATGCGTATGATTTACGCGGGGCTCAGCAGGTTGGGCTAAGGACCATCTATGTTCATCGATGGACCGATGACGTAGATGAGGATATGGGACAGGTGCGGTCTGAGTTTGATGTGTTCCTAGAAGATATGACGGATCTGCCGAATGCAGTCGGTAGATTGTGAAAGAAGAGGTGCATGTTGATTTTCAGAACTTCACACAAATCACACACATTTCACTGGGTTGACCACACCGGGGTTCAGGTGAGGTGAGGAGTCGGGGTTCTAATTAGCGCGCAAGGGACACAGTTCTAGCCTTTGATGATGCGTAGTCAGTACCAATTTGGAAGTAAACAGGAAAGGTTCCTTGAGTGACTCTTCAGACTGCTGGGTTGGCGACAACATCTGCGATGACAGTATCCAAATCCTCATCTTCCAGCCCCAAAGCCTTCATAGCAAAGTCGTCGCGTTTTGTCCAGTTTGCATCCAATTGTCCAACGGCAAAGACGAGGTCCTCAATCGCCTCAGCGTCGCCGGCATCGGCCTTTTTCTTGTGTTTGTCAATAAAACTTTGAGACTCGACCTCATTGATTGTCCACTTTGACCCCGTTGCCTTCTCTAGACTCTTAAGCAGCTCGTTCTGCGTGATGCAAAAGCTCTGGATGAAAAGCGTCTTGTTCTTCGTCACTTCGGTGACTCCCAGGTTGAGGATGCGCACAACAGCCTCTCCGACTCTCGGCAGCGTCGCGACAGAGGCCTTGATGTCGCCGCCGTCAATGACGTCAATCTTCTTCGTGTCCAGGTACGCGTGCAAGAAGCCTTCCTTGACACCCCAGTCGAAAAAGTGCCCGCAGACGATACCCGTCCAAGCAAAGTTGGGGTTCTTGTCGGCCAGTTCCTGCGCTTTCAGACGGACGGCGAGCTTCCAGCGGTAGAGCTTGATGAGCTCCCGGGCGCGGGGGTTATCGGCGTCGATACTGCCGAAGTCGGCGGGCATGAAGTGCTTCACGCCAGCGGCGGATGCCGCCTCGGCGATGCGCAGGTGCTGGTCGAGGTCGCGCAGGCGGAAGCTGACGATGACGGCTTCTTGACCTGCGAAAGCCTTCTTGAGGCCTTCGTAGGAGAGTTCATCGTCGACCTCGACGACTTGCACCTGGTCGGCGGGGTACTCGATGGTGCTCTTGGAGCCGGCGCGCTTCAAGGCGCTGAGCTTGAACGACTTGGCGGCGACCAGGGAGTCTAGGATTTTGGCGCCTAGCGTGCCATTGGCGCCGACAAGGAGAACGGATTTCGGTGCCATATTTAGAGGAGGGTATAGGTTTTGTTGTTTCTTTCTTCTGGGTTATTCAAGCGAGATCCCGGAGTTTTTTTGTTGGTTTCGGCAATGATATTTCGATTTCAGATCCTCGACGTAGACAGCTCCAAGGACATTAGGCGACTTCAGCACTGACTCACGTCATTGGGCAGCTCTCGGGACGGCTTACCGAGTCTTTTTATCTGCCGTCGGGGTGGGGCCCGTAGAAGCCCGGTTTAGGCGGGACATGGAATAGTGTGTCTTCCCAAGAGAGAAGGTTATCGCAGTTCTGAGCATTAGACGTGGGATTCTGTTAGTGGTCATCGAGACCCCTCATCAAACAACCCCCTTAGGCCCCAACGGGGTTAAAAATGCCCAGATCGGAACCCTCCCGGCTCCGGACACAACAAGATCCACTCACGCCGGCCCGGAGCACGCAGTTCAAGGCTGTCGACGTTGGCATCTGCGTCTTCGCGCCTTCGTGTTTATATATTCTGGTGTTGAAGGAGTTCAAAGAGTCCTTGGTGAGCACTAGCACATGAAACCGCCGCAATCTAGCCATCTATCGTATAGAATCCTCCGTCAAGCTTAACTCCGGGCGCGACACCCAGTGCTGAAGCCGTCTCAGGCTAGCATCATTCCACACAGCGGGGTAATAAAAGGGCTGCAGACTCCCTGCTTTGATATTTGGATATTCATAGCAAAGCTCATATCCAAGGCAGAATTTTCATTGTTCTGTAACCAATCTCACCATATCACTAAATCAACTCATCACATCAGCCATGTCATCCAAGCGTATCGTGCTCATCACCGGTGCCAACACCGGCATCGGATACGAGACAGTCAAGGCCCTGCTGCAATCCGAAAGGACGTACCACATCATTATCGGATCAAGGTCTGTCGAAAAAGGCGAAACTGCGCTGGCCGACCTCACGAAGGAATTTCCGTCCACAGCAAGCTCTTTAGAAGTCATTCAAGTGGATGTCGCCGATGACGAGTCAATCCTGGCCGCTTTCAAGAATGTGAAGGAGAGGCACGGGCTCCTTGATGTACTGGTCAACAACGCTGGTGAGTTTCGATTCAGCCATCACCGCCATCACCACCTGCGGATGAAACTGACTGTCAAAATCCAGGCGCCTCCCATGACTTTGGGCCTCACAACTACAACCCCGAGGACATCAAAGCCATTCGCCAGAATCTCAACAAGTCATACGACGTCAACACATCCGGAACCCACGTCATAACTCATGTTTTTGCCCCTCTTCTCATCAAATCCTCCGATCCTCGCCTTCTCTTCATCACCAGTGGGCTCTCTACTCTCAATGGCATCGACAGCGTTGGCCTACTCCCGTTCCAACCAGGGACTATAACGCCTGCGGGCTGGCCCAAGCCCTTCACTCTTCAGGCCGGATACCGGTCTAGTAAAACCGCGCTGAACATGGTCATGCAGAACTGGCACTGGCTACTCAAAGCGGATGGAGTCAAAGTGTGGTGCATTTCCCCCGGTGCCCTGGCAACGGGCTTAGGAGGAAATCCGGACTTGTTGAAGAAGATGGGCGCGGGTGAACCAAGCCAGGGAGGCAGGCTGATCAAGCAGGTGGTGGAGGGTGAACGGGACTCTGATGTCGGCAAGGTCGTGAACAAGGACGGTATTCAGCCTTGGTAATCAAGAAGACGAGCATTCAATAATATGACGAGCAGAGATGCCGAGAACCGAGCTGTGTTATGACTTAAGTCATGAAACAAAATTGAGCAAGTTTCCTGCCTGCAAAACTTCCAGTGATAGATACATGTAGCCTCAAGCAAATGACCAAGAGTGAATTACATCTTCTCTGATCAAGCGCAGCGACCCCGGCGTGAGCGATATCCTTCTCGCAGGGTCCATGTCTATATATTTTATGGGCTTGCCCTCAGAAATTGTAAGACTCTCCGCTGCAATGAATTTGGAAAGCTGAATTCGGTGGTAGAAGATGTTGGTGAGAATGCGGGAATGTCTGGATGGGTTGCGAAGCGGGTCTCTCTTATAGGGATGGGTGCCTGAGTACATCAGACAAGGTCCGTTACAGGGCCCCTGGCAGCGGGCTACCTGAAAGAGCTGCGGCTGCTGTGCTGCTGTGCCGCTTCGCCTACGTTTCGGCAGCTGACTCATTGATCACCCGGGATCACTTACAATATTTTCCACATGATTGCATTCATTCTTTTGAATACGTGCTTTTTTACCTTATTCTTCTATTTCTAGCCCCATTTGGTCGATAATTCTGAAAATGTACTAAGGGAGCGTAGCCAAGGCCCGTTTGGCAAGAAGCACCCTGGACACCGAGTGACGCAGGTGCGTTTACAAGGCAATTTGCCTGTCAAAGGTACCCGGAGGTAAGGTAAGGTACCTACGGTAGGCACGTAATTAGGCGACAAGTTCCCCTCCGTCATCCAAATCACCCACACAACCCTTGTTCAACATCAACCTACCTAGGATATCGTCAATGGAACGCACCTATAATGGATGCAAGCATGGCAACGGCCCCTGGAGAGATTCGCACCATCGATCCTGTTCAGGGCCACGAGCACACACACACCGTCATTCTCCTCCACGGCAGAGACAGCAGCGGCAATGATTTTGCAGCAGAATTCTTTGAAAGCGAGATATCCCAAGACCTGGCAAAAGTCTTGGCTCAGCAGTGTCCCGGACAAGCAGACGACATACCACCCCCTCGAACGCTCCAGGACCTGTTCCCAACCTTTAAACGGGTCTTCCCTAGCGCTTCGGCAATCCCGTCCCAGCGATTCGGCACCCCATTAACCCAATGGTTCGATATGTGGTCAACAGACAACCCAGGCGAGAAACCCGAACTACAGGAACCAGGCTTGTGTCAAAGTATCGACTTTATTAGCCGCCTTATAGATCAGGAGTCTCGTTTTCTGTCACGCGAGAAAGTGATTCTGGGCGGCATCAGCCAAGGCTCTGCAGCAGCTGTCGCGGCCTTCTTGAGTAGCTGCGAAGGCTTGGGCGGGCTCTTTGGCTTTTCCAGCTGGGCCTACCCAGAACTTTCGCCCTACGGAGTCCTAGATCCCAACGGAAAGGCTCGTTGTGGAAAGTACCACTGCATACAGCACGAGAAACCAAAATTGGGGTACATCATTACAAAAGAGATAACACTCACCCCCATCTTCCTTGCCCACGCCCTCGACGACGACGTGGTTCCAGTGGAAAATGGAAGAATCATCTATGCGGCATTGCGCAACATGGGTGCGGTAAACGTCGAGTGGCACGAGTACCAATATGGGGGCCACTGGATTACTGAACCCGAAGGCGTCGATGATCTCGTTCGCTTCCTCAAGCGCAACTTGAACACTCCAAAAGAGGGCTTGAGTTGAACGGTGGCTCTTGGTGGGCCAGTGCTTTTTTAAAAGGAACGAGTGCTCGGTCGGGAGTAGGTAGTAAATCAGATATTAGATGAGACGTAATCGAGAATCATACATGTACCTAAAACGAACAAACTAGAACTAGGGTATTGAAAGGAGATGTCTACCTGATGAGGCAATTCCGAAACGTCGCGAGAACCAAAAATAAAAAAAAAAAACACTCAGTAGGTGACAGTAGCAACTTTGTCGACATATCTGTCGTCTCCATCCTTTTGCAAGATGTTTTCAAACATCCACTTGCCAACATCTTCACGTGCAATGCTGTACCCAATAGCCAGTTCCTCGACACCCTTGACAGGGTCTTCGACGCCAACCCGGACCGTTCCTGCCGGCTGCTCCTTTCCGTTGGTCAAGAAGCTGGCGCGCACCACAGTCCAGGCCTCGTCGCTAGCAAAGAGGAGTTCCTCCATGGCCTTCTTGTCCTCGTGCGGGGTGTGCAAAAGTCCCTTGTAGAGAGGCTGAATGACGAGAGGCGTATCCCTCCCAAACTTGGAAATGCCGGTGCTGCTGAGGCCAATGACGCGCGGCTTTCCAGTGACACCCTTTTCCGTGCGCAGCTTCTTGATGGCGTCGAGCAATACAATCATGCCCTTCTCGCAGACGTGGACATCCTCTAGATTCATCTTGCGCAGCTCGAACCAGGCGCCGATGGAGGAGACGACAGCGTCTACAAAGCGGGTCGGGTCAAGGGGCGAGACGACGCATCGGGCAATCACGTCGGCGTCGTGGGCGTTGCCCTGTTCGATGCGGAGGTTGGGGTATTTTTCGGACGGGAGGACGGAGGTCAGCTTGGACGGCGTGCGGCACAGGGCGATGCACGTGAAGCCGGCGTCCAGGGAGCGGCGCAGAGCTGAGAGTCCGCAGCCGCCAGTGGCTCCGAGGAAGAGAATGGTCTTTGCGGAGGAGGACATGGTTGTTGAGTGGCCTGTGGTGGGATGGGGTTCGGGACGGGACCGAGTACGGATGCGAAAAGTGAGACCGTGTGGGGGATGGCGGATCGGGGCGGATGGGCTGTGGCAGAATTCCACCGAATTGTTTGGGATCGACGAGAGGATGAGATGAGAGAAGATGCTAAGAGTTGAGAGTAATAGTCGTCAAGAATGATGGACAAGCTTCATATTTCACTCGAAAAGGGAGAACATGGTCGCCTTTTATCCTACCTACAGACTCAGAGGAACACGATTGCAATGCGTACTCTTCAAGCCACGCGGAGCCGTGAAAGTGTTGAGTTGGGCCGAATTACTGATCTTGGAGACGGGGTTCGAACTCTTTAGCGCTGCCGCCTGCCAAAATGTAAGCCAGACAGGGTGTTTCTGGCCTGAAAAGACAGCTACGTGGCGTCCACAGGGCTGGAATACGGTTGGAATGTTCCTCCGCTCCATCTGGTGGCGTCCAGTCGGGAGCCTCTGATAGATGGAACGGGTCCAGCCACGTTTTCCTCATCGCGGGGCGTAGGGGCCCTGGAGACTCGAGTGGATTTTGGCACGGGATTCGATCTTTGGTGGCTTGCCGCTAGCTCCAAAAAGGGTTAGCAGTGTGCTAGAGTGGCCGCCCGAGGTGCCTGGTTGGGAAGGCAGAGCGGGTCGACTCGGATGAATCCAGCTGAAGCGAAAGCGAAAGGACTCTCTCTCTCTCTTCGCTCTCTCAGTCTCCATCAGCGAAACACTGCGCCTCCCAAGATGAAGCTCGTCGAGTTTGCCGTGTTCGAAACACCTTTCCAATCGTGGCCATAGTTTACTAACACAGATCATCGTATTCGAATCTACTTTACAAGCATTCACTTTCCCGTCTTCCCAATATACCTCACTTGGACACTTGACCACATCTGACTTGGCTCCCAGGTCGCTGGGTCGCTGGGCCATTCTCGCTCAAATCCGTGCACTCCCAACTCAACGGGACGTGAACCTCCTCCTCTCGTACTCGAGATGGCACATGTCGACCCGACTTTCCACGTCCCGCCTCTATTCCGGGCTTGACTCTGACCCAGAAAACCCCCCGTCACCCCCCCTCACGTAAACCGTAACCAACTGGATTCGGCATTTGGCTTCGAGCCCACTGATCATTCCTTGGTCCCCAATGACCTCGCTGCCCTCCATCGAGACAAGCAGGTCCCTGCATGGCTTCGCATCTCACTTCCCCAACCCAACTTTACAGCACAGACTGTGACGTTTCGTCTAGGCATTGGTGGACTCGTTGGACACTTGACTACGACGCAAGTACTCAGCCGGCCACGAGTCCGCACGACTACCGGTAACCCGCCAGCTGGGAGATGGCACCATGTCGCTTCGATTTGAGTTTCGTCCGTTTCCAGCACCCAGCTTTCATTCGCAGCCTGCCTTTCCACGGTCCAAGGCACTGCCCGCACAGCAAGGAGCGCGCCTGAAAGTTCGGGTCGATTGAGCATGTTTGTAGCCCATACCAGTGGCCATTCAAATCACAAGCGTAGACAAGGCAACCAGAATCACCCTCGGCCAGATCCAAGTTGCAGGCCGGACCCATACCGTTTCGTAGATCCCTGACGTCGGTCCCAAACTTGTCGATTCAAATTGCCCGTAATATTAAATTCACAGCATGCCGCTGCGCAAGCATTCCATTCTGGTCTTGACAGACGTCGTCAACTTAACGCCAAGGGACTCTGACAGACCAAGAGAGCCCTCCTTTCGCCACTAGATACTAGCGCCGTTCAACGGCCCCCGATCCAACAATGCTCGTGGGGAAGTCGGTTCCGGAACTCATCTTCGTAAGGTCCATTGTAATATACTTCCAGTACCTCGGACTGCTCTGCTTCCTCTACTTTTGGTTCATCTTCGCCCTTGCTGGCGTGCCCGGTATCGCCCATCCCGTGTCCATCATCATCGAAGTTGTCGGCGCCATCGAAATCATCTTCTACTTTGCGTGGTTCGTGCCCTATCGCCGTCGTCTACAAAAGCTCAGTCTCCAACCTGAGCCTCTGAATCAGGAGGAACGCCGGCGGTTCTTCTACCAGGGGCTGGATCACGCCCCGGACGTCGAGCAGTATGTCCGGAAATGGCATTGCAACGCCCAGACTGGCGATATCCGCAGGGAGAACGTCAAGGACTGGTTGATGTGGGCATTGTTCGACAAGCAAGGCAACCCGCAAGAACATGACGAGGAACTTGAAGAGTACGTTGCGGAAGTCGAAGAGCGGGCTGGAGTCAACATCAAGAGAGGTTTCGGAGACTCAACCCCTCTGCGCCTCAGCTTTGATCCCGTCACCATCACGCACCGAAGCCTGCTGTTTTATCTTGTAAGTGAACAATACTGCCAACATTCTCCCTCAAACAGGTCTACCCCGTCAACTAACACGCCACAAAAAGACCACTGGCTCTCTCGACTTCTTCGCAACCCTCGTCCTCTTTATCAGAGGTTTCAAGTTCTACCGCCAACCTCGCAACACCTTCCTCTCCGTTTTCCCATGGCGGCCCATGACTCTCTTCTCGCCCAATGAGTCCGCCGACCCGAAGCTGAGCTACTTCTGCCGCCCGCACACGTCAGAGACCCAGCGCCCGATCCTCTTCATGCACGGCGTTGGCGTCGGCATGATCCCGTACCTACTCTGGCTCTGGAGTATCCCAAAGGACGTCGGCGTCTTGTGTATCGAGATCCTCCCCGTCTCCTCGCGCATCTGCCCCCCTCTGCAGACGACCAAGGAGCTCGTCGACGGCATGGACGCCATCATCAAGCAGCAAAACTACAACGACTTTGTATTTGTTGGAAACTCCTTCGGCACCCTCCTGGCGTCCCCGTTCTTGCAGAGACCCGACATCGCGCCAAAGATCAACTCCCTCGTCCTCATCGACCCTGTATCACTCCTCCTCCACCTCCCCGCCGTGGCATATAACTTCACGCGCCGCACGCCCAAATGGGGCAACGAATGGGAAATTTGGTTCGTCGCCACGGATCCCATGGTCGCGCATACTCTCGCCCGCCGCTTCCGCTGGCAGGACTTCATCCTCTGGACGCCGCAGCTGCAAGGGAAGCGCACGACCGTCGTCCTCGGCGGCGAGGACTGCGTCACGGACCCGGACGCCGTGGCGAGCTACGTCTACTTTGGCGACCTCAACTACACGCGGCACGACAAGCCCGAGTGGGCAACGACGCCCGGCAGGTGGAGCGGGAGGGGGGAGCTGGAGCTCATGTACCTGGAGGGCATGGACCACGGTCAGGCTTTCCTGAGTATCAAGCACATGCCGCAGATTGGCAACGTGGTGATGGCGTACACGCACCTCAGCGGCGTATTGGACTCGAGGCAGGCGGACGCCGCAAAGGAGGAAGAACAGAACCGGATTTGATATAATTTCATGGTTTTATGAGGCGTTTTTGTGGTTTATTGCTTGACGGGGTAGGCAGTGTGCGTTTCTTCTCTTTCGCGACGTGGCTGAGTGAGGAGTGGATGGTCTGGGAACCTGCCCTTGCGTGTTCGTCACTCTTATTTTACAATATTTATATCCAGATGAACTTCTTCTCTTACATGTAGCTGCCAGTGATAGGTTTAGGGTTTTCTAACATGCTCATGTGATGCCGGTCTGAAAATATCAGCATCGAGGATACCGAGTTGTGGTCAAACTTCACGGCGATGCGTGCGGCCGAGAATCTCGTCGTGTCATACACACTGTCACACTCATTACAAACGGCAGGTATTGAGCAACTTCAATCAATACTCCTCCCACGGCAAATGTCCCGTCCTTTGATAGCCAGGAATTTGTGGCTGCAACGGTGCACAACACTCGATCCTCAACCCCTTCCTCCCCAGCCTGTCAACCTCAACCAACCTAACGTGTACAGGAATCTCAAAGCTCCTTCCACTGACAGGTCCACTAGTCCTCCCATTTTCTCTAGCATCTGGGCGGACCTTGACGCTCACCTTCATATCCGTTCTGAAGAAAGGATCCAATTCGCCAGAAGCAGCAAAGTATATGTCTCTAAATAGCGCGTCAATGCCCAAATCATCTTGCGTCTCGCATGCATGGCACCATAGCCTCCAACCTTCCTCCGCTCTCCTCCATCCCACAACAACATCGACCTGAATGCGCGGGTTCGTCGGCGACTCAAATCTCAACCCAGCAAGCACTGGCTCAAAATACGGGTTTCCCGTCCGCAAGATCCCCAAGCTCGGTACCCACGGCCCCGTTGGATACGAATCCACCACCAGGTAGGCCTCCTGATTCCCGCCCATCTTCCAGCCCGCCTTGAGGACCGAAATCTCGGGAAGCACGTACATCGGGTTCCGCTTGACGAAAACGGTCTTGTAGCTACCCCTCCCGGGCTTCGTCGAATCCGGCGCCGGGATGGCTGTACAGACGCTCCCCGTCCGGACCCGGGCGTACTGGTTTCCCGCCAGCTTCCGGAGCATGATCCGCGGGCACTGATCCCCGTTCTCTCCTTGGATCGCGCAGTCCAGAACAGCGTAAAAGTCGTCCGCCGCACTACCATCACCGCCTTTGTCGTTTACAGGCTCAAGATACATGGAAATCCTGATGCCCTGATTGGTGAGCTGGATCGGCTGTTGACCCGTCGTCCCGAACGCTGGCAGGGGGAGGAGATAGTGAAATTGGGAAAATTCGACCGGCGACGGAGCCAACAGGCTGCTTAAAATATGCTGATCAAACACGGCTTCCTGCGTAGAAGTCTCATAGTTGCTGTGCCACGCAAAGATGGAATGGTCCCCCGTATCCTGCAGGATGGCCTCCTGCAGCCGCGCAAAAGCCTTCATCCCCTCGCCGTAGAGCAGCGGCATGTTGACGCCAAAGATGCCCATCAGGCTGTATGCCACGTCCTCCTTCCGGGTCGTGACCCTCGACGATGCCCAGTACATGCGCTCGGCGACGCTCGAAGACTCCAAGGGTAAGGTCTTGTTCAATATATCCAGGTTGATCCCCGTGACGTTTGCCAACGCGGGGCCCAGCGACCCGTCGAGCTTGGAGCCGATGAGATGCCAGTTCTTGTCGTAAAAGTCGACATTGTCAGGGGCGATGAGCTCTTGGAGTGTCCAGCCGCGGGTGAACCAGCGGCATTCGCGCAAGGCCTCTTCCAACGGAGCAGCGTTCTCAGGCTGCCGGTATGTCGAATAGTCCAAGTCGGAGAGGTAGACAAAGCAAACGCCAGCCTGCTCATACCAGTTGAACATGGAGTTGATGGCCTCGGATAGTTCGGCGCTGCTCGTCTTATCTATGCAGCAAGTGTCGATCCAGATGTAGTCGTAGCCCTGGCTCTGGGCAAGTCGACAAGCTCCCGTGATCTTGGGGTAGCCGGCCATCAGTCCGATGTCCTTTTGGGCATCGCGCACATCTTGCAGCGTGACCTCCTCTTCCCCCCATGTGTGGGAGAGGATGGCAAAGTTTGGGGCATTGTCTCCTTCAAAGCTGACGAATTCTCCCAGGGGCTGTGAGCCTTGAGCTGTTTCCAAGAGCCTCATCCTTGTGTTACACAAAATATGGCTGGCCGTTACGGAGTTGAAGGTAGGTTGCCGGCGGTGTTCTTGGTGGCCACTAATGCAGCTTGTGTCCGCCTAGGGTCCCCGCAAGCCCTGAACAGGTCCATATTCTCTGGGATCCAACAGAGTAACCCTGGCACTTTTTTGATGCTCCCTACCAAGGTCAACGCCCATCTCAAGGCCTCAATGACTCTCTAGACCGAGTCGTGTGTGGATGAATGTGTGACATGCGCACCGTAAGTCTGTTGTGTACTTCAGAACACAGTGTTCATGTTATTGATGGTGAAAATGACCTAGTATGCTTGTTCATTACTAACTGTCCCGTCATGTACATCGCAAATAGATGTTGTATCAAAGCTTGGTATCGTCGTCAAGTCACGCCTTGGGAGCATCGGTCAGGGGTACATATCGAACCCCGAACAGCTTCTCTTTTACAACGGACCCGTCCTCCTTCTTGTCAATGGCCCAGACGTACTGATCGTAGCCATTATCGTCCTCGACGGGAATGAACATTCTGTCAATAGTCAGCATCTTTGACAGGTCATGGCACGGGCCCAGCTCACCTCCCAGGTGCCCGGAGCTGATCCACCAACTCCTGGTGAAGCTCCACCGCAGCGGCTCCGACGTGAATGGCATCCCACCCGGCGTCCTCCCCCTGTCTCGGCGCCTCCACCCAGCCTTTTCGTCCATCACCAACCCGGAATTTGACCTTGCCGCTGTCCAACAGTGCCTTCCCCTCGGTACTCTTGGCCATGTTGCTCTCCCCCATGTCTTTCAGTGCCTGTATATGTTCCAGGCCGACGACGACCCCTTTGTCCCCCACGAGCTCGGCAAGGAGGTGCGTCAAGTACCCCGAGCCAGAGCCGACATCTAGCACCCGTGGGGCGGGCTTCTGATCGGAGGGCAGGATATACGAGAGGAGAGACTCGGTTGCGCTAGCGTGCATGTGAGGCGCCGAGATGGTGGCCTTGTAGCCTATGGACTGGGGAGAGTCCTCGTACGGCGCACTGGGAGCGTAGTGTGCCCGGTCAACCTAACAGATCAGAGGATGTTGCTCCTGGCGTGACTATGGCAATGACTGCGGAACTGGGTACCTTGAGAAAGGCGTCCTTTACTCGCTGGTCTTTGATGAGGCCGTGCCGCCACATATTTTCGACCAGGTCTTTGTTTGTGGCGCCTGAGCTTCGCCAGGCCATTTTGAAGTTGGTGGCGGGTGAATGGTGTATAAAGCGATGGGTCTTCCGTTGGGTCGAGCTCAGGAGGAGCTTGAGAGCTCTCCGTACCGAAGGGCGTCTGATATTCGTAGTGGCGGGCGCTCTGCTAGGACTAAGAGGTGAGCGGTTCGTTTGCTATGTCTGGTAGTAGAAGTGAAGGATTGACGAGGTAGACGGATGTGCGACAGACGTTTTGCGAGAAAGAAGGAAAGAAAGCGCCGCATTGTAAATCAAAATGTAATAGACGAAAGATGATTCGCATGAGGTACCTTCCTCAAGGTGGGATGACGCAGCATGCCCATACTACCTACCTTAATCACTACAGCTAAAGCTACAGCACCCATTGCAGCGCAGACGTGGTGGATGTGCGCTGAACCCCGGCGCTCTCGACCCTTGTCGATAAGCGCTCCAGGCTGCCCGGGCAAGTGGGAGCTGAGTGAAACTCTCGACCCCGCCAAGCGGATCATCCCGCTACAAGCACTAAAGGAGTGCGAGTGCTCACATGCCTTTCTCCCCTCAAGGAATTGGTAGGAATTTGAGGGGTTTACCTCTAGTCTGGCGCAGAAAAGCAATGCTATGGACATGCATTTAAACACGAGAGACGAGACCATGTGTGGTGTACCCAAGAAAATCCCAGTATTGATGCCGAGGATGAAAGCTGCTGCTGTGCTTCCTATGTAGATTACCCTGCTCCCATTTCCGTTCCCTAAAAACACCCGAAACGCACAACACAAAGAAACGGCGCGGTGCCTGATGTCGTACGTAGACTCGTGGCCCAATGATCCACGTAAAAAAAGCCAACCACGCTTCGTCACGCTGTGACGCACGAAAACGCCAATGCTATACCACTCTCTCGGACGACTCGCCATCTGCAATAATGGGCACAGGCAGCCCACGGTCGGGGCTTTGCAGAACGAGCTGCTCATGGCGCCGTGCCTTTAAGTAGTCGCTGACGGACCTGATGAGGATGAACCATCCGACAACCATCAAAATGTACGCGATCCACTCTTGCCCGGTAATGTCCGACACGCCGCCGCCGCCCTCGCCGGTTACCGCGTTGGGGTCGAAATTGTGCGAGTTTGGATCTGGCGGTGCCGCGTATCCGTCTTGACCGTTCATCTTGGGTGGGTGGTCGCCCTCTGTCGTGCCCTTCATGTAAAACCCGTACTGAATCAACGTAATGCCCAGGCCGGCGCGGGACCCGTTCTTGGCTGCGTGAGTCGAGTGAAGGAGGTATGTGAGGATGAAACCGACAACCTGGAAGGACATGGAAATCATGCCATTCCAGACAAAACTAAAGAGAGATCCGACTGGCATCCCATCAATATAGACTTCGTCGGGTCCGCCGAGGCCTGGGGCCAGGATGGTCGTCTCCCAGTATGGAGGCGCCGCGTCAGCAGCGGCTTGCTCGTAGGTCTAGAGACTCGTCAGAACAGCGCATTCCCGGTCCCATGCCGTCTTCCACTACTATACGAAGCATGGAAGTGGTAGATTGAACATACCGGAGGTTGCTCCTCCTTCGTCTCGCCTCCCCGCTCGGGCTTCGCTGTCAAGTTGGAAAAGACGCCCTCATTTTGAATACCGCTGCCGTAGATACGAAACGGCGTCGTAGGTCCGCCTGCCGCCGTCGCGGTGGTAGGAGGAAGCTGGGTGACCTGCCGGTCGGGCTGGGGTCTTGACTCGGAGGACGGGTTGCGTGATGGGCCGCGGGAGGTCAAGGTGGAGTCGGCGCGGACTAATCTTTGCCTATCGTCGGCGTCGTCATCGCTGTCGTCGCCGTCGGTATCGAATGCGTCGGCGAGCGTCGAGTCGACTCCGTGTGCCGCGCGATCGCGCGATGAAGCTCTCGAGTGAAATGATGGCGGCGGAGAGTTTGGCACTGGTTGCGCGTGACTTGGCGGTGCCGAGTTGGGGCTATTGAAGTCGTCCTCGTCTTGGGCGTTTACCTGCAAAGAGTACTCAGTCAGTAGATGAAAACGAAAATTGTAAAAAGAAAAAGCGGCCTTGGAACATAACATACCCGCTCATAACGTCCAGCCATCTTGACGAATGATTTTGAAAGTTTTTGTTTTCTCTCTCTTGTTGTCTTGAAACCGCAGGACTCGGGGCGCCCCCTTTCGCCACTGTAGAGAAGACGGCTAGCGCTATGTAGGAATAGTCGGGGGGGACAAGGAATCGGACGCGGGATAAAATCGGAGATACGGCGGCTGCTATTCGAAAGGGACAAGGCGGAAAATCAAAGGAAAGGGGCGAGAAATCGTTTCGCGAGGGTCGTAGGAAAGTCCAAAGAGGTGAGGCGACAAAAAGGAACGGCGTGGGTGTTGTTGTGCTGAAGAAAAAAAGGTGTTGGTCGGAGGGAAAAAGGACTACGCCATCAGCGTTGGCTCGGTTCGTCTACGGCTGGCGGTGATGAGAGTCGGAGAGTCAGCCCAGGACCCGAGCAGCAGGTTGCAGTGCTAGCAGTGCGGCATGCCTCCTGTCCCGTTCTGGGCTCGTCTCGCTGCGCTGAAGTGGATTACCTAAGCTACTGCTCTACACTAACGCCAGGTAGAGAGCCCCTGGTAGTGGAGGTGGAGACCTCTCGCAGTATCACTGTTAGGGGGGTAACGTGTACGTACTCGTACCTGTCCGCGGGAATGTGCTGGAACAAAATGGGATTATGAGACGGATGAGGGGGGCACGGGGGTGCCAACGGCTGCCTCCTTGCTGGGCTGACAAAGAGCGTGAGACGGAGTTGGGTAAACGAAGGCCTCAGGCAAATAAATCATTCGCATTAGGCAGGTGGGCACCTCCCTGACACTCCTGCAAGTGGCTCCCAATGCCTATCGGACCCCCTGACCTTTCGAGATCTCTTCTTCCAATCAGAATCTCCTGATTAATCCACCCAATGTCATTCATGTGCACTGACAGATGAATTCTTTGGCGAGTGCCATCTGAAGCGAAATCCTTGACGTCGTCGATGGGAATTTGGATTGCCGCGAATTCGACCTCTGCCGCATCCACCCCTCCATCCGCTGCCACCTCCCCCCGCGGTGAGACCATGATCGTCGGCATTCGGTAGACTCACCTCCATTCTCTACTTCTACCAATATCGCTGCCAGCATGGCGCGCACAACGAGTGTATGTCTCTCCCTTCTGCCTCCATGCTCGCCCTTGCACCCGTCGCGTCACGTCACTGACCCCTTCTGCTCACAGCAAGCATACAGGCACTTTAGGTCCGCCCTAGCCTTGTGGCCCAAGGATAACCTCCGCCCCGAGACCCAGTTCAGCGAGATCATCCAGAGAGGCATCGAGAGGAGATACACCAAGCCCAATGTCGTCGACGAGGCCAAGGAGCTGAAGCAGGCGAATGCGCTGTACGCCCTCGCCGACGATCGCTTCAAGAAGAGAGTAAGCCCGAGGACCCTTTGCCCACCAGGATCGCAAACCCTGACAGTTCTGTAGTTCCCCCTCAATGGTGACCTTTTGAAACCCGAAAGTCAGCCGACATACTTTGAAGACCTGTTGAGAGAGCTCGAGGAGGCACCGACGCGAGGATGGTTGCAAAACATGTCCAAGAAGCTGTCCGGCATGTTCAGACTTCAATGATGACGGAACAATCACAAAGAAACACCACATACACACCAAACACAACCCGCGGCATCCAAAAGCGACAAGGAAGCCATCTCAATAGTATGGGCATGCGTCATTTGCCTAGGCCCCATGTATGATATCTTGTACAAAACCTGTACTCTGTATAGTGTATCTATACCAAAAACCTAAAACCTCAACGCCATTGTATTTTACAGCAATCCCTCTTAGATGTATCGTCCCTCGGGATCCACCTTGTTCATGAGTTCTATGCTCTTCTCGTACATGGTGAAGACGAGACCACCGCTCACCACGAGACGCGCCAACCGCGGCAGTGCACCGCTCCACAACGTCAAGATACCCTCCTGCTTGAGAATCATGGCCGCGCAACGGAACGAGTTACCATACTGCTGTCGTGCAGTGATGCTCTGCATGCGTGTCTTGATCGTGTCGAGTGGCTGCGTGGCGTAGACCGTAATCAGCCCCGCAATGCCGCCCATGGCAAATGTGCCGACGGCGCCCAGCTTCTCTCCGGGTGCTGTGTAAGACTCGGCCATCTGCTTGAGGGCGTTGTAGGCGCTGAAGCGGACCGCACTGTTCGCCGCCTGCCGGGCCGTCGTGGGCACAAACCCCTGGAAGAAACCGCGGAGGCCGCGCTCGCGGGCGATGATGGGGACGGCGCTGAGGAAACCGCGCATTCGGGGCTTGCCGGACTTCTTGTCGTCGATACTGCAACATTGGGTCAGCGATTACGAGATATCGTTGATGCAGTGGACTAAGACACTCACAGCGTAGTCTTGATGCTCTCAAAGGGGGTCACGGCAAGGGCTGACTCCGTGACACCGGCGCCGAAGCCGGCGATGACAGTCTTGGGACCAGAAATGTTGCCATCAGCGTCGGAGAGAAGCGTCTTGTACTGGTCAAAGGCGACGAATCCTATCAATTGAGCGTCAGCCAGCACGATACTGTGGCCGAGGCAGAGCAGTTCCACGTACGGATTCCCGCCTTGAGCGAGTTGCCAATGATCAACGTGGTGCATCCCGCGTACCATTGCGCTCCGAATGGCGGCCACGGCAGCTTTTGTCCGGCACCCAGATTCCGGTTCAATTGCGACCGGGTCTTGGCAACTGTCGAGGAAGGGTCAGAGAGTCAATCGCGATGCGGGGTCGGTCGCGGTCGTCTTACATTCGGCAGGGTAGGTGATGGCTGTTTCTTAGGGTTAGCTTCCACGTCGTCGACTGGTGCGTCATCGGGGACCGCAAAGGGACTCACCAATCTCGACAGCGCCGGCCGTAGATCCAGCCAGAATGGATCGCAAGACCGTGGGTCCTCCCTTCTTGACGGGTTGCGATTCATCCTTGGTCGCCGCGGTGGCACTCGTCGCGGTCGACATTTTGGCGGAGGAGGAGGATCTGCGGAGCGTGCTGGAGTCTGTCTGCTAGCCGGGCACTTTTTTTTTTTGGAGGAAGCTTGACGTGCAGGTGCAGTGCTGCGTCCGAGATCGCGGGGTGTGGAGACTGAGGTGAGGAAAGCCGAGAGGTACGTACCGCTTACCTTGGTGGTCTGACGTGATGACCGCGCACATCGACACACCGATACACCGAGCTAAGGTACCTACCCACCTGACCACCTTTAGTGTATCAACGGAAACCTTTCTGTCACCGTCCAGATGATTATATAGTGAAAGCAGCTGAAGTACTAAGTTTCAACTTCGAGGGTTTTCAGACAACTGTAGTCAGATTCACTCACTCGACTTTCGACTCGTCATCCGTTCAAGTTCTGCAAATGATGTACTAACTGAGCAGTAAAGCCTTCTGAATTTGCTTTGAATACGGGTTGCTCATCGTACATCACTCTCATAGACATGTTTTTGAAAAAATACTCCCTGAGCCCCGATCGAACTACCTTGTGATGTAGGCAACTCATCGCTGTCATAGCTGGATGATTCCTGGAGGCAATATAGGTAGGTAGGTAGGTAGTAATAGCTCCAGGTGATGAGGATGCAATGTCCTCTTCATTGCTGGCAGAGTATTCTGAGGATATCACGAGGTTCAAGGCAAGATATTGCATCCTAGACCCCATCCATCTTAACTGAGTAGCTTCTTTCTTTTCACTCCAAATGAATTACTAATGATATTGCCCGAGGCTTCCATTTGAGTTGACTTCAGATTTAGTTCCAATGTCCATCAAAACTCAATTCGGGCTGACGGAGACATCTGTAGCTCATTTGATATCTAAATGAAAAAACCGAACGAGCGAGAGTGATTTGTAAAGTCCACACCAGTATCATCTAGTTACTGTAATGCTTCTTGGCTTCAGAGTCAAGAAGTAAGATTATACTTGAAATTTGTGATTACCAAAGATTCGTTATCAATCTTTTTGACAGCAACATCAAAACTTGATTTTGCGGTTCTTTCCTGAAGCTATGCCATTCTTCTGTTATTGCTGTTTCCTGTAAAAAAGAAACGCAACGAGACAGCATATACCTTATGCAAGTATGAAAATGGTATGACATTCACTCACACATCATCTATTCAATATGAATCATCTTCCAAAGGGAAACAATTAGGGTGCGCTAATATCTTCGGCAAAATTTACAGCCATCATGGAAAGCAATAGGGGCAAAAGGTTTAATTATGAACCTGGAAGCAGCCATGGGCTCATCTTCCTAGTCTGTCAAAGACTATGTACTATATACAATGAAAGTATTCCTTCTTGAAGCGCAGGGTGAAGCATTTAGTGCATCTTGGGGACTCTGATAGTGGCAATCTTCCAGACCCTGTTGCCATTGCTGGATGTCAGGCCGGTGTAAGTGGCACCCTGGCTGACACCAATGGTCTTGCCGAAGTGGGCGTCAGGGCTGGAGAGGGTGAAGGTGGTGTCAGAGTAGATCTGCTCAGCAACGGTGCCAGTGCAGCCGTTGTTGCACTCGGTGCCGGTTCCGTAGCCCCTCATGAAGGGACCGTCCTTGTGGTCGAGGGTGCTGATGACCTTGTTGCTGGCAACATCGGTGACGATCTGGCGCCAGGTTTCGTTATCTTTGAGGAGGTCGTACTCGATCTTGAGCTTCTGGTCTCCCCTGACGGGGGCGGTGGTCTCGCTGTCGATCTGGCCAAAGGCGCCAAAGACGGAGGCGCGAACACACCACTGGCCGCGGGTGGCGCCGCACCAGGTGTTGTCGGGCCACGACTCGAGGGTGGTCTGGACGAGGTTGCCGGTGCCGTTGGACATGCCGGGCCAGAGGAAGAGCATACCAGCCTGGGTGGGGGGAGCGGCACCGGGGGTCAGGTAGGTGACGGCGTTGATAATGGTGGAGGTAGTGGGGCCGAACGAGACGGCGCCGCCCCAGGAGTCACGCTTGGCGACGTTGTTGGAGGGCTCTTCACGGCGGACTTGGCCGGGGAAGGCCATGGTGGTGGCCGGGAGGGCGGCCAAAAGAAGAGTAGCGAACTGCATGGTTCCGGTAGGGGTTTTCTCAAACGAAGGACTGGATTGGAGAACGAATGTCAATGTGTGGTATTGAAGAAAAAAAGGGCTGAAGAAGTGAATGTATGTGCTGGAGAAAAGACCAAGAATCAGAGAGACTGTTGCTCGAGGAGACGCATCTTTATACAAGACTTCCAGAGTCTTGGCTTCCAGTCCCCAGATTTCCTAGCGCGAGAGCCGGTTGACGAGATGAGAGGAGTTTGATGCAACGCAGCAATTCCCAAAAAGTGAGGGATTGTTCTGGCCCGCCGGCTTTGGCATAAGCGGGGATGTTCTCCATTCGAATTACTGTTGGGTAAGGCAGCAGAGCAGCGGCCCATCGTGTGTGTTTTTAGTCCAAGACCAGGGTCACGGCAGAAGATGCTACGTTGAAGGGGCCAGAGGAGAGTGGTGGAGCGGGTCTGACAACAAGACCAAGGGGTGTAGAATTCCGGAGGAACATTGGTAGATTCGATGCAAGAATCTTTCATGTTGATTCATTGTCGTGAAAGAGGGGCTAAGATGGCGTTATGTCTTTTGTTGGAAACACTAGCCGAATAGAAGCCCTGCCATGCTCGGCCGAGTCTAGAATCAGGTGGCCCCTTATTGGGGAGCATTATAGCCTCCAAAGGCTGAACATCTCGGGCCAGTGCCGGCAAACCCAGTACGATGGGCAGGAAATTAGAGCCCTTGCAGAAGGCCTCAGAGAAGGGTTTTGGGCGGGACTACATTTGTTGTTCACAATTCAGAGTGAACATATTATATATTCTCGCGCTTCGCAGAAGCAAGGCTTCTTTTCGAATTGCCACTTCGCCATATTGAAGAAAGCGAATCCGAAGAGGACCTGGATGAGTGACTTTGGCAAAATGCTGGGGGATCAAAGGTGCTCCTTTGGGATCCTCCGCAAGCCAAGTCGGTAGTTGGCCCGAACCACGATGTCACGAAGCCAATCTACTTTTGGTGTTGTACATTCTCTCACTAGTGGTAGCGCGGCTCTTGGGACGCCAGAGATCATAACCATCTGGATGGTATCCGATCAAATTTCAGTCATGGCGTGGGCTTGTCACACTTCATTTTGACTTGAGTGACGTGGTGCGCTCTGCGTCTTTGATCGCATGCTGCTGATCATCACAGTTGAAGCTGGGAAGTCTTGGGGGTTGCGTCTAAAGCATCAGCGATTCCCAAGTCTTGCGCTATAAGCAGCCGTTAGAAGTTCATGAATCGCAGTGATTGCTAATCAGATACGGCGAGAGAGCCCCTTAAAGTGAAAAGTCGGACGAGGGTCGGCGGACTATCCCTAGTCCAGTCTTATAAGTGGACATCTGCCTTGTAACCACAATGTGACGTAAGCAATTTCCTTACTTTGTTCAAAACAAAGGGGTACGTTGAGAGCTGAAAGAGGAAAAACAGCCGGCAGACAATTGCAAACGATGATTCCAACGAAGTGGGCTTGGATTGCTGTCAGAGAATGTTTTCGCACTCAACAATCCCTAATGATATGAAATAAGGCAAGAAGCCAAAGAGTTGGCGTTGGGCAGTTTTTCAACCTCTTGTCCCCGGATGCCGAAACTCTGTTTTTTTCTTCTTCTCCCGGTTGTCGGGTCTCGAACGGGGCCGAATGCACGCCCATTTGTCCATCATTCGAGTTTATTGCGCGGTGACGGGACCGGTTTTGGCCCTCCTTGGCGGCGGGTGGCAACCTGCAAACTGCCGTGCCGTCTGCTTGGGATTCTTTCCCACCCGTTTGGGATTTGGATCAGACCCCAAGACAGCCGTTGACTGACCGTTGGATTCTCCGTGATGACGAGTAGACGAGGGCAACGGCCAGAGTCTCTCACCAGACGACAATTGTCAACCAGATAATCCTGACCTACCTAAGATCTCAACCTCCATGCCACGAAGGCGATAGACCCGTTCGGATGGCTGTGTTCAGAGCTATCCCCCTTGCATTGGATCATGAGGATTTGCTCAGTGACCGCGATGGTGGAGGTGTTCATCGCGTGAGATGAAAGGATTCGTCACGGATCAGCATCCCTGGTGACGACCACTGCAAAAAATAGCGCAGAAAGGAGCATAGAGAGACAAGAGACAGCAATATCCGTCTACATTGATATTCACCCAGCCAGGATGAGTGACATCACCATCAAACTTAACCTGCCTCGTACACATCATCGTCAACGTCGCCCATCACGATTATAAGCGCGCAGGTGGTGCACCAAAAGTGACCGGAAGAACGGCTGGTGCGGAAACAAGGGGCACAAAGTTTTGGAAAGGTCGACAGGTGAGCAGTCAGCCACGTTAGCGAGACGAGCTGGGAGACCCAAGCCTTCGAGGTTGGACGAGTTTCCACCCGCCAGCTGGCCGGCAAGGACAGGCTTCGCTGATCGGCAAGCTGTAGGGTTCCGAGTCAGCGTAGAGGCCGAAGCTCGATGAGAGTCCCGGCTTACTTGAGGCACTAAGAAGGCAGACGGCAAGTTTTCCAGGGGGCGCAAATGTGGCTCGGCGGATAGTCTTTGGATTTTGAGACAGCATAGTGTAGTCAGCCAGGCACAGGGGACGGCGACCTGCGCGATGTCGGGGTCCCTGGCTTGGCCGTCTCCAGGCACGCCAGGGTCTCGCGGCATGCGCGGGCGCTTGTGCACAGTTACATAGTAAAGTCTCATTGACGCCACAGCGCACCTGGACCCTTGAAGTTGACGTACACGTAGACACCACCGAGGATCCGGTGCGGTGCGTCACGTTGTGTGAAGCTGGACGTCCCGGAGTGGTATTAGGTTACGTGGACACGAGCATTTGTCCTAATTCTCTATTCGAATCAACTTTGTGTTGCTATACTGTGCTGCGCGGTCATTTCCCCATCGACCCCAGAGCAATTTCAAGGTGACTACGAGATGACTGAGTTGCCCGACTACGGCCCGTAAGGCCGTCCATGAGCCGTGGAGGAGAATGCAGATTGCGCTGAAGGGATCCCCCAGTTTGAGCTCTGCCACACCTGACTCTCGAAAAGGAGACTGGTTTGACTACCCAGCTCCAAAGGGCTTGTGGATGCCCTCCAACAGGCTCCAAGTGACGTTGGCCTTCATGCGGATATGTTGATTCGTCAAAGTCAACTGGGCGGTAAACCTCTTCAGGGTCTTCTGCATTGGTCACCCTCGTAGCGGAAAGCTCCTCACAGCTCGGGCCCCTTTGATCTCCAGCATCTCCTGGCCCTACCCGCATAGGAATGTAACCCTCTGGAGACCACGATATCGCCTCGTCGACGTGTATATTGTATGAACTACTGGTTATTTTCAATGCGGCCGGGGAAGTCACTCGGAGGAAATGTATCAGTCGCGGACAGTCTCAAGCGTCTAGGGGATCTCGAGAGGGAATCCAAGACCCTTGGTCGTCATCCCGCGCTGAAGCCGAGACACTCTGCAACCAGTCAGCGAGCACAAGCAGCCTCGATCAAGCTCTGGCGCTAGCTCAAGCATATGCCGAACTATGCGAGATGGCAGGGCCGCTCAGGCCGGGTGGTTGACCGTTGTCTGATTTCTTCGACAGTAGTGACCAGTACGCCGTGTGGTCCATTCATCCTAACTTCCCAAGCAGCTCATCCATCAGTGTATAGAGTATGGCTGGTTTGTGTATCTGTACGCGCTCGCCCTCGCTAGGAATTTGGAGAGTTCCGCGTTAATAAAAAAAAGGCATGCAAAAAATAGCACGAGCCCCCTCTCTTCCCGCACGAGGCCCCCCAATCCTCCCGAGGAGATCTTCCATGCATAAGGCAACTTTCCGATGCAGACAAATTTCAAACTGAAGCATCGAGATGTGAAAAGAGGGGAAAGAACTTGCCTTTCTATCAGCATCGTAGACGGGGCATCTTCACTTTTGTTCAAATCTCATCCTCCATTTCCCGCCCAAACCAGCACAAACTAGTCCGTACCAGCTGCCCACTTTCATTTCACAGGACCTATGCTCTGGACCCTGTCAAGCCCAAACCATTAATTTACTCCGAACCCGTCACGGCATTGGATCGGAGGCTCAAGAGCAAAGTCTCCCTGCTTGACTTCAGCTCCCTCGCGTAGCTTACAGCTTGGAAAAGAATCAAACAACAGCGCACCGGCGTCGGCACCAAGAAACCAGACCTCCAACATTCAAGATATCCAACACCAAGGTCACGGAACGGACACGTACGCCGCACTGCGCACCGCGAAGTCACCAGCACCGCCGTCTCGCGCATAGCAGCGCAGCGCGGCACAGCACAGCCCCAGCCAGCTGACGACTCCTTTTTGCCATTGGATAAGTCTCAGCCCAGCAAGCAAGCAAGCAAGCAGCTCGCTTCTCACCCAGAGACCGTCGGTATCCGCAGTTTAAGACGACCCAAGCGGTGCCGCCAAACCCCAGCGACTTGCCAATTTGGAAGAAGGGAGAAGAGGACAAGCCTTTTGCGGCTTGCCAGGCACGATACAGCCCTTCCGGCCGCTACTGCAGATCCGGGGACTTGCTTCCCCTTGTCCTGCCGGCGTTTCTATTTTTCTCGTTGCTTCTTTGAGGGCGGACTCGCCCCATACTTGCCATAGAGTGTCTGTACCTCATCATCAGCATAACGACCTAACAACTTTTCACTCCCTCGCTCTACTCCCTCCCACTCTTTACTGTACATGAACAAACAACTGGAGCAACGTACAGCAAGATACCCACCAGGAACGCGCGATATTAGTATCCCTCGTTCGCCCCTCTTCTGCTTCCTCTTCATCTTCCAGCCCTCGCCGTCTGTAATCCAAACAAACCCCAAGTTCCAACCACCCGTCCTGCAGCTACCAGTCGATCACGTCCCGCTCAGATTTTACCCAACCACGCGATACTCATTACAGCGCTCGGCACTCAAAATTCTCATTGCCAGACTCACCAAACTCACTCGCATTGTACGGATACTTTGTTGTACAACAAACAAATTGACATTTACCAGCCCACCACCATCCCCATTACCAGCGCAGGGCAATCCCAAGGAAAGACAGACCGAGGAGTGAGATTTACCAGATGAAGTATCCATAAATAATTTCCCTCATTTAAGCTCAACTTTTTACCAACTCTCTCCATCAAACTCCGTTTCCCGACCCACACGAGCTCCAGCCGTGATATTTGACAGCGCCAGCTCCCTGGTCCCCCTTCGTCGAAACCCACCCTCTGTCCTCACTCGCGGCACTTGGCCCTTGACGAGCTGAGTATCTCTTCGTAAGGCGCAAGGGAGTATCTTTAAAGTGGGAGTGGGCTGTGAACCTCCCGCCTCACATCACCTCTTGACTCAGCCACTTTTTTCACACACAACACCCCCACAACCACAACACCACAACAACACTTGACCACCCGGGAATCCTCCCGCCGACCTGCACTGAGCCAAATATACTCACAATCACCTTCCGTCCCTCTGCTTGGGCGCATTTGAAGCAGGGAAAAAAAAAAAAGATTTCAACCTTCAGAAATGTCCACACAGATCGAGGCTAGGTCTCTGGCCTCGCTCAACTACCTCGCCGCCAATCCCCCACAATACCCTCACAAACCAGCGGAGCAACGTCAAGATCCGCTCACACTCTACATCTCACGTGTACCGGGCACGCGAGGTAAGTCTGTCATGTTCACTCTCATTTTCCCACTCACAAATAGCACTTCTAACGCATCAACCTCGCAGACGTCATATTGACAACGTCAAAACCTCATCTCAAAAATGTCACTAGCGAAGATGTCGCAAACTCACTTTACTACATTCACCTGGAACTCCCCAGTGACGGCAGCCACCCGCACCATCCAACCCTAGCCGCCGGATCTCAGCAATCTCAGCATCTGCGCAACCCGGACACGCCTAGATCTAGCCTGGAAAGTACCCGCAGCACGGCTCAGATCCGCAGGAAACCCGTCCCTGCGGGCTCAAAGGCACCCTCACCGCCAGCCGATCCAGCCCGCGCTCGTCTACCCCCGCAGACTCAGACTCAGACTCAGACTCAGACTCAGACTCAGACTCAGGCTCAGACTCAGGCCCCGGCTCCTGGCTCACATCCGGCGGCTGCCGGCAACCGCAACTCTGGGTTCTACGGCTACGGCACCGGGAGCGCGACGGGGTACGGCATCGGCTACGGCACCGGCAACGACACCTGCCAATCCCGGTGGACAGAGGATCGCCCGGAGCTCCCCCCGCGACCCATCTCCCGCTCACCCCCGGCCCCCACACGCAAGCCCGCCGGCCCGCGAGCCATCCCGACCCCGGCCCCCGACTTGGACGCGCCCTTCGGCCCCAGACCTCCTCCAGACCTCCACCGCGCCTCTCCCTCCCAATCCCCCTCCCGCATGCCGCAGCAGGAACCCTCGTCGTCGCCCGCGCGTTCCCGCCGGTACTCTCGCTCGACCTCCATCTACCGCCAACAGTCTCGCTCCCCTTCACCAACCCGCTTCCACAACACAAAAGAAGTGCCCTACACCTTATCCCTCATCCGCCGCGACCCGAGCTCGGGAAACCAGTGGAACGTCGGCCGCGTCGCTTCCCACCAGCTCGAGGACGCTGGCGACGACGGGTACGAGTACTTTTCCTTCGACTCGGCAGGTCTCTCGGCTCACGACCGCCGCCGCGCAAACGCCCCTCAACCTCCCATCAACATCCGTCTCGAGTCCTCCGGCTACGCAAAGTTCCGCCACATGCCTCTGCGCCAGAGCGTGGACATGCCCCGGACATCGACGTCTACTGCCCTCCCATTTGCGAACTCGGAGGATGCGCTCAACCACCTGCAGCAACAGCAGCAGCAGCAGCAGCAGCTTCCCGAGGGTGGCTTCTCACGCCAGGTCGTCATGTCCTACACCAAATCCTGGTCCTCCAACATTCGCGAAAAGTTCAGCTCTCGGTCGCGCTCAGGCAGCTTGATGGATGACGGCGACTCAGCCCCCTTTGGCTCCCCGCCGGCGAGGTCTACCCACCGCCACTCGCGCCAGCTGAGCACTCAGTCGACGGGCTCCGTGTCTTCCAACGGAAGCGATTCGGGCCCCATCATCACGCAGCCGGGCCACGGCCTCCGGCCACAGGGGTACGTGTTTGTCTCGCCGTGGGACGGCCGGTGCGAGTTTCGTACGGGAAACGCTGGGCGAAGCGTCAAGTGCAGACACGTCCTGTCCACGGCCGGCGGGCTCAGCAACCCGCTCGCGCCGTCGAGTTCATCGTCGTACTCGGCGAGCGTGAGCGAGCTGCGATTCAATTTGCCTAGCACGGATATCTTTAAGCAGGAAGGCAAGAGAGAGCAGCTGAGCGGGCACTTCAGCCGGCTTCTCAAGGTTGGTAATCGAGATGGCGAGTGTAGCGACGAGGATGAGCCGCCTAGTCCGTTCGATCTGAAGCTGGGCAAGGAGAGAGCCGGCGGGGGCAACCGGGGGAAGAGGGCCAAGCTGGGCAAACTAATCATCCACCCCGAGGGGTTGAAGATGTTGGATCTGGTCGTGGCCGCAAATATGGGTGTTTGGTGGGGAACTTGGGAGAAAACATTTTGATCGTCTCATGCGTAGGGACGTGGCCATGTCTATGATGTTGTTGATTGAACTCACGGTATCAAACCGGGGAAAAAAAAAAGAAACGAAAGCGTGCTATTTGAAGGTCGCTGGTGTTTACCAAGCTTGGCCCATGATATCAAAGCAAGGCGTTGGTCGGGTATTCTGTCTTCTCTGGCTATCACTCCGCGAGTAAACTCGCCAAAGGGGAGGAAAGACGTTTGTTACAAAATTGCATTAATCATCTTCTGAATTTCAACCCAAAACGCCCCGCCCAAATGCGATGCGAATTTACATGGCATAAGTCGTGAAGACAATGGCAGGAAATGCAATGACATTTTCAACCCTGCGCGATACCATCAACCAAGATTGGGGAGCGACGGCGGTCAACAGACAAAGAAAAGTTTGCTTTTCGCGAGAGATATTTACACAAGTCTAATCGATCCTGACCTGTCTGTACACATACACAACATGCCAGAATCACTGCTGCCGCGGCCTCTTTGCCCTGCGGCCGTCTCCCCACGCGCGCCTCGATGTATCCATCCTTTAGGCATTAAACTGCAAAAGGAAAAAAAAGGTGTGATTCCTTGACTTCTCGCTCTCTACCTCCACACCCTCGACCATAGAAATTTCTTTATCTGTAAGGGGCATCGGCGCGGATAACGGCTGCCAGCTCCGGCTCCCACTTGTCACCGTTGGACAGCAGCTTCTCCTTGTTGTAGAGCAGCTCCTCGCGGGTCTCGGTGGCGTACTCGGCGTTGGGGGACTCGACGATGGCGTCGACGGGGCATGACTCTTGGCAGAAGCCGCAGTAGATGCACTTGGTCATGTCGATATCGTACTTGGTGGTGCGGCGGGAGCCGTCGGCGCGCTCTTCGGCCTCAATGGTAATGGCCTGGGCCGGGCAGATGGCCTCGCAGAGCTTGCAGGCAATACAGCGCTCCTCGCCGGATGGGTAGCGGCGGAGGGCGTGCTCGCCACGGAAGCGGGGGGAGATGGGACCCTAATCAATTCCTGTTAGCCGTCATGCTCTCCATTCAGCCTGTTTTGCCTCGAATCCCCCTCTCTTTCTTGCGGTGTATGTGGTTTCGTGCGTTGGCAGCCCAGTCGTTGCGTGTCCCTCCAATCTCGGCAATGGTCCGGCTCTTCCTGCGGTCGCTGTACGGACTTCCCATAACCTCCCAACGTCCTCAATTCCTCCGTTGTCTCTCTGATGATGCTCCCAAAAGTCCAGAAAATTGATTTGCTCACCTTCTCGAAGGGGTAGTAGATGGTGTAGGGCGGCCGGAAGAACTGCTCGAGCAGGACGTACATTCCTCTCGCCATCTCGGAGAGCAGGAAATAGCGACCCAGCTTGTTCAACGTGGACTCCTGGTCCTCGTCCCAGGTCTGATGTCTCTTCATGCGGAAGTTGGGAGGCGGGGGACCGGCGGGCGTTGCGTAGGTGCGCATGGCGTTGGCAGCCATCAGCCTGCCGACGTGCTGCATGGCGGCCGACGAATTTCTCGCGACCGGCCTTGTTGACGCCAGGGCCAACATGGTGACGGGGAGCTGAGCCGCGGGAGGCATTGTGCTTTTCTCGATGGAAAGGGATGCGTCGGCGCCAATTGACCGGGCAGATTGGGGGGTTCCGAGGTCGGATCGAGGGTTAAGGACGGCGGGAGGGTCGAGGGCGGCGTAGTGAGGGAGCAGGATGTTCCGGCGATGAGAGCTTGACGTTATGGACATTCGGGATGGAGAGGCGAGCTTTGGTGCGGGATTACAAAGGGCGCCAATTGATTGGCTGTGAGTGGGTCACGTGGTAGCCCGGGAGTTGGGACAATCGGAAGAGAAGCGCCTCAGACTCGTCGATGACGGCTTCACTCGCTAGACACAGGCCAATTGATGCTGAGAGCTTTTGAGACTTCAATTAAGGATATTGACGGTATTTCTCAGGTCGTTTCATTCAATTCACTCCGTCTGGTCTGGCTGGAAGGCGGAATGAAAGAATCACATCAGTCACATGACTGTGCACGTGCAGCTCCCGGGAGCTAGCCAGGGACACCTCGGGGGGGTGACGAGAAATTTATCATCATCATTGGCATCCATCATTTACGGCTCCTCCTCCTCCACCCCGAAGCTCCCATCAAATCCCAGCTTAGCTGTCACCAACCAACCAACCAAACCTCCATCTCCTCCATCCCGAACCCAATTCCATCGCCAGAGCTCCCGAAGCCTCCCCCCTCACATCTACACAGACCAAAATGTTCCGCACAGCAGTCCTCCGTTCCGCGGCCGCCGCCACGCGCGCCATCCGTCCCGCCGTCCAGCAGTCCGCTCCCCTCGCCCGGAGATCCCTCGTCGCGCCCCAAGCTGCCTTCCGCGCCGCTCCCAAGGCTATTTCCGTTCGCATGTACTCTGCCGCCACCGGCCTGAACAAGCAGGAGGTTGAGGGCCGCATCTTTGCTCTGCTGCAGGGTTTCGACAAGGTCAACGACCCAGCCAACGTACGTCACTCTACACGACTTGCCAATGCACAGAACCCGCATCAATGGGGATGTGGTACTGCATTGAAACAGAGAAGCTGACATGTGTCTGTTTGCACGTGTAGATCAAGTCCAACGCTCACTTTGCCAACGACCTTGGCTTGGACAGCTTGGACACCGTCGAGGTCGTCATGGCCATTGAGGAGGAGTTCAGCATCGAGATCCCCGACAAGGACGCCGACACCATCCACTCGAGTACGCCCTCTGCATTCCCTTATGTCTGAACATTTCAATGCTAACCTACTCCTCACAGTCGACAAGGCGGTTGAGTACATTGTTAGCCAACCCGATGCCCACTAAATATCCCAAACCCATTCCTCCACTGAATCCGTCTCCCCGGCGGTCTGTACAATAACCTGCCCCCGGGCATCCACTACGCCACTCGCAAATAGAATGGGAGGGAAACGAAAGATGCTGCGTCTGCTCTCGAGGAACTCTTCTTTTCTCGGGATTGGGTGCAAAGAGGGAAGGAGAGGCATGAAGGCTTATCTTTGTGGGTGGACGGTTCCGTACGATAGCCCACGGCGCGGCCTCCGCGCATAAACGGCATTGCGACATGATCTGGAGTTGGACATCTCTGGGCTCTGTTGACGTTTGCCTTGTATTAGTGTATAGATTTTCGTCACCCATGATGGGGTTTTCTCCGTGACTCTGGTTCCCTACTCTATCGCCAGTCTCGGCGACCCATTCAACTTGCGCGTCAGTCTTAACAATAGGGACTCGATTGCAAGGAAATCAGACAAGCTCGGGATCTACTCCAAGCAGGCAGTTGCTGAGCCGAGTCCTCAATCGACGGCGGCAGAATCCAAGACTGGGTGGTTGCTACGGAACTAACTTACTAAACCAACTTTCTAAACCTTCCCGCCTCAGGTCACGGTGCAATCACATCTCCAGAATAGGTAGTCAAGGAAACGGCCATTTCCAATCTCATAAAATCAGCTTTTATATAATGAACGATAATTAGACGATGGTATCTGCTTTTCCTCTTCCAGGCGTCTCTAATGCGGTGCCGAGTCACAGACAGCCGGTCTGTGACTTTTGTGCCAGCCAAAGCCAGACGTTTCTCTCCGTTCATTTGTTGGCCCCCCTAAAAGCGCAAGTGTCTTCCTCCGCTCGCTCCACGTACTCTGGAATCCCTGCCTACTCCAAGCATCGAGAAGTCACGCCCCATCCACACTGGATAAGGCGAAGGAATCCATGTGTCTCCAAGATTTCAACGGCCACGGTTTTTTCAAGTCGAAATTTGCGAGCCATCCTATGTTGAGCCAGTTGGTAGTATTAATCCTCCAATCTTCAATCCTCGAAAGCCAACAAAACGACTCAAAATCGACAAAACTCCAACCAACTCCCTACCCTGTTGTATAAGCAGCCACCTTGTAGATCCGATCCCTTGCTCGTGTCCCATTTGATTTTGTAGACCAGTGAATTTTTCGTTTTCCGTTTGGCTTTTGCCCATGCATGCTTTGAAAATCGTGGCTGAAATATGTGTTCGTAGAGTTTCGTCAAGGTGTAAATGTCGAAGAGTTGAAAATGAATGCCACCGTAAGCGTGACACTGGCAAGGCCGTCGCTATGCTTTTCTAGTTGCCGGTGGTGTAAAGACGTCGACTGCCGCGAAGCAAAGCATCAGCGTCCACCAACGGTCTCAACGCTGACCGAGGGCTCTCGCTGCTCCTTGGCCAGGCCGGATCCAGTGGCGGCACCTTTGTTGGACAGGGCGTTGGCGTAGCTCCATCCACCCCCGATACCAAAACCGGCCGAGCCACGCTTCCGGACCCGTGCCGACGACTGATCTTCTTCTTCCTCCATATTGAAGACGAAGGCCGGATCCTCCTCATCGATGGGTGTGGTGTATCGTCCAGTAACAGAGGAGCTGATGGATCCGCTTGAGACATGACGCTCCATCGTGCGGTCCCGTTCCTTGCCGATGGGCCCAGCGCCGTTGTTGCTCGGGGCTCGGCCCGTGGCCGCCAAAGGATGCAAATGGGGACTACCGCTTCCGTCGTCGCCCAGCCGGTTGCGCTGAAGCTGTTGTGTGAGCGCCGACATGGACTCGCTGCCGGCCCGGGAGCCGATTGGTCGGGCCATGGCAGCGCCGTGGCCCATTTCGTTGGAGAGCACTGAGTTTCGGAGAGGGCTTCCAACATGTCCAAAAACCGAAGGTCCATGCTTGTGGCCAAGCTCTTCTTCCTTCTGGCGCTGGAATAGCGGGCCCCACCTACTCGGGCTCGCGCCGCCGATAGGGCTGCCAAACTTGGTCCCATTCTCGCTGCCCGGCTCACCGTCAACAGTGCGCAGGGAGCCGCGACGGGCCTTCTCGGTCGGCGTCAAAAGATCCTGCAAATTGGACGGCACGCAATCCTCCTCCAAGAATCCAAAATTGGCCTCCCAATCGTGATCCACGGCGGATGTCTTCGGCATGCTCGAGCTGAGCATTTTTGGCTTTGCGTATCGACTCGAATGCATGGCTCGCTTGCCAAAGTATTCCTCGGGCTGGCCGGGAGGGCTGCTGGAAGCGGTGACGTTGGCTGCTGCCAGATACTCGCTGCCACCAAATGCCGAGGTGTGGAGCATCTTCAAGGTTTCGGATGTTCGCGAGTCTTTGGCGTTGCTCAGAGAGGGCGAGGGGGACTCGATACCAAACTTTGAAGGAACGGACGAGGGCCACGGCGCGGCGGGGAATCGTGCGGCATTAGACATGCCTTGGGAGTCAAAAGATGCCGGAAGTGGCGCATCCAAGACGGACAGTCCGTTGCCATTGACGGGAGACAGGCCGAGGCCGAATCTAGAAGCGTCGTCATCGCGAGGCGAGCCGTAGTTGGAGCCGGGATGAGAGTAGGTAGTATCGATCGTAGGCAGTCCGTTGTCGAGGCTGGACTGGCGACCCAATGATTGTTGTCTTTCGTCGCCGCCATAGGGATAAGCCGAGGTATAGGGAGGGACGCCTTCGCGGTATAGGCCCGAGGTGAGAGCACTAGTTGGGTGGTAGTTTGAGGCTGCGGTCGGATTGATGCGTCCGCCGAGGGCTATCGGAGAGGTGCCGATTGTAACGCCGTTCTTGCCATAGTTAATTCGTCGGCCGTCGGGGAGAACATGTATGTTGGCGCATTTGGGACCGAACTTGCAGTTTCCCTACAGTCAAGTCAAGCACATTAGCACTCTTGTCCGCAACCAACAAGGCGCGATTTGTGGTAGGCCGGGTGGTGTTGCCAGGATGCGAGGGGCACGGGCTCGAGGGTGGGATGGGTGGTCTGTGTAGCCGAGGGGCAGAGCAGAGCAACCTGACAGAATGGAGGGGCGGGACCCATGAGGATGAGGTAGTTGTCGCGATGCTGCCCGGTCGGAGGAGTGAAATAACGCACCTTTGCAAAGTACTTGCAGATGTTCTCGGCGGCGGAGCCCAGATCGTGACTGAAGGGGCAAGCATTGCCGGCTTGACAGGCTCCTTGTCGGAAGAATTTGCAGGGAACGTGGGACGTATCTGTAACGCAAGAGAAAAGAGAGGTTAGCCGAGAATGAACTGCTGGATGCAGAACGGAGCAGAGACAAGAGTGGCAGTCGCAGGTTGCTCAAGGACGGGTGCGGTGCGACGTGTTGCAGACGACACGACCGGCGGGAGGGAAGGCGAGGCGACCATGCCGACGAGCTTCAGCAGCGTGCCATCATGACAGAGCCTATGTGAGACAGTGATGGGCATTGGCCGCTGGGAAGCGAAGCAGAGGGAGAGGGGAGAGATAAATAAACAGTGGTGGAGAGAAATGGTCCACGAGAACGAGAGAGACAGAGGAAGGGTGACGTACTCGGTGGACTGCGCGGGCCATCGAATCTGGCGGCGGAGGCGGTGGATGCGTTGGAGGCCATTGGGCTCAGGATGGGACTGGGATGTCCATTCTGCTGCTGGATGTTGAGGCTGTTACTTCGCATATGGCGATATTCGGAGCCGTTGGTCGAAGGCATTTTGTCCGGAGGAGGGGAGGTGGAGGGACGGTAGAAGGGGAGGAGGAGGAAGAAGAGGGAAAAAAAGAGGAGCGAAGTGGAAGAGGCGGAAGGACGGGCGAAGAGGGGAACGGGAGACGCGGGCGGTGCGCCTTCAGTGGGCAGAGGGCGCTGTGGAGGGGTCCAGTTGCAGTGGAGCGGGCTGCTTTCGCCGGCCGGAGACGGTGGTGGGGGTAATCCTCACTCGCTCCTCGCTGAGATAGTTACTGGTGATAGCCAGTAATGGCGCTGCGATGCGATGAAGCCAGTCCAGAGAGTATGAGTCTTTCACAGGCACAGGAACAAGCAGACGGTCTCGCCAGAAGGTGTTGGATGTGTTCGGGGTCGGGCAATTGAGGGAAGAGGCAGGTAGGTAGGTAGGCGAGGTGAGAGGTGGAATGACAAAGCTAGGTCGAGGCCAGTCCACACGGTCGGTACCTGAGATGGGCAGACGGACAGCAGTGCGAGCGGCGTCAGGATAGCGAGTAGTGTGTGATGTGAGAGCGAGCGAGAGGCTAAGAGTCGTAGAGGGTGTGGGATGTATGAGGCGGGATGTGTGAGGTGGGTTGTATGAGGTGGGATGTGTGAGGTGCGACAAGGATGCTGTGCGGGCGGCAAAGGCGGTGCGTCTCGGTCAGACGCGGTTTGCAAAGGTGAAGGAAGATGAGCGTGAAGGTTATGGATGTGAAATGTCGCAATCTGCCCCACTCGGTTCGGAACTAACTCAAGTTGACGGAGGCAATACAATGAGCAAGCAGCGTGGCTTAGGTGAGTAAGTGACTGAGTGAGTGAGTGAGCAGCAAGAACAAAAAGAAGAGATGAGAGTGAGCGGCCAGGGGAGGGGGAGTGTCCCGGTGTTTGGTGCTGAAGCCGAGCTGCGTCCGTCGTCGTCTCGAGTCAGGATTCGGTCGTTGGTATCTTCAACGGAGAACCTTGGTGGAAAGCTGCTGCCCACCTCGCCTTGGGGGGTCCGTAAGACGACAAGGTAATCCTTTGGGCCAGAAGAGAGCGACGATGCCGAGCCGGACGTGCTATGTAAGGACTAATGTTAAAAGAGACGGACGCTGGAGCACGCGATGGAGGGGAAACCCCAAGGCGGATAAGGTAGGAGGCGGCGGGGGCACGGCGGTGGTTTCGGTAGCGTATTGTAGCGTAACGCAAAGGAAGGGTCCGTCTGTCTTTCCTCTGCCCAAGTGTACAATGACGGCGCCAGTGATGGTCTCGATAGGCCGATCCGAAGGGTGATCTGATGCTCTCCTCAAGTACGGATATCCTGCACGGATATGCGGCTGGATGCGAAGGGGGTTGAGAGGGGACGACCCGACAGATATAGCCAAGGTATCAGAAGGCAAGCTTGGTCCCAAGATTGGATGGGCTCTGCAATGTCAGGCACGCTGAATATCGGCTCAGATGACGCGAGTGAAGTGGAACAAAGCAAAGAGGAAATAGTGAGCACACGATGGACGAACGGCGACCAGAGTCAAAGGTGATTCAGGTCGAGCGAGGGTCGAGGGTCGAGGGTCGAGGTTCGAGGTTCAAGGTCGCAACTGGGGTCGATGATGGCGGAAGCTGATATCAAGATACCGCCAGATGACCCAATCGGCGAATCAGATGTTCGGCCCTCCCTCGAGCCTTGACCTGGGAGGCTGGAGATTAGATCAACTGGACCAGACAGCTTCAACGTGCCAGGATCTTGCTGGGTGGCCAGACAAACTGCACTCCCTTCGCGTCTGGCAGATGGAGTGGATATGGAGCTTTGGGTAATCAGGATTATTATGTACGTACCTAGGAGGGGCAAGTGCTAAGCCTGCGAGACCCAAGAGCAGTGACGATTTGTCGATGTGTCGATGTGTCGATGTTTATCCTCTGCTAGTTCTGTAGCGAATAGGCGGGAGAGTGTGCCAGCGGGCGTTGAAGCGGGGGTGAACTTGTGAAGGAGGCGATGATTATCCCAGCTATCCGTTGCGGCAGAGGTTCAGTCATGCCAGTGTCCAGATAAAGCACTGCCGATGCTCAGGGGTCATCTTTCAGGCCTGGCGGACCGTGGCGCTTCACTCGGAGCAGGGTTCGGTAAGCAGTCGACGGTGCTCTGGTGAGCTGGGACTTGGTTCCAAATGGGCGTCGAGATGTTGTTGTGAGGCGCGGGCGGGAAACTGGCGGCCAACTTGGAAGCCGCTAGACTAGGCAGCTTCAAGCGACGGCGTTGCTCCTATTAATAATGAGATTTAGATGGTGCAGAGTGAGAGTGAGAATAAGAGTAAGAGTAAGAGTAAGAGGAATGGGACTTTTGAGGAGCATGTTTCCTATTGAACCAGACGGCAGACTCGGAATCGCCCACCCTCATATAAGTGAGAGCGCATACAAACAACATCTTTGCCCTCCAAAACATGGCATGGGACTCTCTTCTCAAGCCACGTATTCTTACCATGCGGACAGTCATACTGGGTCTCGCTTCACAGCAGTACGGCCACGATACCTCACGTCTCTCAAAGCGAGGTAGTCCAGCCCATCATCCCAAGCCAGAGATACTCTCCGCACGGTATTCCAACTACGCGCAATAGTATTCCTATTCCGTATTTGCCGTAGGCATCTACGGATACATCTAGGTATCTGATGAACCCGCCTCGCCCCCTCCTCACCTCACCCATGCTGCCATCCACTCTGCTGCACTCCTCCTCCTCCTCCTCCTCCTCTTTTCCAACCCCATGCTCATGTCCATGTCCATGTCCACGCCAAGCTATGCCCGAAATGCCATGTTAGTCGAGCCTCCCTCCTCGCACTTCAAGACACTTTTTTCTCGTACGAGCAAACAATGATCTTTTTCCTCTTCGACTCTTCAACCTGCAGAAACACACGGACGCACACACCACACCCCCACCATGTCTTGTACTTCACTTCTTGCCATCGTCAACCCTCCTTGACCACCATCCGACCGGAGCCAGGCAGGTGGCGTGCCTCCATCACGCGGCGGCCTCATGATGCACTTGCTCTCTACCCCTCAGCCACCCATCCAGTCCAGGTCAAGACATCTAGGCTCATCGTCATGGAGGGGTCCAACAAGGGGGGGCGGGCATCTCAATGATACATGTATAGAAAAGATGGGGAACGGAAACGATGCCAAGTGCAGTCAGCCGCGCGGAACGAGTGTGGTTGGAAATACCGGCTCCCTTCTCGACACATCCCGCACCTCCCATCACCGCTGTGCGTCGGGAAGAGGCGAGCCAGGGACAAAGATGCCAGAGCGGATGCCAGTGTTGGATAGATCATGCGCCTTGGGAACGCCAGCCTCTCATACTCACCCGCACTTACTTACATTGCTGCTGCTGCCGCTGTTTCGCGTTATTCCGGTCGTACTGATGCACCCAAGACGAACAATAGACAAGTCGGCATGCTCAGCTGAAGAGGTCTCTCTCGAGGCTTCAGCATTACTTTGCAAAGATCTTGTCCCGCATGCCTTATCACGTCTACCTCAGTCTCCTTGCGAGCCCCTGCATGGATATTGAAATGATTACAAGGCAGGCAAGCTTAGACACCAACAACCCGTGGGCTGTCGTCCGCCATCCGCCGGCCAGCCGTTTGTCAATGTTGGTGAGACCATCCGCTGAACTGAGCATCCGTGTCACAGTAGCAACCAGCATGCTGGGACCCTTTTCAGGCGCCTGGCGCCCTGTGCGACATTTCGACATTCGCCCCAGCAAACACTTGACGGCTTGTCTCGTGTTTTGGACTGAGTTGACTCTCCTCACTCGTATTGATGATGTGCATCGTGGATTCGCATTTCAGATGTCCAAGGCATTGGGGTCGTATTTGAGTTCCAAAACCTCGAATGGTGGGAATATTCGATATCCGAGTCCGTCAATAACATTATCGGCACCAATCATGGCACATGCCGACGAGCCCCTAACGCCGCCCATGTCTCTCAACAACTTGCTTTTTCTCATCTCTCTGATCTTGCATCGCAGGGTTCACTCAATGTCTATCGCAAGCCCGAGGGCCCGCCCAGTGTCTCGCCTATCTCGAGCCCATCTAGCATCACGGGTCTTGGTCTTTTACCTGCTGCGTTACTACCTTAGCCTTCAACTGCAGCGCGACGTCTTGTCCGAAAAACACAAAGAGTTACATCAAAACCGTCACTCGACGATCTTGACTCGTCAGTCGCCCGAGGGAAAGGCAACCGAGACGGGCCATGGCAGTTGACTGCGGCCTGCCCCCTACAAGCTTAACCTGCCATGTCGGGCAAGGCGCGGGGCCGAGCGCAAGTCGTCGCCGCTCCAGAGTTGCAGCTGTGCGACATCAAACGCAACACGACGCGATGAATCCCACCCCACGCAGACACACCCGCATGCTGCTCGTGCTACGCAGTAGAGTGCGTTTACGCATGCAGCCGCTCGACGGGGAATACCTCAGTGCCCAGAGTCTGGAGAGACACACAGACGAGACAGAGAAGAGACAAGACTAGACTAGACGAGCAAGATAGGGTTGACTGCTGCAGCAAAAGCTCAACCAGTAATTAGTAGTTGTAAGCATGTACGAATAAGTAGCGAGGTGGGTAGGTGGTAGGTAATTAGGTGCCCCAAGGCCATGCGAGACCGGCGCATTGCTCAGTCCGATCGTTGTCTTGGCTCCCTCCCCGGTACTGATCTGATCTGGCTGCTCTTGTTACATTTCGACATCCCCCACGCCGCCCAATGTTTGGTTTCTGGTGTCAACAACCAACCTGGCGACTGGCAAAGACTTCATATCGCCGTACTCGTACCCCAGTGCTCTCTCACTATCGCAACGTCCCAGCTACCTTGTCCGATTCTCGGCCGATGGCGTCTCCAGCTTCCGACGTATGTCTCTCCTATAACCCCAGAGGGCGTGCTATCAAGCAACCCGACGAAACCCTGTCAAACCCGCAGAGCATACCGGTACCCGTCTTCGCTGCCTATCCGCGCGATGGTCTTTCTTGACACTCCCGTCCGCCAACCTCTGCCATCTGGCTGGCTCTCCTCGCAGGGGTTCAGCTGCCGAGACATCAACACCTCCAGCAAGTGGCTGCTGTTTTTGTCATTGCCCCGGCCGGCAGTGCAGTGCTTCTTCCCTGAGGATTTGCTACCTAATCCTCGGGCACTTTTCCTGACCTGTTTCCCTTTCCGCGACGGTCCATCCGAACCCTTTCTGCCCCAGTCAAACCTGCATCTGCCTCCTCTTTGAGACCCCGTTGCAGCCTCGGGCAGTAGCCACCCGTCTCACCGGCTCCTTTTGGGACAAGGTCAGCATGATGCAGTTACCCGACGACAGTTGCCTTCTTTCGGTGAACCGCATCGGCCAGGCCTGGCTCAACCCGATGACGCCAGCCATACCTTGTGAGTTGTTGATGGCAGCGTCCAGCAGCAGCGGCCACCTACTGTCCCTCCATCGTCGGCTTTCCTCGAAGCCGGGTTGGTTGCGAGCCAAGACGAAATCGTACCTGTCGTGCTTTCTCGCACGAGTAAGCTCTACCCCGTGGGCCGTGGGCCGAGGGCACACAGTCACATCGCACAAAGATGCCCGGGAAAGGTCCGATGCTGCAGGGAGGCTGCTACGCCAACGTCGTTCAACTTCCTGTCAAACCACCACACGGCTTTCCGGTCATCTTCCCCTTTGTCGTCGTCGCAATCGCTTCATGGATAAGGGTAGCCTGAATCTTGAAGCAAGGCTCATTCGCCTCTCCGCGCGGCCCCGCCGTCCGCCTTCGTCCACACTGATGATCCCTGCAACGACCAGGTTTGCCCGCTTGGCCTTTTCCTTTCTATGCCCCCCGTTAAATGCCTTACTTGCCTGCGAAGACGGATACATCCTCGAAGCTTTGCAGCTCGAGTGAAACATCATCCCAGCAGAGCCCGCATCTTCTGATGGGAAGCTCCATCTCGTCTGAACCATGACATGCTCTTCCAAGACTGGCGGAAGTGGGGAGGGGCGGAAGCGCGAAGGCCCGGCGCATCGCGCGTCTACGCCGGAAAATGAAAAGATGCATGTCACCGAACCTACATGTAGCCAACATCTATCTTGGTTCTCTGATATCATTCTCGACAATTTTTGACGCTCCTCGCACCCCGAACAAACTAGGTATTCCAAATCAGACGTGATGCGTCTACATCAAATCATAAATCATGAATCATGAAGAATCCAAGACGACTCTCCCGGTGACTTGTACGGCTACGCACCCTTCTCCCCCCCCAACTGGCGTATCACTCTCATCAGCTCACCGCCTCGGGATTGTTTCACACACCCTATCGTCCATATCCAAGTAAACCAAGTTCTCGCTCGGCACCACTAGCTGCTTCGTCACTGCTCCATCGACATTCCCGGGTCAAGCCACACTCTTCCCGGTCTGGACCAGTGAATCCCTTTTCGCCCTAGTCTACCAATGCTTCTAGACCTTGCATGCACTCAAAGAACTCATAGTCTTCGGACCCCAGCGCAGCAAGGATGTAAGGGTTCTCATTCCCTACGCCGATCCCTCCTCAGCCTCCCCGCCGTTTGCTCTCTCGACGACCTCACGACCAACCCCCACCCTCCATCACAACCCCCTCCTTCAACCCCTAGGTCGATTTCTCACCTTGTCCGCCCGTTCCGTTCACCCCATCATGTCGACGCCATGTTCACTGGCTACACCCACCCACATCGCCCACCACGCATTCCCCAATCGACCAAATCAAACGGTCGTCCGTTCCCTGCTTCAAGTGTGGCGTCACGTCGAGTGGCTGACTCTGTGAACTTTCTGGCTGGATCACTGCCATGTCCAACTGTTATCCGACTGGCTTGATTCTCTGGCTAGCATCAGACGGCTATGTATGCGACCGGTGTTACTCGCAGCAGTTCGCAGCCTGGATCCCAGCTACCCCATGCCGATGCTACAAGCACAACGTGTAGTCTTCAGAAGCTTACAGAACCACTTGTCTCATTCTTGGTGGGAAATGCGCCGAGAAAACATGACAGGAAATGGCAGCTACCCTTGGCATAGAGCGCTTACATTCACTCACCTGTATGATTTTGGTATGAAATGGCGGTCATCGTGGCGGCCGCATGAGAATGAAGTCAGACAAATCACGGCTAGTCTCCGCTCACCCTTCCCGATCCTTCACACCATCATGTAAGCCCTCCAACGCCCCACTCTCAATCTTCTCTCAGTGAAGCTGGATATCACTCCAATGATTCTCTTATTGTGCTTCCTGCTCTGGACCCAGAAGAATGCCGCATGACTTACCCCTTGGCTAATCCAACCTCGCCCCCGAGAGCCCGCATCACTTTTCCGACTCTCAAGCCACTACCCCATATTGTTGCCATGCTGGCCGACAAGCCACGGCCAGCCACGGAACTAGTCTACTAGTAGCCCTACGACGGCGTCATGTCAGGCCTACGGTGTTTGGCCCATTTTCTTCTCTGTGCTCTTTCTGTGCTTGTTGAACTGTTAGAGGTCCCCGACGTTCATTCAGGCCTTGCGAGTCGGCATGTATCATTTCCTCCAGGATGCCATCTGCCACGTCGTATCATTTGGGACCCTTATCATCTTTCAACTGCCATTCCGACTTCCGACTCCTTCTCCGGAGCGAATAAGACCGCCCTTCCATTGTCTTATGCTTAACACAAATCCCGAGCCAACCTCATCCGAGTCTGTACGGCGGCACTGATTCTGCCTTTAACATGGTGTCTTCTGAGCAGGGAAACAAATGCTACGTAGCTAGGGTGGGACGGTCTCACTGGCAGCCACCATCTGCACACCCTCTTCCACAAGATCGTCTTGCTCTAGATATCTTTGGCACATCATCTCGAACCCCATGATCCCCACCCACCCCTCCTTCCCGGCGCGTTCCAGTCCGCCTGTGGCAAGCAGGTTGGTTTACTGTCTCTCTTCGTGTGGCGCCCGGTAATCTCGGGTCTTGCCATCACGACGCGTACTTCACAGAGACTCCTGTTTACGTGATTTTGTGCACCAGGTTTCAGACATATCCACTGCGATACAGGCCACAGAGTGACATTCTTCCACTGTGCTGTGTGTGGTTCTCAGAGGCTCTGGCTCCAAGAGATTCGCTCTGACAGTCTGACAACCAGAGGTGGAGCTGAGTGGTCTGCTGATCAAGGAGCAGGAGCGTGGTGCCCCTCGGCCATCGTGACGTCTGCTATTCCATCCGACGTGCCTGGTTCTGCGCTTTTCATGGGGGTGCCGAGTGAAATTTCAAGGTCATGCATGCCTTTCCGGAGCTTTGGTCCCGTCATCTTCCCAGCATTAACCATATTTTGTGAAGTTGAGCCAACCGTCTAGAGCTGGATTCAGTATTCCCGTTTGATCCTGTCGCGTTATAGGGTAGCTTACGATTGTTCAGCGCCGATAATACCCCCAGAATCTGTCGTTAGTCAAAACCAAACCTGTTGTGAACGAAAATGGTCTGAAGCTGCCCAATGGGACACTAGCAGCCTAACTATCAGATCAAGCCACAATCCCAAGCTCTGGGATCTGTACGGGCTGGGCGGCGGCTACGCGGTCACGGAAAGAATGCCCGTTTGCTTAGTACCTAGCCTGGGGTTGTGACTTGCCATGTGACTCGAAGCCTGCGGCCAAACAGTGTGGGTGGGTGTCTCAGAGTCCTTCGTCTCCAGTGCCGCAGTGCGAGGACTATCGATTCGTCTGCTCGGGGCTGGGGAACCGCTGCCGCTTCGTATCGTAGATAAGCCGGCATGTTCGTTCTTCCACAGACTATTATTCAGTAGGCTGTCTCTACTCCTCGTTCGACCTGGATGAACATGGAAACATGCCAAAGATTCATCAAGGAAACTGCCGGCACGATTCATTCCGATACACCTGATGTGGGCGTGCTTGCTAGTCCAGCAACACAAATGTGCAATAAAGGTCGGAAAGATCGGGGAGGCTAGGCAGCCCTCCGATCACAGTCAACATTTCAATGTAGTCTTGTGATTTGCCACGGCGTTTGTTTGTGTTTTGATCAGCTGGACGCGCCAATATCGCCGGGGAGGTTGCACAGTCTCAGCTGGGTGCCGTTGGATGTGGGCTTTGCCCACCCTCTAATGGCATCGCCGCTTCGGAATATGCGACTGCTTGGAAACACAAGGCTGACGGTTGTTTTCGTGTTTTCGATGCTGTCGTGTAGGGCCTGCGGTGAACTAGATCATCGCAGTGGTGTTACGACGGGATGACAAGTGAGTCCATTTGGAATCATGTAAGGTGCCATCATCGCAAAAGCTTTTCCTAGCCCCACCCTTTTGCCCAGCATAATAACGCAGACTCCTGGGCTGCTTTTATGTGACGTAACTTGGGCTGGAGTCTCACACTTGGAGCAGTCGATCGGCCGACGGGTTACTCTGGCAAAGCCACTTATTTCTCCCAACGGACAGATTCTCGAACCTTCATTGACATTCTATGCGGTAGTGTACCCCTCATCATTGCCAGTCCTTGTCAACTGGTGATGAACCGTTGAGGACAAGAACAAGAGACAACGTTGCCTCCAGACGGTAACAGCTGGAAAACAACCCTGCTTTGTATAAAGATATCGTATATGACAGGAGAGGCAAACATGTGAATGAACGCTGAATTTCCGCCTAGCAGAATTTGTGTCAAGATTGATCTTCATCGTCTATGTGAGCATCAGGAGTGACTTGCACGATGGCTGTGGTCTTGAATTCATCGAGACGGTATCGAGCATACCCTAGATGGGTGTTAAGCTTCCGACTCAAGCCCTGAGCCCTGGTATACCAAACATTCCTAACATACACCTCCCTGCTCAAATAGATCCGTCAACTCCATAGATTCATGCAGGACACTGGCACTGGCGCCAAGTAATGTTGTTTTTGAGTTTTGAAGCTAATCTCACGGTACTTTTGGCTGGATATGGTAGAGGTCGGTTGGGAGGCAAAGTCGATGAACAGACCTATTGTAATCTTAGAATAAATTCTCTATAAGACACGCTTCCTAGTATACGCGCTGGGCATATTTCTCTCTCAAACATTGCTCCTATTGATAATCACTCAGGGTATCGGTGCCATAATAACAGCAAGCGCAACAAGAATTGAGTATCCCCACCCCAGGCCCTGACCAGAGTACATGGGAGAGCTGGCGAGGGGTAAGAAAGCTCCAAACACACTACAGAAAATGGTGGAAGCAGCGAGTGCGGAGGTGGCATGTGGCCTGAACGCATCGACGAGGTCGCGAGGAATCTAAATGGGTTGTCAGTATTCCGAGCTTCTGAATGCGGAAATCCACAAGATGAATCGGGTGGCGATAGTCTCTACTCACAAACACAAAAATGATGCCAATGCCAATGACGGCGGTGCCAATCATTGGAACCAACCAAAAGATGGCTTTCTCCGCCGGCCACACATATAGGAGCAACCCGACTGAAATCATGGGCATTGGCGAGATGCCGTCGTCTAAAGCTGAAACAAAACGCGAGCCTCCGGAGCGTTTTTTTCATCTTTCTAGCTCGTTTCTCAAGCAAGGTCTTCGCTGAGGTTTCTCGGAGAACCAATATCATGACCACACTGAGGGTGCCTGCCTGGGAGAGTAGAGAGTTGGGGTCAGAGACTTCACTCCTGTCAAACCAACCACAGCAGTGTTTGACTTACCTTAGTTCCACATACCATGATGCACAGCGTCCAGAATATCCAACGCGAACCCAAGTACTCGGCTAGTAACCCGCCCGATGCGGGTCCCAGGATGGGACCCAGCAGTAGGGCGATGGAGTAGACAGCCACGGCGCGACCTCGCGAAGCCGGATGTGCGACATCGGCAATTTGTACTGCCCCCCTTGGGGAGCGGAGCGGAGCCGGCACTTCCGCAGAGGAAATGAAAGGCGAGCGAGACGCCAAGGCTGTACAAGACAGCACAGACTGCGTGGCAGGCAAGGAAAAGAAGATTCGATATGGCGTATGCTGGAAATCGTCCGTACAACGACATGGGTGCCGCTAAACTGTCTTCTTTCAGTCTCTGGGTGGTGGGTGACTGAAGTCTCTCATCGCTTTCAAGAGGCTTGGTCTTGAAAGAGGATCTAAGGGAATTACACTGGACCAAAAAAAAAAAGCTGAGATTGAAGATATACACAACCGGGGAAGTTGGAACTCCTCCGGGTGTCATGAATTCCTCAAGAATGCTCGGTACGGCGGGAGCGGGAGCAAAAGATGCAACTGCCCTTCACAGAGAACCACATCAGCACTTGCGCAACGAATGAAACAAGTTGCTCCGAGACCAGGCGACTCACACCTGTAGCGTTGAAATACTCACAAGCAGAATCTGCACCCAGCTTGACCTCATCGACCAACGCATCGGGTCTTCGGTGTCCTGCGGCTTCTTCCAGTCAACCACGTATGACGGATCCTTCTCCGACACTGTTGAACAGTTGCTAGCTGGAGGGGCGAAGTAAGGCGATCGGGTCGACTTATCGTCGTCGGGTATGCTGCTGAACGCGGTGCCCATGTAGAGACTGAGCTCGTCAACCGGCCCCCAAGGACGACCGTCCGCGCTAAGCCGAAACCATGAGAAGCTCGATGTCCGCGAGTGTCGTGAAGAGTCGCTGCTGACTCTTGATCTTCTTTCCGCCAAGGCCACTGGCTCTGGGTACCTTGGCTCGTCTAATCCCGTTGCCACATGGTAATCTTGGATGGAAGCCATCGGGCCCAGGTAACACGCCTCGGTCTCATGAGACTCCTTGGTGGATAATTTGGCGAATGTTGCCGGGAGATTTTGAATGAGAGAAGGCGACTACTGCTAAAGAGACGGCTTAGATGTCTAGGGTAGTCTTCTAATAATATACAGCAAGGAAGTAGTGCCGTTAGATCTGACCCAAGCCCCTACACCGGCTTCGGACAAGATAGTTTCGCCATTCGAACACTGCCTACTTGCCGCAGTCATACTATCATTGTGTTGAGAATAAATGACCATTATTCTCATTGGCGTTGCTGTGCCTGAAGCAGCCCCGCTAAATGGGCTGTCCATTGCCTCAGATAGATACGATGCAGAGTTATCACATGGGGGATACCGGCAAGTACCTCGCACCTCGCAGCACTGGCGCATGATGAAGGGCCGGTATGGCCGAGGAGGGCAATAAGCAAGCGCCTCAAAGGGCTGTAAACGTCAGGCATAAAACACACGGGTAACCCCGGCCGATCTGGATGCTGTGCAAACCAGCTCCCGGGTGAGCCGACCTGCTGAGCATTCTGTGAGAAATCTATTATGGTTGTCTCTTTGGGCTGAACTTTCACGACTGCTGCTATTCATGGGGGGTTTAGTCCAGTCCCCCCTGTTTCATATTATCCGGGAATGAATCGTATGCCGCCTGGTCCGAACTTTGAAAGTTAAAACCAGTGCTCCCAGCTGTCGAAAATTGACCCACGTCAAACTTTCTACGTGAAGAAAAAATGGCAATGTGGAAGTTCACAAACATAACTAGATAGGCCCTCTCGGAGGATTTAAGAAAATCACCGTTGCCCTACGATCTGTTGTGGCACAGGGGGCTGAGTGACACATCCCAACATCTTTTCCCCTGAGCACTAGAGATGAACTGGCAGGTATTTGTACATTTGAGGATCGCTTCGTCATCCAGAACGAGAAACCAAAACTGGAAGGATGGTCGTGCTGGCTTAAGACTTAAAAAGGCGATGAGACTTACCTTCCTACACTTACTTTTCTGTAATATTCCGAACACTGTTTTCCTACTTGTGAGACTGCCAGTGGAAATGTGTATCAGCCGCGAGGACGGCTTTTGATGATGTATTGCTCAAGCTCATTTGAGCACTCGATGGTGTATTAAAACAAGACGATGATCTAAGGTCAGGTGGCGCATGCTCATAGCCAAACTCCTGCTGTTTCAAGGTACTGAACGATGTTGTCTACCTTAAGGTAAGAGGGAGTGAGTATGCAACTCTCGTGTGACACGGCTTTCAGAAGATCTCGGCTTAGAGGTAAAAGATATGTTCACTAGCAATGATGATTTTGTCATAATCCCAAAACCAAGGGTACTCTTAATGGTATTATTAGGCGGCGATGACAGCTTCAAAAACCACTCTGTTCAGGAACAATGCGCTGATGAAAGCGGAACTTGAGACATGATTTCTTGACAACTAGCAATCGATACCACCGTAAAACCCTTTGCCCTTTTGTATTTTGCGGTTGACGAAGTATAGCACAGTTGCAGAGCGCTCAATATAAACGCAAATTCAAACCCCAAATCACCCGTACTGTACGCCATCGGTCCAGTCCACCAGGCTTGGGCCGTACAGAGGATAACGAGACTGAAGCACAGGACGACGGTCCCAAGTGCGGCCGCACCACTAGGAAGACCTGAAGAAACGTTCCAGAAATGATAGTTGTAAAGCTTTGTGTCTCCTTTGCGGAATAGAAAATGTTCTACCAAAATAATGTTGACAAGGGAGGCAGACCGGTACCAGATCAAAGCCACAAAGTTCTCCAAGTTTAAGAAGAATTCATCTGCCGCCTTAACACGACGGGTATCATGATAGCTTTGAAGATGACCAAAATTATGTATCGAGGGGCTCAAAATAGCCGAGGTACCAGCGTTTGGAAATTCAGTTTGATGGCGTAGAGGGTACCGGAAATGTTGCCGACCGAAGAGTATGAAAGTCAAAAAAAATGACGACGAACTTTCCAAACCCACCAGCAGGCAACAGGATATCAACTAGCACGCCGTCGACTAGGGTCTCGGCATATACTTCCTCTCACTCAGGCCCATTGGGGATGGCACCGCCAATGGCATTGCTTAGCGTCATTAGAAGTTGAGGATAGTAGATACCTAGAATTAAGCCGAGATAGCTGTAATTTAAATGCGGCATCTTGGGTTGGTAAGTGAGATATTAGAGGTACACAAAAGAAACGGAAAGTGCTCACGATGCTCTATACCCCCTTAGGCCAAAGCAGGTCGTTAGGTCTGAAGCAATACAGGCCCAGGGGATCATGTATGATGCCACAATCATACCAAAGCTCAGGATTGCAGGCGCCGTTGCTCTGGCCATCTCGGCCTGCCCAGCCAGCCTCGAATCTCCAAAACCAGCGGCAAAGACGATGGGGATCACTGCTGGGATGAAAGCATATGTTTCGTAGAAACGTAGTATCTTGTACCCGCAGAATGATACGAGAAGGGGCAGGAGTGCAATTAATACGATGCCCAAGTCAAGTGGCTAAGACCACATCACCGTTGGTAACGGCCTACAGACATTAACCGCCGATGACGCAGACAATGACGCAGAATTCAGTCAAGGTAGCTAGGCTGAGGAAGACTGGCACCTGTGCGAGGTAGTGCCTGGGAAAAGAGTCAGCAACGAATAATGACTATGGTTGGTGAGGTGGTTTACCCAAAGCGGTAATAAATAATGACTCACAGAAGAATGTTGGTATTCAGGGAGCAACAAACAGAAAATGTGTTGAATTATCGAGTTGACGTCCGCTCGCACGGTGTTATCGGCTCATTGACCCACTATTCAACTCGACCTGTGAAGTCGGCTGTCGCTCTAGCAGTATCCATAGGAGGATTTTGTTGTATACGTCTAGTAGCTCTTCCCTGGATCATTGAGTGGCCGATCCATGGAAGGCGGCCGTGATGCCTCGATATCCGTCACATTGTTGTAGGTTAGACCATATTGCAGATTAGTATCGGAGTCGTAGGATGCAGACCGCAGTCGTGGCAGGCAAGCTGAAGCTAGGGATGCTGTTCAATCTTGTCCTATCTCGGACCCGACTGGGTGGCATAGAAGGATGGCATTTAGATGTGCGCAGACGCACAAAGAGCGGCGGACAATCTCCTTTTAGTTGATGGACAGCATTCACGCGGTGTCTTCACAAAGATAGAGGAGGGGAACTTGGGAACCACCAGTCCAAAGCCGGCGGGTAATCTGCAATGAAGGTGAAAGCCCTCGTCATAAGAGGACATACCATGAAGAGCAAAACATGGCCGCCTGTCAAATATTTCGTATCATTTATCCTCTATCGTATACTGGGCATTTGATGACTCTTTCTGGGCCTTGGCAGCCACTTGAAATGATTAGTGAAAATCCAAGGATTCTTCAGAGCCCGTTAGTTAGATTAGACAAAACGGACGGGCGTGGCTATCCTTGGACCATGGCTTCGAGGACACCTCGAGCGCCTCATGTTGCCATCCGTAGGCCAGGACTTTGCTGGCCTTTCTTTGGGTCTCCGCCTTCCACTATCCTTTGCGAATTTTTTTTTTAATGTCGTCCAGGCTCCTCTCGCTCGGCAAGTTCCTAAGAACGTGTTTGATGATTCGGAATACAATCTATAGCGCCTTAATCTCTTCCTAGCCTGCTATGGGAGTTTCATACCTATCGGCTTGGTTGGGTGTGCTAGCCGAGTAAACCCCACCTACTTTAGCTTTTCATTGGGGTTTGCCAGACATCCGGCGCTGAATTAATTACCTGTGATCTTACCACCCTGGCTAGAGTCAGACACCGAGTGATGGAGATGATTGTGAGGATTGGTCTGTTAACAGAATCGTTTGCCACGCAGGTGACACTTCAGTTGTGCTATTAGCGAGTCATATCCACCAACTCCTGACCTGGCGACCTTGCGGCAAGTGTAGCTTCGAGAACAGTGCGACGACTGACAACGCCGACAAAGTAATGGTAGGGTTGCTCGAACCTTGGAAAAGACCGAGCACTTCGGTAGAGCCAAACCATGAAGGGTCTCGCTCCAATTCAGCCATCGATGGCTGGCGGCTCGGATGGCGCCAACCTACGACACAACGAGAAAACCTCACCGCGCTCAGTCACACTGCCAAAAGCTGCATGGCGGCCTCAATACAATTCAACGTGGGTGGCGGGTAATTGTCTGCAAGTTGACGTGCCCTTCCCAGCGTGATGTGTCCGATGAAACCTGACAATGACGCATTGAGTGCCATTGGCGTGCCTCAACTAACTACTGTCTACTCATTGAGCGAGGCACCAACACGGAGGTCAATAACCCCCAGCCTGCCTCCCATCACTGCGAACAAAAGTTGTCGATTGCCTCGTCCAGACATCATTGACCTCGTGTCGAGGAAGAAACTCAAGAGCTTACATGCCGACATCAAGATGCCATAACCTCAATGACAGCTCACCTGCATCGCGGGAACTCGGGACAATCAAGTCCGGACCTGACTCGGCGCTGAACCGGCATTAGCCCCGATCCCGGACCCCACATTACCCCTGATTCAATCCCCATTCTTTTTCCTATTGTTCCTGTAGCTCGTTGCATTCCGCGCCCGAAACGCTCCGCCTTGAAAGCCAACACGGTTACGGATAATTTCGTCCCAACGGGACCCAGCTCAACGCGCTACGTGGCGGCTCCTGAGACACAATGCCCCTGGGTTATGTCGGTGACTTGAGTGAAGCTGCCGTCAAAGCTGTGGCCCTGCTTCATGGCTTCCATCACCCTGTCGCGAACTCTCGAGTCGAAGCTCCCTTGGAGCAAGCGCAACAACAGCACGAATAGTCGACAACCCCTTGTCGACATGACAACATGGCCAACCGACGACAACGGCGTGTCATAATCATCGCCGTGATCTTGTTTGCTCTCTTCGCCTTCCATAGCTTTCGTTCCAGCGCGCCACCAGTCCGCGAACATGTCAACATTCCCCTCGTCAAGAGCAGCTTCGACTGGGCCAACCATCGACACAAGTACCCGATATCCCCGTCAAAGATGCACCATCTGCCTACGCAACGCCTAAAGAGCCTCCCGCGAGTCCAATTCGACTTTGGTGCGAAGCGCCTGCGCCTAAACGATGCGAAATCCGAGTCGCGACGAAAGGTGGTACGGGACGTCTTTGTCAAGAGCTGGAATAGTTACAAGGAGTACGCGTGGGGCTTCGATGAGTTGACGCCAGTCACCGCCAAGGGAAAGGATACCTTTGGCGGTTATGCGGCCACTCTGGTTGATGCGCTCGACACCTTGTGGATAATGGACCTGCGCGAAGACTTCAACGCCGCCTTGTCTGTCATTGGGGCCATGGACTGGGATGGCACAAAGGAAACAGCCGTCAACGTCTTTGAGACTACTATACGTCACCTCGGAGGTCTTTTGAGCGCGTACGACCTCAGCGGGGAGCCCGTACTGTTACTCAAGGCCATTGAACTGGGCGATATGCTGTATGCGGCCTTTGACACCCCGAACAGGATGCCTCCTTTCTGGCTGGACTTTGAGGCTGCGAAAGAGGGAAAGCTTGTAGCTGGTACATCAGATCCTTCTGCATCGCCATGTTCGCTGTCGCTCGAATTCACAAGACTCTCGCAAGTCACCGGAGACCCCAAGTACTTTGACGCAATCGAGAGAGTCAAGCTGTTCCTCGAGAGTACACAGCGAGAGACTCAACTCCCTGGCATGTGGCCAGCCCTCATCAACTTTCGGGATGAAAGCGTCTTGCAACACAACGAGTTCACATTGGGAGCACTCGCCGACTCTCTGTACGAATATCTGCCCAAGATGCATGCGCTACTTGGGGGAACCGACCCGGCCTATGAAAAGATGTATCGTCATGCGATGCACGTCGTTGAGAAGCACCTCCTGTTCCGTCCTATGCTCCCCGATAACGACGATATCCTATTCTCTGGGACAGCGTTTGCCGAAGGCAACGTGAGGCGAAACCCCGAGAGCCAACACTTGTCATGCTTTGTAGGCGGCATGTTTGGGCTGGGCGGCAAGCTTTTCGGGATCAAAGAGCACATGGGTCTAGCCGAACGACTAGCCCGCGGCTGTGGATGGGCGTACAACTCGTTCCCAACAGGTCTCATGCCAGAGATCTTTGGCATGGTTCCTTGCGAGACCCTGGACGGCTGTGCATGGGACGAAGAACGGTGGAAGCGCGAAGGCGCATCTGATCTGAGGAAGGGATTCTCGCACGCGCGGGACCCCCGCTATATTCTGCGTCCGGAGGCCATTGAGAGTATTTTCCTGATGTACAGGATGACTGGAAACCCAGAGTACCAGGAAATAGCATGGACAATGTTCCAGTCCATTGCAAATGCGACGGAAACTGAGTATGCCAACTCGGCCATTGAGGACGTCACCGTGAAGGGGGAAACGAAGAAACTTGATTCAATGGAAGTAAGTCATCAAACTTGTTATGAGCCAAAGGCAAGCAAGGGTTCCTGACTAACAGTGTTACAGAGCTTTTGGCTCGCAGAGACGCTCAAGTATTTCTATCTCATCTTCTCACCCCCCGGCCTCGTCAACCTCGATAATTTCGTCTTGAATACAGAGGCACACCCGCTGAGGCGACAATTACTTTAAGCAAACTTTTATCCATCACCCCCGGAGAGGTCATGCGTATTGCGCTGCTCCAAGTCAAGGGCACCTGCATCAATTCATAGCCGTCTGTTTGATCCTGTATGCAGATATTTGCAGATGCATGCATGCTTCATGATGCTGGACCTGCCGGCCCATCACCCTCGCGGGCTCCGACTCTGCATCGATTAAGTCCATTCCAAATCATGCGCCAGTTCACAGATGTCACGCGGGAAGCTGTGTCCAATTCTCCAATACCCGTCTCATTCGACGCAGTCCCTCTAGTGCTTCCATCTCAATAGGGTAACGGAGGCCTTGGCAAACTCATACGGGCCCTTGCCATCCCACTTGCTCTCAGTAATACCAACGGGGTTCTTATCACCGGTGTTAACGACCTTGACGTTCTCGCCGGTGACAGTGTAGACTTGTATATCGGCACCCTCCTTGATACCTTCCAGGTCGACGGGGAATCCCTTGGTCTCGTGAACGTTGACGACAGCCAAATTGACGAAACCGTTGTCGTCAATGGTAGCGCTCACGTCGAGGTAAGGGGTCTCGATGGCGCCCCGGATCCAAACGGGCTCAGTATCACCCTCGTACTCGGGGGCGCGGACGTGAGTGGCAATGGTAGACCCTCTCATGTACTTGCTAAACAGCAACAGAGGCCACCAAGTGGTCTGCTTGGTGATGCCCTCTTTTGTGGTCATCAAAGGAGAGATGACATTGACGGACTGGGCAATGTTGGCCATGCCAACATACTTTGCCTGACGGACGAATACGTTGAGCCAAACACCGACAGCGAGAGCGTCGGACAGAGTGTAGCTGCGGTTTCGTGTCAGTGTATGTATCGCCTGCATGGATTATAAGGGTTGACAGAGAGGGGTCGACTTACGCCTCCTCAGCACCCTCCTCACCAGGCGCTCTGACGGGATCCCATACATTCCACTCATCAAAGCAAATCTTTTGTCTCTTACACGTGGGAGGCACCTGATTCTCAATGCGGGCCAGATCAATGAGGCTGCCGGTGATTTCAATGGCGCGCTCGGCGGCTCTGGGTGCTGTTCAGGGGGGAAGAAACGTCAACAGTCCATCGCAACAATGTGACGAGAAATTGACGGCAAAACTCACCTGTGGCATTCTTTAGATGGTCTTCCGACGCGGTGTAAAGGTGAATACTGTGCATGTCGATCAAAGACGCAGTGGTGCTGCCACCAAGGCCATGCACGCTCCATGTTATGCATTCCTTGATCACGTATGTGTCCCAGCTGCTGAAGCCGGTCTCACCGCAGAGGATGAGTTCCAAAGAGGGATCAAGAAGCTTGAGCGCCTTAGCCCATTGGTAAGCCTGCTTGGCATAGTCCTCCTTGGTCATTTGCATGACCTGCCATGGACCCCAACATTCATTGCCCAGGGCCCAGTATTTGACCTGACAGAGGGTGAGCGAGATGCAACTAGTTACGCGCCTTGGATGATATTGGAGCGGATTTCCTGTCTTACGTTGTAGGGCTTCTCGCGTCCGTTCTTACGGCGGAGGTTGGCGTAATAAGTGTCCTTGTCAGAGTTGCAATACTCAACCCACGCAAGAGCTGAACGTGTGAGTATCAGTGAACCGCATTGCTGGTCTAGATTTTGGCCAAAAAGAGTCCTGCCTAGTGGCGCCTGGAGATTGACATACCCTCATCAAGCGTGCCGGTGCCAAAATTGAGCGCTAGGTAAGGCTCAGCGCCAACGATCTCACACCACTTCATGAACTCGTCTGTTCCGAACTCATTACTCTCGACGCCAATCCAAGCCAGCTCGGGCCTAAGCGGTGGACGCATGTTAGCCACTTGCTGCACTCCAAACGTGGGCCGCTTACGTAGGAGTCCAGACCCTCAATGGATTCTATGCTGAAGGGTCTCGATCCCGATGCTGGTAACAAGGAATTCATGGTGGGAGTCTCTTTATACCTCTTGGGACGGGTTTCCCTGGGTCCAACGCCGTCGATCCAGTGGTAGGTGGCAACAAAGTTACCACCCGGGTACCGCACGACGGGACAGTTCAGCTCCTTGAATGCCTGGATAACGTCCTTGCGAAAACCATTCTCGTCAGAAAGAGGGTTGCCTGGGTCGTAAATGCCACCGTAGATACATCTTCCCATGTGCCTGTGAGGTGTGTGTTAGTGAGTTCTGTAGATGAGGTGTATTTAATTGAGAGGCCTCGGGGGAGAGGGAGGCGGTGGCGCAGCAGGAGCTTACTCTGTGAATCCGCCATAGACATTGTCATCGATTTTGGAGACGACATGGGAGGGGTTCAGCGTGATGGTGGGACGAGCATCCTCTGCGATTTTGGTGAAGGTCGCCATGGCTGGATCTGGATACGTATGTTGTGAGAGCACTCCCTAATTGTCCGGCTGTGAGTGCGGCGGTGGTGGTCCGGTCAACCTGTAGCTGGTAATTTTATGCAAAAAGAACAGCTGGTCGATGAGTGGTGGAAAATGGACAGGACTCGTTTATGGTGGCCGCAAATGCACGGGATCGAGGTCGGAATTTGAGCTCGTCAGGGGCGGGGGCAAGCGGCGAAACAACGGAGACGGGCAGGGAAATGGCAGAAAAGCAGCGGAGGAGGATATTGGGTCGGCAGCGGAGGAGGATATTGGGTCGGCAGCGGAGGGATCGCAGACCAAGCGCCTGACTACTCAGTCATTGGCATCAGTTCCTGCACGAGTTGCCCAGGCAGAGATGGGATACCCGGGCCAAGAAGTCGGACTGGGGCTATCTGAGGAGGGGTGCTCCCCGATTCGACGAGACAACTCTTGGCTCTCAGCGATATCGACCACTTATCAGCATAATTTGGAGGAAAGCAAATGCGGCTCTGAAGTCTCGACTCCAACAGCGTGAGGTGAGAGGCAGGTGGTGCAGCAGGCGCACGAATCATGGACGATACGATGCGGAGAAGGTCGACGATAACGCGGGTGCCGGGGTCTCGGGGCGGGGTAGTCGGCTCCGAGAGGCACAGGATTGGGTTAGACTGTGTGCGATGGTCTGCTGAGGGATGGGACGGGACAAGGTAGCTTAGGGATGGGATGGGTTGGGATGGTGGGGTTGGAACAGGGTCCTTTGGGGGCAGACTGGACGAGGGGACAATGGGGAAATAGTTGGAGATTCTGATGGATGGGGAAATGGGGAGCCGGTCTTTTGTTGCTTGATGCTGCAGGTTGTTGACGTCGGTATCATGCGTATGTGGTTCGTTCGGTGGGAAGCAAATAATAATTACAGACTACGCAGTACGCAGTAGACGCGTGAAGCGGGAGAGGGGAGGCTTTCGTGCCGATGCCTCTGTTATCTCTTCCGCCAGATATTCATAATCATCCACATCCGGGTGTCGTCTACATGAAGGCCGAGCCGAAGCTGGGGAACGATGAGGAATGAGTGAGCGAGTGAGGGCTGATTGACCTGATGGCCGGTTAGGCCGGTCGGGCCGGGTGGGCCGGTCGCCGAAAGGCGAAAAGGACTCGGACCGGCGTAGGCGGTCGAGACGGGGGCTAAAGAAGAGCCACGGCCCAAAGGCAACGTAGAAAAGACTCAAAAGAGTGATTGGGCCTGAATCTGCGTAGAGGGCCGAGTGAGAGCGGAATATTTTCCAGCCATTGTAGTTTTTGATACCAAATCCCGAGGTGAGGTGAGTTGGTGAGGAGGAGGGAAAAGCGGATCCACCGCCGGCCGATGGGGAGCCACTCTGCTCCGGTAACCGCTCTCATTGGGGCGCATGGGCCAAGCGCGAAAGCCTGATTCTCCTCCAATCTCGTCCCAGTGACGACATTGGCTGTGAAGAATGGGGCAAAATGGACCAATCGTTCATCGGCCCAATCAAAATGGGTTCACCTCGGCACGTACCGGTCAACTGTATTTGCGTCCGAGAAGCACGTACCTCCAGGAGTATCGTGCAGCAAGTGTACTAGGTACTTACTAAGGTTAGGTACCTTATGGAGACAACATAAGGTACCAGGTCATCACGGAGTCAAGAAAAGACCAATATAGATATACCTTCTCCGTACCCAGGCCAGAGAAATAGAGTGGGTGCAAACCATGCCCAAAACTAAGAGGCTAGAGGTGATGATGCTTGGGTGGATATGAAGCGCAGTCGACGTCTTTTGCTTTTGCGAAGCGCGTTGCCGAGCTTCCAGTGGACACTAACACGCGATTGCAGCCAACCTTAAGGTAGGTAATGTAAGAGGGGTCTCCCTCCCCGCTCGCCGATGTTTCTACGGGAAGGAAACAAGACGGCCGAAAGAATTTCAAGACTCGTTTTCTGCACGCGGTTGAAAGAGGAGATCGAGCCTCAGCAACCTCACTTGTGCTGTGACCAAGCTCGTTCAAGTTCTGGCCATCTGTGCCGAACTGTCATGTATGATGTGACTGATTCTTGTCACTATGGCTCTCCCTCCCTCACCGTCAGTTCCAGCAACTCGGATGACCAGATGACAACAGCCAACATCTTGTTGATCACATCACGGAGACATGTACTGGCACGCCGTGCCTTTTGCATCTCCAGTCTGTCACCTTACTACGTATTGCCGTGTCGCTCGTCGGTGTTGATAAGCCGAGCAGCCATACGACTCCCACACATCATCCACACACTCCGCAGTGTAGCTCCAAACCTAGCTCCTTTCCCCGCGTGCCCACGTTGGTTAAAATTATGGAGATTGTAGTAATTAGATCCTGGCCGTGAACCTGACGTGCTTACCCAATGGGCGCTTCCCTAAGCCGACCTAAACTCTGTCGCCTTTTCCTGGTACTTGACATGCGCAGCTCCAGGCACACACCAAACAGACACCACCAGCCCGCGCCATCAACCAGCAAGCTAGCGCAACATCTCCGCACACCCCCGGCGTAACCTGGGGCAAGGGAAGGGGCCAGTCTGGGGCTGGGGGACCGTCACCGATGCCGTCGAGTGCACCCCCCGGAAATGGCGAGCCAGGGATTATCGTGCCTCCACTCTCGCATCCCCCAGCAACTTTACCACCAACCGAACAACTTTACCTAACATTCTGCTGCGCTAGCCTGTTGTACTCAAGCTGTCTATGGCTCTGGGGGAGCACGAAAGACTACTTGGACTGTTCGATGCTCCCAACCGATGCAAAGTTCGGGACAAAGTAGATACGGGGAAACATGGGGTCGGCCAAACATTCTATAAAGACGCGACGATCCCTTCGTGCCGCTGCAACACGCGGAACCGCTCCATCGCTGCTCGACGAGTTGGTTTGACCTTGAAACATCGAATCTCCAGCTCCCCTCTCCAGGGCTTGGAAGTTGCCTCCCTGACGAGCACAAGCACGCGAGCACTACACGACACCTGCTCGAGAGTCCTTCACCACCCACCCCCCCACCCCCTCCAATACCCAGCCCATCATGGCACTCCCTCCCAAGTGGTACCAGTTTCTTGTGAGCGTCTTTGCCTCGCTCGGTTCCTTCAACTACGGCTATGATTTGGGTGTCATTGCCTCCGCCATTGCTTCGGCCTCCTTCAAGACCAAGTTCGGCGAAGACCCCAATGAGATGTATGTCACCGCTTGAATCACTGTATTCCTTCACCGAAAGCTCTCTTCACCCTACGCAAAGCCTCCATGACTAACTCATTCTCAGCGGCGCTGTCGTCTCCGTCTTTACTGGAGGTGGCTTCATCGGTGCTGGCCTTGCCGGCCCCACCGGTGACAGACTCGGCCGTAAGAAGACAATTCTCATCGGTGCCTCCATCTTCGTTCTCGGCGGCGCTCTCCAAGCCGCTGCGCAGTCTCTCGCTTTCCTCTATGCTGGTCGTGCCCTCGCCGGTATCGGGTATGCCAATTCCGCGACTCAATCCGGCAAAGGTCCCTAGAGCAATACTGACTGCGTTCCCTACAGTGTGGGTTTCTTGACCATGATCATTCCCATGTACCAGGCCGAGCTTTGCCATCCTAGCATTCGTGGACGAGTCACTGCTTTGCAACAATTCATGCTTGGTGTCGGTGCTCTGGCAGCTGCGTGGATCTCATATGGAACGTATATTGGATTCGCCGAAAACGACAACAACCAATGGCGTGTCAGTTTGGGTATTCAGTGTATTCCTGGTGGCATTTTGGCTTTGCTTATTCTCTTCTTCCCCGAGTCTCCCCGTTGGCTCATCGACCACGGTCGTGTCGACGAGGGTCTCGCGACTCTGGCTAAGCTCCATGCTCACGGCGACGTCAACGATGCCTGGGTCCGCGCCGAATTCGACCAGATCCAGGACTCCATTGCCGCCGAGCACGAGGGTTCCGCAAAGTCCTACAAGGAGCTCTTCACCGACAAGTCTTGCTTCCGTCGTCTCTTCCTAGCTTGCGCTCTCCAAGGTTCTATTCAGATGACCGGTGTCAGTGCCATTCAGTACTACTCTGTCGCCATCTATGAGAAGATTGGCATCGCCGGGGACGAAACCCTCCGCTATCAGGCCATCTCTTCCGTCATTGCCCTCGTCGCTCAATTCTCCTGCATGATGCTTATTGATAAGACTGGTCGTCGCTGGCCTTTGATCTTTGGTAACCTTGGCAACTGCGTTACCTTCATCATTGCCACTATTCTTCTCGCCAAGTTCCCTCCTGGCTCCGAGCACGCCAGCGGGGCTTCCGCCTGGGGTTTCATCGCCATGACTTGGCTTTACAATTTCAGCTTCAGCGCCACCTGCGGTCCCCTCTCATGGATCATCCCGGCTGAGATCTTCGACATGAAGACTCGCTCCAAGGGCGTCTCCATCGCAACTATGACCTCATACGCCTTCAACACCCTCATCGGCCAGACTACCTCTGTGGCTCTCGATGACAAGCACGGCATTGGCTGGCGCTGGTACATCTTGTTCATTGTAAGTTACCAGAAAACTCAACTTCCTGTGAGATTCAACAAGTGACAGTGACTAAACGAATTTCTGTAAAGGTTTGCAACTTCACAAATGCCCTCTTTTTCTGGGCATTCCTACCCGAGACTGCCAAGCGTCCTTTGGAAGAGATGAGATATCTCTTCACCGAGGCTCCTCTATTCATTCCGACCCTGGACATGAAGACTGTTGAGTCCTACGACCTTGAGCGCAGGGTTGAGGCAGTCGAGCAGAAGCGTGAACACGAAACCGAGCATATTTGATTCTTCGATAAATGTTAACTCACACACCCCCATAATACCCAGACACGCAGAATACTTAATGTACCATTGAGCGCACCGGTCTTACAATAAAGCCACGGTTCTATCAAAGAAACAGTATTCACCCATTGGGTATACTTGCAGACCCCGATGTTTCTAACGCCCCATGTGTCACCGTAACACTTGATCCTGTGATTCTCGTTTCCAAGTGAAATGCTTGTTTCAAATTTATCTGCCACCTATCTATATCCATGTGTTGGCGTTGGCCTCGCTATGCCGTGATGGCCGTGACGACCGTGTCCGTGACCAGGCCCGTGACCGTAACCGGACTCCATCATGGCTGGGCCGCCGCGGCGCTGGCGACCGAAGCGAGAGAACATGCCCCCACCTCCTCCGCCGCCCACTGCGTCCGGCTGGCGGCCGCGCTGCTTTCGCTTGCTTCGAAAGCAGCAGCAGTAGCAGCATGAAATCCAAAAGGCAATGAAGATGAAGCCGGCAATAGCAATGCCGATAATGGCGCCAGTTGCGAGTCGTCGTCCGCGTCCGGCCTAAGTCGTTATTTAGAGGTGCTATTATGAGCTGGACTTTTGAGATGAGCTGACCATTGTTAAGACAGGTGAGTGCGCAGACAGGGATAATAGTCTTGAAAGGGTGATGAACTCTGTTGATGAGGTCTGTGGCTGATTTCGTCGAATGCTCGAATCTTGTACACTGCGTTTTAGTGTAGAAGAGAAGTATAGGTTGCTAAGTATTCTATCACGGTGCCAGAAACGAGCCGCTTGCACAACCTTATATCAACCGGTCTACCACGAGTCCTGGGCACACGACATTATTGACTTGTCCTGTTTTCTGGTCATGCCAAATAGGTGGCACGTCATGGACATGGCTGAGAGCGCTATGGTAATGAAAACACGTCAGCACCGGGGGCGTCTCGTTGTGGCGCAGTCCAAGAAAGCTCGTTGTTTGGTAGCTCAAAGAGCAAGTTCTCCCCCATTCTCGTAGCCCCAAAGTCACAGTGATCAAATAATGTTCCAAGCCAACGAACGGTAGTGGTGCCGCCTGGTGCTACGCCTAGCTCGACGGTGACTTCATCGTCCAACTTGGCTGGTGCCTCGGTGGGGCCGGTCCGAACGGTATCTTGACGCGGCGCCAAGGTGGACCGGCAATCCGGCACCGCCGACGTATCTTTGGTGCCTCCTCGGCAGCATCGAGCCGGCACAAGTGAAGCTACCAGGGAAGCTCCGTACAATTTAGTATGTGTGATGCTTCTGGTTTCGTTGGCCGGATGAAAGGACCTGAATAGGATCCAGCTTTAGAAGAAAACACGCAGTACTGTATCAAATAATTAAGCATAGGAAATCATCCGCCGGAAATATTTTGATGAGGAAATATTAGGAAAAGAGCATGGATCCAAGGCTACAAGGAACTTTTGAAGTCGTGGAATGTGCCTCTGTATCCGTACGGGCCTTAATCGAAAAATAATGGATCGGCAATGTTCAGCCAAGCTCAGTAGCTTGCTCTGGTTTAATCTCGTAAGGAAGAAGTACACACGACAGCCGGAACTAGGAATTTGCATCTTTGGTCTTCGCCGCGCGACGGCAAACCACTCCGTCGGCTGATTTTGTTGCCGCAGTGCATATATGTATCAATTACCGCGAACGCAATGTAGATGGACAGTACTGCAGCCATCCAACTCTGGAGTTGGATGCTTCATGCCTCCAAGACCGACTGTTTGTTGAGGTATCACAAGGCCAGATTTTGAGGAAAACGCTCCATAAATTCTTCTTGTTCACAAATCATATGCTGCCATCATAATTCATGAGGCGGTCGATTTTCGTGGACAGACGGGCAGCTGATCATGTGAGCCTGCTGTGAGCTTGATTCAATTATTTCAACGCCTTCAATCATCGACGCCTATCTACTCTTCTTAATTTCTGTTCTGCTCACTTTCAATTGATGCTTGTATAAAACATGGTAGATAATTCTTGTAGTGACTACTTCCAGGTAGCCAAAACTGATCAGTGATCTCCGCCACGAACGGTTTCTTGATACGTGCTGATCACCGAGCGTCAACATGCTCCCCAATCGGTTGTCTGAACTGATATGAATCCAGCGCATTCGTATTGGGACAGCTCTTAAGTCAGACGCCGTACGAGTGCTTGCATTTGAATTTGTTGAGCTGTTGCTAGAATAATTTGACATGTTCACGTTATACGGTTCTTTTTAATACGCTAGAAAACTAGCTACTTGAGTTTTGCTGAGCTCGACGTCTTCGCCGATGGGCTGCCACTTTTCATCGCGAAGATTCTCGTCTGACATTGCCATGGACTCGGACTTTGTCCTGCAGGTTTGTATCCCAGGACTTCACCGCATTGTTAGCAAACCCCGTCGAGTTTTCAGTCTCTTCATCCAATACTATTTGTTTTAGTTGCTCCTGTCAGTTCTCGAAGTTGCTGGATCCAAGACTCTATGTCCGGAAAATATTTACTACCGGTGACTGTCCACCTGCCCTATGAATGATGGAAATAGCCGCTACATGTATTTGCACAGAAAAGCCTGAAACCTGGCGGCAGGATCAAACGGGGCGGCCCGCATACTTTCCACTATTAATATGGAATTCTCAATTCTCCAGAATAGACTCATTCAGCCGTGGGCGCTCTACTTGCCCTTTCAGCATGGAGCGCACGGCTTTCTTACTGAAAAGAGTAATTGCGGCTCTTGGCAGTCCAAAATACACACAAAGTTGCTCGGGGGTTGGCACAGAAGCGACAGCCCCATGCGCGAAGAGCGCGATTCATGGTTACATCCAACGCGCAAACAGGCAAACGACTAGGGTCAGGAGTGACTGAGAAACAGATGCCGAGAAATAAGGATTCAAATACAGTGGAGAATGAGGTGAGTATCTTCTCTTGATTCGGTGGGCTATCCAGGATCTTGCGACATGAAGCTGAATATATCTGTATGCACCCACCTTGCGGAACCAGAGGTACATCTCACAGCCACTCCGCGCCGCATGGCTACATACGACGATGGGATGTTTCAATTTCATCCTAGAGTCTCCATTATTGTCGCTCTTTTCCCTTCGATATTCCAGCTTTGGATTCGCAAAAGAGATCTCCCCACGTCCTAGTGTCACCATGCGTCGTGTTTTCACGGCTGTTCTTATGTTTCTGATAGGCACAGTCACGGGTCAGGGAGCATGTTTCGTACCCAACGGTACCAATAGACATGCATTGACCAACGCCAACACCCAGAAGTATGCGTCTTGCGAAAGCACCGGGCACGGCATGTGTTGCAACATCGCCGGAGACAAGTGCCAGGCGGACGGCCTATGCTGGAACGAGGAACACAAGCAGCTTTGGCGGGAAAGCTGCACAGATCCTACATGGCAATCGCCTAACTGCCTTAAATTATGTATCACGGACGATTACGGTAAGTTTCAAATCGTGGTCAAATCGGGTTGAATGGCAGAAATCATCCAGAGCCATATGTTGGTTGCGTGGCTGTTGAGAGGCCTCTCAGGATAACTAGACGGCTAACAATCATCAAGAATCAGACGATGGTATACCAGCCAGTGGAATGGATGTTGAGGTTACTAAATGCAGTGACGGCAGTTACTGCTGCGGCAATGGCCAGGAAGCCGCTATCTGCTGCATGGCAGGGAGAGGAGTATCAATTGTGAACGGCGCGGTGATCACCTCGTCTTCCGCTTCTTCATCCAGTCCGACAACCTCTCCGACCTCTTTTGCCACCCTTGCAATCTCCTCCGCCATTTCCTCCGCACATCTTTCTGCTGATTCAAATTCGAAATCTTCCACGAACTCCACACCGACCCCTACAGCATCCGCGACCGGTACTGGCAACTCGACATCGGGAATTCAGAATGGAATCATCGGTGGCGCCGTGGGTGGAGGTGTTGGTGTGGTGATAGCTTGCCTTGGGGCCTTGTTCTTCTGGCACAGGCAAAAGAAGAAAGACGCAGATACAGCCAAGTTCCGAACGAATCTCGAGAAGGAAACCGCGAAAACTTGGCCAGTTTCATCAGCTGATCAGCAATACTCGTATGAGCTCCCAGTAAAAGCGGATCCGGTTGAGCTGGCATCTTGCTCACCACCAGCTGAGTTGGCATCAGAGTCGTTCTCAAGAAGATAATATATGTTTGTCTTGGTCGGACTTGCGAGCATATTGGCTGTACGGGTTTCAACAGTACGAACGATACCTGATGAGCTGAATCGAGTTATCCAATCATTAACGGTACATATATTGACATACTCCATGGGTTTGAGCACTTATCAAAGCTGGAACTGTAATGATTGGAAGAGAATGGATTGAATAGTACTGTACAGTTTGGTCAACGAACGTAATAAACTCCAGTGCAGGTGTACGATTCAATATCCGCAGCCAATGCTTGAATTCAATCATTATTGAGCTAAAGAGAGAAATAAAACCGGCAAGGCACAACTCAAGGTCAATAAGCGGCACTCCCATATTCCATGCGTCATGGTGACGGATTAGAATCATATGTGAAGGATCGTTGTTTGGCATTGTCATTATCTTAAGTAAAGAGACGGGAGAAAAAAGGTAGAAAAAGTCTCCACGCCTTTTTCATACCGCGGCTGCAAGTGCATGTATACATAAATGGACACAGTTTGATTTGCAAGTTTCGAAAATTCTGACAGCTCTACCAAAATTTTAACAATTATCTTTAGTCAACAATGCAGATGACTATCAGCTTTGTCGATCCCTAATCCTTATACACTCGGACCTTGTAATCGTCTCTCCACTTGTCCTCGATAATGACAAGTTGGGCCTTTTGCATTTTGTCTAGATATTGGTCTTCCGGCGCATCCTTGTAGTCGTCTCGGTCAATATCCATGTAGCCCTCTTTTGCAACTGTTCTTGGTGTAATCATCAACGAGCGCCCTAGATGATGGTTTGTATTAGGGGATGATAGCTCAAATGTATTGGGGCCCATAACTGACCGTTAATAGACTTGTCGCAAGCGACTCTCATCATGCAGTTTGCGACGTCTTCTTGCTCTCCAAATTCGACGCCATGGTCGATCAACCATTTCTCATATTCGGCAGTACGGATTGCACTTCTGATCCAGCATGGAGCCACATAGACGATTCGGATGCCTTGCTCCCAGCTAGAGCGTCTTGCAGTTCTCATGAACCCATGGAGGCCATATTTGGTGGATGTGTACTCCCAATTTCCGGGCGAGTCAATCCAGCCCACCATACTTCCTGTGATTATGAAGCATCGGTCTCGGTCGTCGCTCTCCGGCTGCTGCCTGAAATAATGAACTGCGAGTTTCCATGTGTAGAAGGAACCCTTGAGGTTTACATCGACAATGTTGAGGTCAGGCTTGACTGGCTCTCCATTGGGGTCGTCCAGATTCCATAGACTGTCTCCTGAACTTCGACTAATGCCAGCGTTCGCAATGACGATGTCTACACTTTTGGCGGGACCTTGATTTTTGGCAGTCTCAAACATTGTCTTCTGTTGATCCCAGTGCCTTATATCGCACTCAACAAACTTGCAACATACACCGTTTGCATTCAACTCTTTCTCAATGTCTTTGCCCCTGGCATTGACATCGCCGAATGTAACAAAAGCACCCGCTGCAACGAAGGCTCGTACGCATGTCTCGCCCATTCCATTGGCACCCCCCGTAATTATGACTGACTTTCCCTTGATTTTTTTGCGATCAGGGATGATGGAGTGATTGACTGGACCCGTGTAGGTATACTGAGGTAAGGGCATGGCTGCGGCGTGTTCTGGTTTCGATCGCTCAAAGCGACGGTTCACAGCAGAAAACAATGGAAAAGAGAGATGGGGAGAGTTGAATGATTAATTTATAAACTCAAATTTACTCTCATGTGACCAGTATTCCAACGGTGTACAGAATTTCAGTTTATAATTGACACAATGTCTCTTTTAATGCAATGCAACTCCAATGCAATCAGTTGTTCCCGGCTTTACCAAGCCGGAATTAACGCAAGGAAGGATATTATGAGTCTATATTAGACCAGTGAACCCGAGTATTACCCCAGCCTTCCTTGGATCCCCCACTGGGATACCATTTTGGGATAGCCGGCGGCAATCCTGAAAATGGTCGACTTGTAGCGTAGGCTTCGGCAACCTCGTACGCGGCAATCCGAAGATGGCGGTCAGATTTGTGGAAATCATTGCGTGAGTGGTGCCGTAGCTCAGCTGGATATGATATGAATCCGATGGGGTCAATCGGCGTTGGATTTGCCATAGTATGTGCCGTCCTCAATAAAGATAACGCGGACTGAACTATCTCGGGGATCCTTGGAGCGGAGGGCATGCTTCAAGATATAACCTATATTTCTCCCATAAAGACGAAGAATAGGATTGCTCAGAGAATTTGGCCTTTTGCTCAATCACTTGAGGTCGTGCGTTTTCGTTTCACAAAGCCGCCTTGGTACATGTCGGTTTTGTCGCCTACTTCAAATCAAACTCTTCTACCCAACTTATCCTTTGAAGTCAATTAGAAGCAATGACTGTTTCCCTAGAAGCACCAGCAAAGGCACGGGTCGATCCTGACCAAGTCGCACCATCTCTCGTGACCAGCGACGTTCCACGAATGCCGGCACCGGAACTGCCAGAGGTCGTCCAAAGTAATACGGTATTTCCACAAACTGCAGCAAGCAAACATAATGGCGTTTGCGACGACCCTTTTAAGCTTGACACTAAGTTTGCCTACACTCCACGGAAGATCAAAGTTTTCACCATTGGCGCTGGTTTCTCGGGGCTCCTCATGGCCCATAAGTTCCAGCACAGATTTCCAGAGATGCGAGACATTGTTGAACACACCATCTTTGAGACACACGGGGAAGTTGGTGGTACTTGGCTTGTCAACAACTATCCTGGTGTGCAGTGCGATGTTCCGGCGCACATTTATGTAAGTACTCTGCATCAATCATTCAGTAAAGCCAGCTAATCATATCTCTAGGCATTTCCATTTGATCCTAACCCAGACTGGAGCCGGTTCTATGCGAGTGGAGCTGAGATCCTCGAATACATGAAAAACACAGTCAAAAAGTGGAATCTTGACCGCGATCTTCAGTTGAATACCAAGGTCGTTGGCGCTGTATGGCAAGAAGAGCTCGGGCAGTGGAAAGTTACGGTCGAACACCAAGGAGAACGGCGTGACGAGTTCTGCCACGTTCTGATCTCTGCACAAGGTGTGCTGGTTCATGAATCCTGGCCTGACGTCCCCGGTCTACGAGAATTCGATGGTCACATTACTCACTCTGCTCGTTGGGACCACGACTTCGACTATTCCAATAAAAGAATCGCCGTCATCGGAAACGGCTCTTCCGGCATCCAGATCGTTCCTCAGATGGCCAAGCTACCTGGCTCTGACGTCATGAACTTCATTCGTGGTCCTGCTTGGGTATACTATCGTGCGCCTCCATCCAAGCACCTTGGAAGGGACGACCCTGACCCCAACCCACGATATACCGACGAGGAGAGGAAACGCTTCCATAACCCTGAGTACCACCTCGAGCATAGGAAGGGAATCATTTCGCGCACTAATAAATCCTTCTATATCTTCATGAAGGGCGAAAACAACAAAGAAGGCATGGAATTAGCAGCGGCTCAAATGGCAGAAAAGCTAGGCCATGACCCAGATTTATGTGAAAAGCTCATACCAAAGTGGGAGTTAGGTTGCCGTCGCATCACGCCTGGGCCTGGTTATCTGGAGTCTTTTTTGAAACCAAACTGCAACATCACCAACAGTGCTATCACCAGCGTTTCAAAGAACGGTATTCACACAGCCGATGGAGAGTTTTACGAGTGTGACGTTAGTAAGTGCAACCATTTACCTTCGCCTTACACGCTTCTTTTGCGTGTCTGACAAGTTTGTAGTTGTCTGCGCTACGGGATTTGACGTTTCCCACCGTCCAAGATACCCGATCGTTGGGAAGCAGAATATCGATCTTGCCACAAGATGGGCAGAGGATCCCGATTCTTATGTCTCAGTTGCTGTTCCAGACTATCCCAACTATTTCATGATGATGGGACCTAACTGCCTAGGTGGCCATGGGTCCTTGGTGGAGTCTCTGAATTGGACAGGTGACTACTTCGTGAAATGGGTGAAGAAGATGGCTACAGAGGACATTAAATACGTTGAGCCCAAGCAGGAAGTTGTTGATGCTTTCATCAAGTACAGCGACCAAGTACATAAGACACTTGTGTGGAGCGGCGGCTGTAAGAGCTGGTACAAAAGGAATCGTGTCGATGGTAGGGTCACAGCCCTGTTCGGCGGTAGTGCCCATCTTTTCAACCGGATGCTGAGCAACATCCGCGGCGAGGATTTCAAAATTAACTACCGTACCTCAAATCCTTTCAGGTTCATGGGAAACGGATTCACGGAGTGGGAGATGGATTCAAAGAGTGATCTTTCATGGTACGTGGAGAAGGCCGAGGTTTTGGACAACGCTTCAGTCTAGATTAGAAAAGTAGTATTGGCGATAAAATAATTTCTTGTCCTTAATATAGCCAGAGAGGATCACTTGACAAAATTTATTTGGTTCAAGCCCAGCATGTGCAGAAACTGGAATAACTCCTTACACCAGCCCTCATCCTGGAACCATGAAATCTAGACGATAATCTACAAAAGGCTCGAACAAATCTTCAAACTGATTGACGAGTGTCTCATGAAAAAGCGCATTATCCGGGGAAGGAAAGCCTTTTGTTGCTGTGCCTCGTGTCCAACCAGTCAAGAGACTGCCAGCTATTCCTCCAGTTTGTTGCGTAGCGAATGGGAACAGGGCAGTCCAGTCGAAGTCTTCCAGGCCTTCTCTTTCCAACGGCACTGCCTCCATATTTGTCGGACCAGGCGTGGCGACACCAACCCCACCATCGATGGGTTGGTTGGTCCCTGCCTCTGACCCATTGTCTCGTATTGTACCTGGCTTTGTACCTCTGAGTCGTGAGAAACCTTGTCTAATAACATTGGCAGAACCCCACATGCTTTGAAGCTGGTCTGCTGCCCGCACGAGAATGTCAAGACAGTCGTTGGCATCTTTCTCCAAGTGCGGGATTTGACAGGCCTGAAGTAGTGGTATGAAGGCTGTTCCGCAGTACCAGCAAGTAATCGCCATCAAGAAGCGAGTGTTGCCACGAGACAAGATATCGCGCAGTATTCTTGCTATGCATGATGCTGCCAGTATGGCTGGAGGGAGTGCTTCTGGCAGAGTATTGGCTGAGCGTTTGAGATGAAGAACAATGATGGTAGTGAGATACGGAAGGTGCAACTGATGCACATCTTTGTCAAAATTTTGAGTGCGAGCTGAGCCGATGGGAAGTTGCAAGTGAGGAGGGAGAGATTTAACCCAGCCCACCAGCTCTTGTCTGTGGTGGTCGGGCGGAATATCGGCCGTTGGCAGCGTCGAACGCGACAGTGTTTTGGCAATTCTCCCAATGATGACACAGAGACGGACCCAGTGGATGAATATTTCCCCTTTCCTCTGAGACCTGGAGTCGCTTGGAAAGTCGGATAACTTGGGCTCCTGGATATTACAGTCATCGAGGTCGATGATGGCTGGCTTACTCTGGCACAAGGCAGTCAGACGCTCCCGAGCCTGGATGATCTCTTAGCAAATCATGTACGAGCCCACAGTTTTCGAGCCACTTACGAATGCCGTCCACCAGATTCTCCTTCGCAGGCCCAGGTTCAAGTTGCCGGATACGACTTGGCTTGCTGTGGGCTCACGATGAAGATTCATCTGCTGCGCGTGACGAATGAGCACCGATGTCCACCACCATGATGAATGTCGATGGACTGTGCTTGGGGGACGTGGAGCCCACCAGTAAAACAAAGAGACAGCCATGAGAGTTGTTAGCCCATCAGATTCCTCATCTTCGTAGAATATCCTGCGTGCTTTCTTGTAATACTCCGCCGGTCCCTCGTAAGGCACCAAAGGGGGTTGAACATTGCTTGCTGCAGTTGCTAGCGCGTTGGCAAGGAGGGGAGATCGAGCAATATCGCTTTCAAGGGTTTCGGAATCCAAAACTGGACACCAGGCATAGCAATATTCGAAATAAGTTTCTGCAAAGCTTTCCAGGAGATCTTGTTCACGAAGGTTCGAGAGAATGTACTTGTGCTCCAAGGACGCCTTTAATGCCTGCTTTTCCGCGTATGATTGGTTCTCGGGGGCATAGACCTGCAAGAAACCAGTATCGATATCGCCCGTATGGCTCTCTGCAACGCCCTCAGTGCGTGTATCGCTGCTCTGAGATCTCTGAGATGGCGATGGAGCAAGATGAGGTTCTTGAGATCGCACAACTGGGGCGGACGAACAAGGAGACGAGGCTTGTCTGTGCTGCTCTGATGCTGAGTAGCGAGAACGAGACGGTGGAGGCGGCGGGACGAATTCATTGAAGCCTGTTGACAGAACATGAATGGCATCAGCAACCGCGTCCGTTTGCGAAGCTGTTGCCGCTTCGCCAGAAGCCGAAGTCGCTGGTGGTGTAGGGACACGGCTTGAATGGGCTGGCCGTATCAGACATTGACGTTTTGTTCGCTTTGAAGGCCGAAGATGGCATTCTTTCTCCCAAACGTCACAATTTGTGCAGGTCTGGTAGCCTTCAGAAGTTCTGGCCTAAACATGGTCAGAGCGATTCGACAGCACTTGGCGTCTCTATACAAACCTGTAGATCGCATTTCACCTTCTTGCCGTGGCAAACTTCGCAAACTAGCTCGGCCCGCCGTCGCTTTGGTCGCGAGGCATCGAAAGGGAGCCATTCGCTGATCGTCTCCGGCATAGCAGCTCTTGGGATTTGGGCAGATTGTTCTCGGCAAGGCTGTTCACGAAAGACAAAGTTTAATTTCCGAGACTCCCTTGAAAGTGACGGATCGGATTGCAGTGAGACGAGGAGACTCTGCGTCTGAGCCTGAGTCCAGACAGGTGATGGTGCGGAGATGAAGCACTGGAGCTTGGGCCGGCTGCGGAGAAATGCGGGGAACGGGGCAGTCCGGATCTTGGATTTCTGAGAGGTATAAGATAAGGGGGTTAGGGTAGAGGATCAGTCGGGTATTGGGTCTTGGGGCCATTGGGTGGCCAGGAAGACACTATAATTCTTATGTGGCTTTCTTCCACATTGAGGATGGCGTTTATAAGTAATAGTGGTATTTAATCGGGAGGTTGGCGGCTGGGGTCCTGGAGAACTTTGAACAGAACGTGTCTCCTGTTCAAATCATTGTGCTCTCCACCTCATCTCTATTGCCGGATACGCACGCCGGCGACCTACATGGGGAATTCGCCGCGATATCTCCGGAGCTATGGGAATCATTAGGGCTAGATAAGCTTCCTGTGTGAAGAAGCGGATGAACGGATGAACGGACGTCTACAACTAGGCACGCAGGAGGGAATATCACATCAAGGAACTTGGTAATTTTCAGATGTTACTAATTCATCCTTACTTGGATATGTTCTGTTTCTCTGCCGAAACATTACGGACGGCAGAAAGCAGATGCACCAAACTTCCATGACAAAAGCATTCCCAAAACAGTCTTCCGCTACAGAATATATCTGAACTGTGGGTTCTGCGACGTGGTCAGTATGTTTGAAGACACTAGGGCGCGATTAAGATAACATACCTTCATATCGGTCAAATCGTCTTCATAGGCGTGGTCATAGCCTTCCATGATCCCAGCTTTGTCACGCTTGTTGTTATACCAGATGCAGACGTATCGATATACCAGGCCGAGAACGCCCGCAGCTAGGGACGTAATCACAACCACAATGAAGCCAGGGGCGTAGTTGGGAGCATCTTCTTTCCGGAAGACCAGCGGCCCGACGAAGTTGCCTACTCGCAGTATCAGTACTCGTAAGAAAGTGAAGGGAAGAAAGATCAGCTTGGCATACCGAGGCAATACCCTATGTAGAGACCGGAAGAAGCAATGGAGCGTTTAGTATAACCTGACGTGTTGGCGATTTGCAGACCCATAAGAACGGCATACCCGCCTCCGACGGACGGTAAGATGTAGGCCGCAAATAGGAGAGCCCCCTTGGCAGACCTTGGTAATAGCCACAACAACAGAGCGGCCAGAGTGGTTCCCATCTGTGCGCCAAACACAATCCACGTTCGGCAATTCTTATACTTGTATGCCAGATAAGGCATGATGAGTTGTATTGTACCCCCGTATGCACCCATCGGTATGCTGAGCAAAAGGGAGTTGAGAGTACTGAAGCCGAAGCCGTTGATGATGATGGGAACAAATGTCGAGATGGGTCCGTTCGCAATCATGCAGAGGAACGCAATGGCAAAAATCAGCCAAAACTTGATGTCAAGACCGATCTCACCAACTTGCTCCATCTTGTAGTGAGTATTACGGACGCCCGAGTTGTTGCTTCGCAATCGTGCAACCAAGATGTATTTTTCTCTGTCGTTGAAGCCTTTTGCTCTAATGGGGTCAGGAGGGAGGACAAAGTACAGGAGAAGACCCCAGACAATCGTCAGCGACCCAGCAAAGTAGAACATGTATCGCCATGAGGAGACTCCGCCGTTGAGCTTGCCGAAGCCAAAGTTGATCAGCGGGGAGAATATAGCAACGTAGCCTGTGCAGCTGTACCAGATACTGTGTATGACGATTAGCATACCCGCAATCTCTCCTCGATCACTGTTGTTGGGGGTTGACGTACCCCATTCGCATCGCTTGCTCGTTCTTTCTGTACCAGCTTCCAACAATGAGCATGAACATTGGGCTGATGCCGCTTTCCAACAACCCGAGACAAAATCGTTGAGCGTAGAGGCCACGATAGTTTGTGCATACAGTCGTAAGTAGCAAGGTGAGGCCCCAAAGAGTGACGACGACCGAGGCAACTCGCTCAATGGGAAATCGTTGGGCCAAGACCATGGTTGGATAGGTACCAACGATAAATCCGAGATAGAAGATGGCAGCCGACATGGAGTATCGATCACCAACTGTCAAATCCAAGTCGGTTCGTAGTCCGAAGAGAGCCTAGAAAACAACAAGTCAGCGTCTTGTTGCGAAGAAAAGAGCCAGGGTCCATGGGATAGCACGAGGTATTGCTTACCGCCTGCGACAGCATGGCTTTGTCGTAGTATTGGAGCCCATATGTCATACATAGCACTGGCATTAACCTCCAGTCTATTTTCCTTCTGAGTTTCTTCTCTTCTTGCTCTGTCCACTCGATGTTACCAGCATAGCCTTCGAGTACCTTGAGTGCCTCGTCATTATGAACAGTGTCAACAGTGACGCTGGGCTTCACTTCTGCTATTCCACCTGGTCGTTCTTTTTGCTGAACACTCTCTGCAGACTTGGCGGGATCAGACATGTTTGCTGAAACTCGAACTCGGACGTCGACTTGAAGAAATCCCGAAGAGATGGCCACATTGTGCGAGGAAAACCAGGGCAATATTATAAAAGAAGCAGGCCTGTCTTAACGCGGCCTCTAACGTGGGGAGACGTGAATAAACGAGACTTCTCGAAAAGTAAATTGCAATGCAGGCTAGAAAAGTTGACGGGGGAAGGGTGCTAGATCAGCCGTTTTGCGTCGAGAATGTGGTCCCTAATCCCGGGTGTCTGGATCGCAGGGTGGCACTCATTGAACTAGGTGGCTGTTTCACTGACATGGCATCTCGGTATTAATTCAAGGCGGTTTACCGGCGACAAGGAACCTTGCTGTTGTAGAATAAGGCGAATAGCTACACCGCTTAGGGGTAACCGGCCTCAGAAAGCGCCCGTAAACAACCTGGAAATTCTCCCCCGCAAGGCCATAGCTCGGCGCTACTGAGGGGCCGGCAGATCTTCCCGTGGCCCTTCTCTAAGCCCCTTGATGCCGGTTACCTTTTTCATGATACCAGCAACCAAACAACCCGAACAAAAGATTGCATACTTGAGACCCGTTCAAAGCCAGGCGGATATCTCTAAACATTGATCAAAATCCGATCACAGCCCCCAAGAAAAGCCTCCTTGTATGTTCACAACCACACAAACCAAGCGCCATTATGCCATCGAAAGCTCCCCTCGTTCCATTGCCAGAAGGGAGAGAGACGGTGGTCGTCAAAATGATTAACCCTGTCAACTTTGGCCCTGCTATCCTTAAACGATTTATGGCACCTGAAGTTCCGGGGCTGGAAACATTCAAGACGTCTCCTTCTCTCTGCTTTCTCGTGGAGCACCCTTCAGGCCGTAAGCTGGTATGGGATCTGGGGATCAGGAAGGATTACAACAACTATGCGCCGTCCATAACGGATTACTTGCCAACCACGAATTACGATATTCAGGTAAAGAAAAATATGGTGGAAATTCTGGAAGAAAATGGTGTTGCTGCGGACGATGTCGAGGCAGTGATTTGGAGGTACGTAGGACACACGATTTCCTGTCTGTTGCTTTCTCTTCTAACCTGTGGTCCACTAATCTTGCCATACAGCCACTGGCACTGGGACCATATTGGTGACCCATCTTCTTTTCCGCAAACGACAGACCTGATCGTTGGACCGGGATTCAAGGCAGCAATGCTTCCGGGAGCACCTGCAAACCCCAACTCTCCAATACTTGAGAAGGATTATGCGTAAGTCACTTTAGCACCCCCCCAATCTCACTATAAACCTACATTTATGGCTGACCAAGTCTTTGCCATTTCAAGTGGCCGAAATTTGAGAGAAATCTCGTTTGAAGAAGGGCCTAAGACCATTCGCATCGGGCGGTTTCCGGCATTCGACTACTTCGGAGACGGGTCGTTCTACTTGCTTGACAGCCCAGGCCATGCCGTGGGCCATCTTTGCGGACTAGCCCGGACAACTCAAGGCCCAGACACGTTCATTCTCCTTGGAGGTGACGTCTGTCATTACGCAGGAATATTCAGGCCATCAAAGCATTTGCCTGTTCCCGCGTCAATTTCACCGCATCCTTGCCGGCCGCACGGAGATACCGCACTTTGTCCGGGAAGTGCATGGGACGAGCTCCAGAAGTCTAGGGGCAGAGCATCCACAGATACGCTCTTCGATGCAACCTTTGGTCTGGACCTGCCTATGGTGGGAAGGACCGTAGAATGTCTCCAAGAGTTGGATTGTAACGAGAACATCTTTGTCATTATAGCCCATGACTCGACGGTGAGAGATGGTGTGCCTCATTTCCCCGGCAAGCTTAACGATTGGAAATCAAAAGGCTGGGGTGAGAAAGTTAAATGGTCCTTCTTTCGCGACTTAGAGTCGTACTGGGACTCTGAAGGACTGCTGTAAATATTGGGTCCAATTTATAGAATATGCAGAGTCCTATAGATCCCCACAAGAAAATTCTGAAAGCTTGTGTGGGTATATGCAGAGTCAGTGTATGTTTTACTTTTGTTCTGTCCTATTATTCTCTTACTATTTAACATGCTTGGTGCCCCGAAAATATGTCTTACTCCCAGTGACCAAACTGAAATTTTTCTAAGGAACAGAGATACAGACGAAGGCAAGGCCACTTGATGAGATCTCTCTGCATATCTTCGGCATGCTCATCCCATACCTTGGCTATGGATAGTTACAGATGAATGGAGGAGGCCCTTCAGCACGTGGAGTGAATGTTCTGAGTCGCCTTCCTTGTACTGTGGCTTTTGATTCACCTGAGCGTTGCATTGCGGTGGCGCTAGGGCATTTCGGCACTTTCCTTATTGGGGTAGCCGAATCCACCGAGCGCGCCGACCCGAAGTTTGTTTGTCTTCCGTGGTCAGGTTGGGTGACATTCTACCACCGGCACCCCCGCGAATCCCCTCTTGTGTTCCCACCAAGCTCGAGGCCTCAGATCTCTGCAGCCCAACTACCCATGGTTCATTATCATTGTGCCAACGCCCCAATCCACAATTGGCCCACAGAGCATCGAGTCATACTTCTATATCGCTACTTCAAGCCCAGGCTCGGAAACTTCGGGAACACATTTGCATGTCACAGCTCACTTCAGTGTTCAAGTCGTTGCAACCATGGCACAGGGGTCCGAATCGAAGCCTAACGGCACATCGCCATCCAGCTTTCAATTCGCTAATCGAGACCTCGACTACGATGTCTTGATAATTGGTGGCGGCCTTAGCGGCATTTTCTCGTTGTATCGAGTTCGAGAACTCGGGTTGAGAGTAAAAGTCCTTGAAGCTGGCTCCGCAGAAGGAGGCACTTGGTTTTGGTACAGGCACCTGACCGGAACATGATGTGCAACCCAAGCTAACGCGGCTTCAGGAACCGATATCCAGGGGCTCGATTTGATTCAGAGAGCTACTCCTACATCTTTTCCTTTTCTCAAGAAGTATTGGATGAGTGGGACTGGACTGAGCATTTCTCGCCCCAGACGGAAACTTTACGTTACATCCAGTACCTCACCAAAAAATTCGACTTGAAGAAGGACATGCAATTTGATACGCGGATTCAGTCAGCTCGCTTCCAGGAAGGCTCAAAGACATGGCTTTTGACCGATGGCAATGGCGGCACTTACACCTGTCGCTACCTAGTAACGGCCATGGGCATTCTCAACGAACCTACGCTGCCGAACATTCCTGGCATTCATGACTACAAGGGAGAAGCATGGCATACAGCCCGATGGCCTGGAGAAGGTGCCAATCTCGAAGGTAAGCGCGTGGCCGTTATCGGCACAGGCGCAACTGCTATCCAGACAATCCAAGAAGTCGTCAAGACAGTTGGCTCTTTGACGGTATTTCAACGGACCCCCAATTGGACTGCACCACTGCGGAATACAAAAATCAGCCCGGAAGAGATGGCTGATATTCGAGTGCGGTATCCTGAGATCTTCCGACAGTGCTTGGACTCTTACTCGTGTTTCATACATGTGGGTGACGCGAGGAGTGTCTTTGACATGGAAGAAGAAGAGCGCCTGAAGCATTGGGAGAAACTTTATGCACAGCCTGGTTTCGCCAAGGTCCTCAGCATCTCGGGCGACATTTATACAAACCGAGAAGCGAATAAACTCTACAGTGATTTTCACGCAAACAAAATTCGCCAACGTGTCAACGACCCTGAGGTTGCCGAGAAGCTCATTCCCAAGAATCACGGTTTCGGCACTCGTCGAGTCCCACTTGAAAGCGGCTACTATGAGGCATTCAACCAACCAAACGTCCGTTTGGTAGACATTGCGGAAACTCCCATCGATCACATCACCGAAAAGGGGATCAAGACAAACGAGGAGGATTTTGAGTTTGATGTCATAATCTACGCAACCGGTTTTGACGCCATCACTGGCTCGTTTCGGGCTGTGGACTTCCAGGGCGTCGGGGGCACACAACTCACAGATGTTTGGAGCGAGGGCATCCAAACCTTCCTTGGCTTAACTGTCAAAGGATTCCCCAACATGTTTATGGTTATGGGACCGCACCAGATGTTCGGGAATATCCCCCGAAGCATTGAATACGCCGTGGAATGGGTGGCAGACTTGATTCGGTATGCTCGAGACAATAACATTACATCTGTTGAGGCTACAGATGAAGGCATGCGCATGTGGACGGATCATGTATGGAAATGCGGAGAAGGACTTTTGGCAAACGAGGTCGACTCTTGGATGACGGGTGTCAACAAAAACCTGGCTCACAAGCAGAAGAGGTCCATGACACGATACAATGGACCCGCACCTGGCTACAGAAAGCGATGTGACGAGGTGAAGGCTAGAAATTATTCAGATTTTGTACTTGGATAATTTGATCATCGGGAAAGGTCCCTTTAGGTTTTTCCCAGAGAATTTGTGAAGATCATTTGGGCCCAAATAAGCCTCAATAGGTAGTACAATACATTGGCACAACCAGCCTTGTATCTTCTCCTTGGCGTTGCTCGAGCTCACATACGACCTCTCCAGTTGCTTGCTCGGGAAAGTCTAATCCCAAACAGTTGACCAAAGAAATTTCTGTGAATTTCCAAGAGCAGGAAGCTCGTTTAATTTCAATAGTATCATGGCTAAGATACAAAGTCCGACATGATATGAATGTGCCCAGCACTGCAACATGTATAAAATACATGTAACACCCATTTAGTGCTCATGAATTTTGAACTCGCCAGTCGCGATCGGGTTTGTCAATGCCCAAGCAATCCCGTTATCCGTCGTGTCGTCCCAGTGCTTCGACGCGGATAACTTGTCTCCAAAACGCCGAAACCCATGAGGAACACCCTTGAAGACATGAACATCTGTCGGAACACTGTGAGAGGGGTTAGTGAACAAACTAGTCACAGCGGAGGTGTAAAGTCACTCACCCAGCCTCTGCAAGCATTTTAGCGTAAAGCAGGCCTTCATCCCTTAGTGCGTCCAAGCCGCAAATTCCAAAGGTTGTCGGAGGTAGCCCTTTCACCTGATTCGGGGTTGCGTTGCCAGGGTTTAGTCGCAGGTCATTCGGGTCTGGGTTCTCAATCTTGAGGAGGCCGATAAAAAGGTCCATCATGGGTCGTGGCAAGATTGGCGCGTTTTCGTTCTCGGGGTAGGATGACACAGACGGACTCTTCATCTTCTTCAACAGGCCCTCATAACAATCAACATGAGCCAAGCAGGGGATCATGAGAACCTGGCCAGCGATCGGGGGTAACCCAGGGGGAGTCTTGCCCAGGTGCTGAGCGAGGGTAAGAGAAGCTGTAAGCTGCCCACCCGCTGATATACCCCCAACCACAACTTTCGCAGCATCGCCGTTGATCTCCTTGATGTTGGCATGTAGCCAAATGAAAGAGTCCTCGGCATCATTCCAAGCCGTCGGGTAGATGTGTTCGGGCGTATGGCGATAGTTTATGTTGAGAACGAGCACGTTTGTGCTGATGGCAATGCGAGAACAAGTCGCGTCTTCCGAGGTAAGGGTTCCGAAGAGAAATCCACCTCCATGAAAGTACAGATAAACAGGCAAAGGCCCATCACCCGCTGCTTCAGATCGATAAGTTCGGGCTTCGAGTGTTGCTCCGTCACGAGTGGGAATTGTCCAGTCGTGTACTTGGATTTTGTCTGCCATGGCCTTCATGGCTTCCACTGCCAACTCCTCGCGGACTTTGTTCATAACATTCTTGCGATCCGATGGAGAGATGTCGGTTTGCGGAGGGGGAAGACCAGCTTCCACCGCCAGCCACTCCTTACTAGGGCCACCGTATTGCGAGAAGTCACACATTTTGCGTGTCCCAAAGGCTTGAAAGGAGATCTTCAAAGAAATGTAGACAAGTAAAGGAAAGCTGAAGTTGCCTTTCAAAGATGTGTAAAATGGTTGGTTCCAAGACTAGCCGTCCAAAGCCAAGCGCAGGGCCGAGGTTCAACCAAGCCCATGCAATTAGTAATAATGAGGAGGGGTAGGATTCAAGACTAATTTATCCGATGACAAGGATGGAGTGCCGAGATTCTGGGGGGGAGCCGTCCAACCTTGCGCGCTATGTTTCCTGGCCGAAGTCGCCAACGGTGTTGGTATACCTACTCAGTTTCGGTTCTGGCAGCTGCGCTACTTTGCCGGCGACGACTACCAGGACGACCTCACCAGCTCGCACTTTACCGACAACTGTGCTCTCGCTGCGGAAATCTACAAATTCGACCTTGAGACCTTTGGCTTGTGGAATCCCGGGCTCGGAAACGTCTCGGACCCGGCGTGCGCTTTTGAAACGGGCGTTCGCTACTGCGGCTCGTGGTACATCGAACGCCACAGCTGCAACGACCGCGGGCGACGACACGACAAACACCTCTCCGACGCCGCCGGGGCTCGTCATGTCGGGCTCGCCCGCAAAAAGCATTAAATGGGCCCTCGTGACGGATGGCTTGTCATGCACCGGCATCTCCCTCAAGAAGTTCCTGGCTTGGAACCCAGCTGTGAGTAGCGATTGCTTGACGAATTATTGGCCATGGCGTGGCTGATGGCCTGCCCTGTTGATTCTTTAATCAAAAGATCTCGGCTTCCGGCTCCCTCTCCTCCACAAAATCAAACACTTCCCACTCCATATTCTCCCCGTCCCCGCCCACAAGCTTTCCAAACGCCTTGAGAAGTTCGTCTCCCGGCCTCCAGTCCTCACCGACCTGCCACGTCACCTTTCCTTTCCCATCTCCGTCGGGCGCATCGTATCTTACACCCCATCGGAACATAACGGTCTGGTCCTCATCCGAAGGAGGCGCATCATCATTCCCTTGATACTCTTGAGCCCGCTCCTCAGACGGCCGCCACAGCAGCCACGTAAACATCTCCGCGTCTTGAATGAATGGCATGTTTTGTCGCTGCAGAGACAAGGCAAACGCCATGAGCAGAGGGTTGATGCGCTCCGCAATGGGGAGGATGCGAAACATGTCAGGCCGACGTTCAAGGCACATCTCGTCGTCGCCCGTGAACTCGTCTTCCTCGCGGGACAGCAAGGCGTGCGTCTCATCGGCGTCTTCCAGGCCCGGCGGGTAGTGTTCCTCTCTCGTGATGGCGAAACCCATGGCATGGGGATCTTCGCCTCTTGGGCCGGAAAAGTACCACCTACCGTCGGGCGCACACGGGTGGAATTCCACCTTGAGGTGCCGCATGTGCGGCCATGATAAGGAACGGAAAAGGTCGGGGGTGATGAGTGCGCGGATGCTCAGTTCCTCCAGGCGACTCCCCAGGTCCCCCAACCCAAGAGACACAGGGTCCATGCCTTCAAACTCAGAGGGGGACGACGACGACGACGACGACGACGATGACGGCGCATCGACAAGGTCGGGCATATGCACTGCTTGATCCGTGTCGTCCCCGCAGGAGTTGAGCCTCCAGAACCAGAGACGGGCCTTGGTCAGGGAGGATGGCAGCAGGGGCATGAGCTGGCGCACGCCGCGCCCGAACTCGATGCGGGCATCCCGCCAAGGACCTTCCCACGGGCGGGAACATATGCGCAGCGCCTGGGACGAGAAGGCAAGGGGGAGGCGCTCCCATAGCCAGGGGCAGTCGAGCTCGCGAAGGTGGGGGAGGCGGGCGGCGAGCTCGAGGGGCACGCGCGGAGAGACGGGCCGCAGATGGACGAAGTGCATGTCCGGCGCATTAGAGTAATTCGTGGCGGGCAAGACGCGAAGCTGGGTGACACGGTTGAGGAGAGGTAGGCTGTCCGGGTTCTGGACGGCGAGGCGGCGGGTGTGGAAAATGCGGTGCCAGCAGTCTGGGTAGATGTCATAGGACTGGTTGACGATGCGGATGGCGAGCTGTAGGCCGCCGTCTTCCCGGATGAGACCCGGCTCGTGAGGCTCGTCGGGGGACTGCTCGACTGCCATGTGCTCGAGGGCGTGCAGTGCGTTGAAAAAGGCGTGCACTTGGGCTGAAAAGTGGGCGTTGACGGCCTCGAACTCGTCGGGCGGCTCCATGCACGCGACGGGCGCGCCAGTCGGGTTGAGAAGCAGAGGCATTTCCACATCGAGATTACAATCGCCCAGCCCGACGTAGAGGCGCGGCTGGCGCGCATTATAGCGGCGGACAGCGTCGACGAGGCGATCGAGCATGGCGCCCTGGGAGGGCGGCGTGGCCAGGATGCGTTGGGATGCCATCGCGATTACCGCTGCAATTCATGGCTCATATAGATGTTGTGTCCGCAATGGAGTCAAGTCAAGCAGTTGAGAGAAAGAACTACCAACAGTAACAAGGATCATGGCCTTCGGTGCCTGAGGGAGGTATCAGAGAAGCTCTTGGTCGAGGAAGTATAAGCCAATCACTTTCTCATCAAGGTATCGTATCATGTGCATTACGCAGTCGCATTTCAAGCCCGAATCTCCAAGCAGACTGCCGAAGGTATTTAATAGCAAGTAAGAACTAAGCATTTGAGGTTATGCCAGGGATATTACTATTGATCACCTTGATCTGCACCTAATAGGCGCTGGATGCTAATACTTCAATGATCTTGGCCGCTTTTGTCGTAGCGCTAGGCTTAGGAGCAAGCCCGGCCGAAGGACGTGATGCAATCTGCGCGCCCACCGGCGTACGCCACATCACTTCCATGAGAAAATGCCCTGGAATTTACCAAGTGTCGCGTTGCCTCCCTTTTCAACTACAAAGACGAAATGGTCGGAGTGGGAGGGAGAAGCAAGGCCTGTGACCACTGTCGGCGGAGGCGTGTCAAGTGTGGTAAGGCCGTCCTCTCCACCCTATATGGGATCTTATGAACCAATCTTCTAATCCGCGATACTTAGATCTCGCCGCTCCCGAGTGCGCAAGATGCATTAAAGCCCACTTGAAATGCGGAGGCTCTCGTGGTCTCAGCTTCATTCAATACAATGGTAGCAAGGCCAAGCAAGTCCGCCAGACCCTTGGCGTCAGTGGCATCTCTCGGGCAGTATTGACTGCGAAAGAGAAGACAACGACAGACTCAACTTTCCCTCAATGGAACCATGTTGTTTCATCTCAAATCGCAGAGTCATTTTTGATGCCAGGGTCTATGGATGACGTTTACGTCTCATACGCGCTGACATATCTGCTGCGCGAGAACGAGGAAATTGTGGTGAAACCTGGCACGAGCCGGGCATTGACCAACGAATGCTTCGTGGCACTTTCTACGACTATTTTCGGCATCGACAAGGAGCAGCCGCAAGTTTTGCAGCATGGCCTTCACAGATATGGTACTGCTCTCCAGGCTCTCAACAGGGCGCTAAGTGACTCTAAAGAAAGTCAATCTTTCGATGTTCTCGAGGCTGTTATAGTCATGGCTGTTTTCGAGGTGAGTCATTTCATTGCACCATGCTTCAACGGGGGGCATAACGAACATACAGCGCGTCAGACATAAATACTAACGGGGATCAAGATGATCGTCGGCAATCGTGAAGATGGTTGGATCGGACACGCGCGCGGCCTTGAAAAGCTTCTTGAATTCCGAGGACCCAAATCCATGCAGCCGTTGCCGTGCTTGATACTTTTGGAAAAAGCTCGACCATCAATAATTTTCGCCGCTCTTGTCATGCGAAAACGTACCATTCTTTCAGAGTCATCGTGGAAGGGCTTGCCTTGGATAAAAAACCCCGAGCGGAAGAATCCACTACAGCTGCTTCTGGATATTGTCGCTGATTGCCCCGAACTCTTCATCTTACGGGAGGAGATTTTTGCTGGCCCAACAGGGACCTCTCATAATTCAGCACTATTTCCTCTACTAAAGAAGGCCCGGAAAGTTCTCAACGACCTGGAAACATGGGAGGAATGCTGGGCGCCCACTGCCTTGTATCAGTATGATCTAATCCGGGCCCCAGCCACTACGACACCAATACGGTCGGGACACGACGGATCCCTTCAGCCAGCCTGGAACACTGTTCTAAAATATCACAGTCTTTACAATGCCAGCGTTTCAACTTTGTTCCATGGAACCTTGATCCTGTTATTGTTACTCATTCACGGGTTGAATCTTGCGCTACGAGATGAAGGGGATCCTAGCCCCCTACTTGGCAGGATACATGAATCTGGCCTTCTCATATGTCGTAGTGTGGACTACCATCTTGATAAATTGCGAGATATCTCAAGCTCGTCAATTTTGTTTCCGATGAAGATGGCTTACGAGGCTGTGGGGAAGTCGGACGAAGTAATCGGCTTGTGGCTCATGCTCCAACTCGGACATATTTCGTCTGGCTCTACTGGCAGATGGGCCATGGCTCAACATATACTCCACTTGAAACCTGCGTCAAGCATTACATCAGATAGATTGATACTTGATTATTCAGAATGATGGTTGAAAGAACTTTAGGTCTATTAGACACTCCCAATTACGCGACACTACCGAGTTAACCGCGGCTGCTTCCACTCGTCAATCCCATCAAAGACTCTATCAATAGATACTCAATCTTCTCCACCTTCCGAACATCTTTTGCGTGTCTCTTATTTCTTTTCTTGGCAGCCTTTGAGAAGATCTCTTCCTCCCTTCCCTCCAACCTATTGCACTCTTTCTCGGCTTTCCGAATCCTCTTTTCTTGCTTCCTCTTGATCTTTTTGGACTCAAAGGGGCCTGCATTTTCCATCTTCTCGGCGGCTTTTCTTTCGGCCTTTTCCATCTTTCGTTGATTCTTACTATGGCGCTTTTCCAACTTCAAGACCTTTTTGTCGTTGAGGCTGCCATCTAAATGATCAACATATTTGGATTCATCGCGTGGCCGATTCAGGTTGCTTTCTCTAATTTTATTCGATCTCTTCTCCTTCTTCTTTGCTTTTTTCTTTAGAGTCCGCTCGATCTGCTTTTCGGTCATCCTATCGACAAAGTTCCGCTCTTTGCTGGGCGGTGGGACATCGAAGGTAAGGGGGGCAATGTATGGCTCCAGAGTCAGCATTCGCCGGTCTTGCAGATTCATATCACAAGTCTCTGGTGTGATAGGTCTACACATGAAAGACTCTGGTTAAAATTATCAAACTGCTTCCGTGGATAGAAGGAGTAACTTACAAGAGCTCCGGGAGCTGTTCACCGCAGCCCAGCTTGGCTGCCAAACTTTTCGATTTGCATAATGACGCTTTCAGGCCTCTGGGTTCGAAATAGTCGCGGTTGACCTTGTCCAAGAAATACTTGGTCCGAATAATGCGCGTGGCAGCTGTGCCCAGTCCAGCGGTCACGTTTACTATACCTCCCGCCAGTTGTGCCCAATGGTTGGGTCTAGGAATGTCAGCGACATTCGCAGTGCGGTGCGGAGGCCTGATCTCGACATGACTCACACAAATCCCACAATACTACCGGCCGTATTTAGCATCGCCAAAGGGGCAGGCGCGCCTTGGGCTACGGTCAGATTGTCAAGGAATGCACCAAAATCTCCTCCATGAATCCCGTGCGCTTGTAGGTCATGGCTGTAAGCTCTCATGAAGGGCAACGGAACTTTGAGAGGACGAGCAAAATCCACTCTTGGAATGACGACTGGTTTCTTCGAGTGGTCAGCAATGAGTAGGAACCAGGAATGAGATATTCAAGAATAAGAATGCTCACTTGGAGTGGGGCCCACAAACGTCCGGGGGCGTTGAGCCGTTGATGCAGTTGAGGCATCCAGCTTGATTTGGGTTCCATCTCACACTCTTCGTCTCGGTCAGAACTATCCGGAGTCATAGAATCGGAAGACAACGAGCCCAATGATGGTTCCCGGATGTCATCTGGATCAATGGAGGAATAGGGAGGCGGTGCCGTTTGATGATTGTCCTTCGATATGGAGGAAGTCGTTGGATCTGTGCCCATTGTAAAAATTTGTATGTGTAAAATTGGCTTATCCGTTGTCGTCTGGAAAGGATGAAGAAAATTGTCAGATGTCGTTGGGGAACTTGGCTACTTATAAAATCACGATGATACCAAATGTAAAGATACTTGGGAAGTCATTCTGGTTGAGAAAGGCACAACGTAGGGTCTTGCTGCGGACGTTTCCGAATTAAGTTGATTTCTCGAAACAAGTACCTAGATCTTCAGCAGGAGCACGCGCTATTCACGGTGCCGAAAGCTTGAATTAAAGCTTGAACGGACGCCATCGATGGCAATGCGGGCGATCATCGTCCTACAAAATACCTTTGTATGCCTTGGGCTGCAGATCAGTTGCCGGATGTGGCGCAATCCTCGAGGAAACCTGGATCCCCGGTGTCCCACCGATTATCCCCCCTCCCCCCCGTGACGATCCTTCTCCGACTATACCACTTTAGGCTTATTCCTCGAGGTTTTGATAACTGGACCAGTGTAAATAGTTCGCGAATGGTTAGGTTGACACGCTGACGCACCAGCACTAGTTCCGGCTTCTATCGCCGCACGTGCCCGAGTCCGTAATATAGCAAATATCACCAATTGAAAAACAAGATACCTAGCTTACGTACATGTAGCTAGCGGCCATAGACAAACACTCCCCAATCAACCTTCGATCACTTTTCACTCGTCATGCTAGAACCCTAGTTCTCCCATGTCACCGCGATGGGGTCGTGATTTCCCGAAAACTTCTGACCTGCAAACCAGAGCTCGAATCGCAGGTCTGCAGGCGCCACAATGACTCGAATATCAAATTGACATACATAGAACTTAAAGCCACGGGAGAAACATGTACCTCGCTTCTGTTTGAGTACAAGTTGCTCCTGTTGCACGCCCGTGAGGTTGCTTCTGACCTCGCAAAGCTTCAATGCTCCAGCTATTCAGCCATATCAGTTATTTTCTTTCACTGTCTCACGCTGACATATCGATCTTCCTGTGGTATATAACCCCAAACTTACCATGCTTCATGCTGCTGGGCAGAAATGAGACTTCATTGTGAGAAACCACAATTCTGGCGTCCCAAGACCTCGTTGTCTCCGTCGCTTTCAGTCGAATATCGAAAGACTTCACCAATGGCTTGCTTGGGTTGATGACGTCTCCCTGCCATGACATCAGCAAGACTAAGATGCAAGTTGTAGGCATACTGCACTGACTTTCTGAATGAGCCATTCTATTTGGTTGATGGCCCATTTTTGCTTCTGTTCGAACAAGTCGTTGACGATATCTTCGTTGAAATGCTTGGCGGGCGAATATATTTCCTGGACAATGATTCCGTAACTTGCTCGGGCTATTCGCGTAGCTAGTACTGGCAGATTGCCAGACTCCATCTTCTGTTGGTGATCAAGAAGTAGACCGCGCACAACCACAAGTTGAGGGTCCTGGCAAGGAATGACTGCAATCTGGTTTGCATTCCGGTGCGGGTAGCTAGTGAATTGTTGCTGGAGCCTGTCACGAACGTATGCTGAGCTACCAAGGCCACCAGATAGGACCATGTAATTCTGTCAATGTCAGACTTGTACTCATCTCCGGATGTCTGATTTTGGAACACATACGACTTGCTGTGGCTGATCATTGTCGCCTAGCCAATCCAGCTGTTCTCTGATTCTCCTCATTATGCCTTCAATCTGCAACTCGAAAAGTGACGTAATCTCTTCTCTGCACTCTTGTCAGCGAAACATTTATATTTGTAGCAGGTACACTTACTTGGTGAATGCCATCCTTCCATTTTCAACGCGTAACCCATGATGACTGAAGTCATGAGAAACACCCTCCATCTGAATCTTGTACACAGGTTGTATGTAGGCCCTCTCCCCAAACTTGTGTTTCACCGTTCGAAAATGGTGACTCCTCGCCATTCTATTCGCGCAATCGATAGGCAGTCTGTCCTGGGCATCCTGGCAAGTAGCTAGCCTTTGGGCCACCAGTCGAACGAAGGCCCTATCGATGAGTGATGCACCGATTCCGACCCCCCTCACAGCTGCCATTTGCGACATTTGCGGGAAATTACCATCAGTGGATGTGATTTGCATTAACGCGAGGTCGGTGGTGCCCCCGCCTGCGTCAACCGTAAGAAAGAGGCTTCCCAGTTGGAACTCTACAGGGCTTGTCTTGAGAGTTACAACTGCAGCTGCCTCTGCCTCTGTCAAATCAACTTGCGCCGCATGATTAGGTCCTTCGACACCAAATCCGGCATTGCTGATTGCATCCTTGAAAGCGTTGATGACTCCCATTCTCGTCCAGGTGGTGGGGGCGCTGAATAAGAAAGTGACCGTCATGCTCGCCCAACCACCAAAATGACGTCGCCCGCACTGGGTTTCTATAGTCTCTTTGATGTGTCCGTATATCTGACGTAAATAGTCGGTGATGTATTGCTGTGCGTCCAAAGTACTTCGCGGAGAGTGCTCAAGGCCTTGCTTCTGTGCTGCAGCCAAAGTATCTTGATCGAGAAAGATCTTGAAGAACTCTCGTCGAATTTTTCCTGGTAAAGTTTCATCATCATCTGCACACATAAAACCCCACGATGAGAGGCTACCATCGGCGTTGTAGATGAGAGTTGTCGGGACCTTTCGCTCTCCACGGTCTCCGCTGCCAGGCCAGTCGTTGATGACTTGAATCGGTGTTTTGGGTGTCATCCAGGCAACCCCTTTCAATGTTAGCTTCATTCATGAGGCTGAAATATTAGCGGCTTGCCTGTATATGTGGTGCCGAGGTCGACAGATACGAGTATATCAGATTTAGCCGCCATTTTAACAATTGCACCAGATCGATATGCGGAGGTCAAGCGGGACTTCACTGTGTCGGAGCTCTTTGTAAAGAAAGAATTCCCTGATCCGTCTCAAAAGAGAAAATCTCGTCGATTGAGGCATGCGGTTGATACACGGTAACAGATCAACAGCAAGCAGCAGCGTAATCAGCATACTTAACCGCCGATTGAGACACTCACCACGGCTCAGGCAGGAAGGCTGGCTGCATGTACACGGCCCAGCCATTTTTCTTTGTCCCTTTTTTCGGCTTACCAAGACCCTACCAAGACCCTGGGCTAAAGGAAGGTATTGAGGCGCCGACTGGAAATCAATATAATGCAGTCAGAGTCCAGATGGGTAGAATCCTGCTGCATGCTGCCGCGCTATCACGAGGCTGCGTCCGTTGTGGCGATTCCATGAAATTGGCTGCAACTCCCCGGGCCATGAAGTCCTTTATGGTCGGCAGAGACCGGAATATGACGGGGGCGTATTATTCGCAAGGGATGCAGATCAGACAGTACCGTCTCCCACCACCCTGTCAGCTGTCACGCCCCAGCCTGCCCCAGCCTGCCTTCGCGAACATGACTGTTATTCACACACGACCGTGTGCATTACTTGCCTGCAGACGGCGAGTCTTGCGGTCTTATCATAGTGATTTTTTTTCTCTGGTATGTGGAGGTGCTACCCCTGCTTGGGCGTGGCAAGTGACAACGAGTCGATTGATGTGTACAGTCATTTCGGACAGTATTTGAGGCGGCGTAGCCCGCCTCATCACCATTTCCATTGCATCCCATTAATCTTTCGTCTTTTCCCCTCCGCACATGGACTCATTGTTTCTTTAAAGTCAAAATGGCGAATGCCCCTCCATCATCAAAAAGCCTCACCGCGGATCAATCGAGCCAGAGCGCAAATACAACGCTGGATATAGCAGCAATTCCAAATGCATCTGCCAACTGGACGCTGTCTCAGTCACAAGTCGCGTACGGCACGGGTTTACCTACAAGAGTGGCCAACACAACTCTCATCGCTACTCCATGGTTTCGGGAGGCCGCGCAAGGCTCTATTGCGGTGTTGGTTACTATCATGGAGTATCCTTTGGCTGATAGTACGACGGATTTGCAGCCCACGTCCAGTACAAGTGCCTCAACAAGCGCCTCAACAAGCGCCTCAACAAGCCCTCGGCCGTCTCCGTCTGGTATCTCGTCAAAGACCCTCGCCGGGGCATCTGTAGGATGCCTTATCGGTGGCCTTCTGATTGGAGCGATTGTGGCATTCGCATTCCTGCGTCGAAAGCAGCTTAAAGATGGTAAAGATGTCAAGAAAGCAAACCCTATATTGACAACAGAGTCAAAGGTTTACGGAGATCCTGGAGCAGGTCATTCGAGCAGTGACATTCACCTGAACCAATTCCTCCTAGATGCGACACCTGACAAGGACATTGCCGAAGAGTTCCATTCTTTGAGCGAGCTTGTACACTCCCACGTCGAAAATCACTATCATATGCAACCACTGCACTCTTCGGTGTCTTCTCTGGTCCAGGGCCTGCGCGGCCTGGGTTTGTCTCAGACTTCTGGATCAACGCTGGAGAAAGTGGCCGCCATCTGTGCTAATCCAGTCAGTCGACAAGTTGGGCTTCAGCACGTTGTTTCTGGAGTCATTCTCAACAGTATCGAATTCAATTCAGGAAGCCGGTTCCCTATGCTTCCTGAACCAGTAACGAACTTTCTCCAGTCGATTCCAGGTGACAGCCAGCACGAGAACTCCAAAGGTGAGAAGCCCGTATTGGGCCTCACAAAGCACTGAGAGAGACTTTAGGCTAACCTCCGTAACCAGCCAAACTACTCGCATTATCGCAGTGGCGGAGATTATCAGCGTTTCTCATACACCCGAGTCGCAATCAACGAACCCCCCTCCCGCTGACCAACTCAGCGGCAGATCAGCAGGCTGTTGATCTTGCCGCTGCTCTTCAAATGTTCCTTCAGCCTTTTCTTCATTCAGATCAGGCCAGGCAGCAGGAGCAAGCCGACCACCTCCAGGAAGTTATTTTGGAGTGTGCAAGGTTTGGGTATTTGGTCATGTCTCAACCCAGCGACTGGCACTTCATGTATGGCCAGGGCCGAGGAAACCCGGGATTGCGGATGCTGGTCGTTTTCCCTGGTCTTGATAAGTCAAGCGACAAGGATGGGAAGTTGTACCGGTCTCCTCATCAGGTTGTGGCGCCTGTGGTAACACAAGTTTGATTTACGAGGTGGTGAGGAGCGGCAGGCTACAGAAGTTACCAAGAAAGGTACTTCTACTGGCACACTGGCTCCGACCAATGCTCAAGTTTGAAAATGACAAAAGGACAAGGCATGGAGATCGACAAAAATGTGGAACTGTCTTTCGTGGCTTAGCCTTAGCCCAGCCTGATTAACCCCTCGAAAAGCACACGCCACGAGCGCTTTTAGATTTCTTCATAGTAAAGTTGTAACGGACTGTCAAGCGCCTAGCCTACCTAGGTATACCATAGATTGTTATTTCTGCTTCCTTGTTCACAAGCACCAATGAGACTGCGCGTCACAATCTCAAGAGATAATTTCGGGCGCCACCGCAGCGCATGCATGTGGCTGTCCACCTGACCACCCTCCTTCTCCACGGCCCGGCTAGCCTGTCTGCCTGTCTGCCCTTGTGCTCCGGACTTCATGCAAGCCTTGTATCACAGATTTCAACACTTAATAGCTACAGAGGCTTAATATGGTCTTTTGGATGATTCGACGGCGGAGGCTCCTACCGAAATCTGTTAGCGGTCTATTTCAGAGGATATTTCTGGCCTCATTGGCAATCTTGCCCAGCACTCTGATAGGCTTACTCGAACAAGGTGTGGCCGTATTCCTGAAGGGAGCGTTAACATACCGCAGCCTGCTTCATACCCTGGCTGGAGCCTGCATTATGTCCCAAAATCAGGGCATGCTTGCGGCGGTGTTAACAGACATGGAGACCAGGTTCTGACCCAGTCTGCATCGTGCTGTGCTCATTCTCGGGCCCGCGGCGAAATCCACCCGCTATCGCGCCTCCCCATTGTCCCTTGTGAATAGAGGATCGGCAGTATGGAATCTGTAAGCACTTCAGCCAAGAAGCTTGCTCGAATTATGACTTGCTCCATCTCCGACAACTATTTGATGTGACGGTCCACTGGACGCATGATTATCTAGCGGCACTGGTCCTTCGCTATGGATCCCCTCAGCGCTCTTCGCGCAACTTACTTCAACGTCCTCTTTGCTATTGAGCTAGATCAAGTCCCACAGGAAGTCAGAAACAGCTTGGAGCTGGTGCGGACCTGCCATACAGACTTACAATATCTCATCGAAATTCGCAACGAGTTACTGCCCCTTCTTCAAAGACGCCCAATAGTTCTCGAGCGCGTCAATAATATCGTCGAAGCAACACACAAGGGCCTAGCTGAGGTCTGTGAGATCTTGGAAAAGAGTCGCCCAAGATTGAACAATAGAAAGACACCCTTCAGAAGTAGATTGTCCTGGACTTTATTGGACTCCGGACAGTTCAAAGGACAAGGGCCGGTTATCAGTCGGCATCGCGAATCAGTGCTTGCAGAATTGAACTTCCTGCGACAGATCGCACTACTTGCGCCGTCATCTGAGGGCGACATGGGCGATGATACAGCGGCCAAGAAGCCAACGGTATTGTTTGACAATGTTGCTCTCTTGGGAGACTTGATGGGGAAAGCCAATATTTCAGGTACTGACGCTTGTTTCTCCTTCGCATATCACCACTAAGGCTTTCATGTTGATTTTCGTTTAGGATCCACGAGCCCCATACCGGCAAACCCGAACGATATCAATTATCCAAAGCGAAGCCAAGCGCACGATTTGCTAGCCAGTCAGGCCCTGCTTCCTGTGTCATCCGGTCTTGCTACGATGCCATCGGCTCCACCTCTTTCGTCAATATCCCGAGGCTGTCCAACACTTCCTACCGATTTTCTATTTCCCGCATTATCAACAATCGATATTCCCAAGCAGTTTCTGGATCAAGAAAGCGATGCGTCGGACATGCTTAATTGTAGAGGGACACGAGATGCAGTCATTGACTCTTTGGACGGAGATGGAATCTCCCTCTTGTTCGGGGATTACGCAAACATGACACCACTGCTATCGTCAACGCCGTCTTTATCGAGCCCGTCTGCGTCACCATGGTTATCCCACTCCGAGGTTCCTCATCGACCAGTTTCGTTGGTGTCTTCCCTCTCGTCCATAAATGGGACGTGCGATCTCTCTAACTCGGAAAACCCATTGGAGCACCGGTCTCCTTCGGTGATATCGTTGGAAAACCAAGTCCAAAGGCTACGGCCATCAGACCTCCACACATCAAGACAACATCAATCGACGGGGCTTGATAGCCAAAGCATAGATGGCTTGTCTGTCCCAAACATGGCACGGCACGCAATATCATCACGAAGCACGTCATCTTCCACATCTACGCCTTCTTTGATGCGTCAATTTCGAGCGTGGTCATCACCATCATTTTCAATGCTGAGCCAACACAAACGCAATCGTTTCTACCAGTCCAGCCCTCTGACTCCATCACCATCAAAAACAATGGAAGTGGAAGAAACGAGTTCACAGATCCCTTACCCTAGTTTGTCAGCCCAAGGTACAGCATTAAACCAACTAAACCCCTCAAGCAGCGGGGTGAGCCCATATATCCCCGGGGATGATGAGGAGGGTATCAGAAGTCGCGCTACCACCCCGGCTCAACACCCTTGGCCTCATGCCCAGGCAACAACTCCTAACTTGCAGCAGTCACTGCGATCTCAGACCTATGACGCTCATTTTCTTCAGCAGAAACCTCTCCATCCGCTTTCGCAAGCCACGTCCCAGTATTCTCTTCGGGACAGCCAAGTATCACAGACGAAGGCATTTCACACGACACCTCCGCTTGAGCCTGAGCAAGCTCAAGCTTTCGAGATGTTGGGTTCGATTCCAAATATATCTCAACTCTCCAATCAGAGGCAGCTGATCAGTCATGCGTCTTCGACGGTCAAAAGGGAGAATCAAAATCCAACTTCTACCAATTCTGACTTGGGGGTATTTGAGCTGCCGTAGACTCAGGAACATGAAAATTCGAAATGCGATCAGTCGGCTTGCATCCGCAACAAATTAGATGTGAGATTTTAGCGCCAGTGTTTCTTCAATGAGTCTGAGTGATTAAAACGGTGCTGGAATCAAGTTTTCATGCCTGTAGTAAATACGACAGTGACACTTGAAGCTCACTGACAAACTGTATGGTGATTGTTAAACCCCTGTGGACGTTTCAATTTGGCAAAACACCCCACTGTCTATTTCTGACGCATTCTGAATCTTACATTGATCAAAGGCACGTAGCCCCTAGTATCTGTGAAGCCAATATACCATCACGTCCATCTTGGGTCCTGAAATCCATGGAATTTAGGTTCTCGAGGAGAGCATATAGTTGAATTCACGCGTCATCATTCGTATCTAGTTTGTGTGGGGGATTAATTTATTAAGTACAACTTCATGGCACTCTTGTTTGGTATCTCGGTTGGTATATGTCCTTCCCCTGGGGCGTAGCCGATTTGCCCTTCACCTTTGTACACAGGTTTTTCCAGTCATCTCCGGAATTCCATTTACACTTATGCAGCAACAACCTCCTCCTTGGGCTTCGCCTCCTCCACTGCAGGCTCTGCGGCCGGCTTGTCGCCGTTAACGCTGGCAGCCTTGGTGAGCTCCTCGCGCAGCTTTTGCAGCTCAGTCGCGTGCTTGGCCTCGGCGGCAGCCAGATCCTTCTTAGAGGCCTCGAGGTCCTTGGTCAAAGAGTCAACAGCAGAATTCGACTTCTCGGCCTTTTCCTGCCAGCTGGCTGCGTCCTTCTTGGCGCCCTCCAGCTCGGTAGATGCGTCCTTCTTGACGCTCTCGCTGGATTTTTCGAGATCGATATACTTGCTCTGCAGGTCCGCCAGCTCCTTGCTCAAGCGCGAAGACTCCTCAGCTGAGTCAGCCTTTGTCTTGTCGTGAGTTTGCTGCAACGCGTTGTGCTTCTCTTCGAGGCCGGACAGAGACTCCTTCACGGCAGTGTGCTCCGCCTCGATGTCAGCCTTGGCCTTCTCGTGGGATTCCTGCTGCGACTTGTTCTTGTTCTCGGCGTCGGCCAAGCTCTGCTTGACTGAAGCAAGCTCAACCCCAGTATCGGACTGCGCCTTGTCGTGGGTCTCCTGAAGGACCTTGTACTTCTCCTCCCACTCCGCACCACTCTTCTTTGCGGCATCAAGCTCGGCACTGGAGTCAGATGCAGCCTTCTCCTGGGCTTGTTGCAGGGCGGTGAACTTCTCCTCCCACTCGGCAGTAATCTTCTTGGCAGCATCTACCTCAGCGCTGCTCTCGGACAGGGCCTTCTCTTGTGTCTGCTTCAGGGTGTTGAACTTCTCCTCCCACTCTGCGATACTCTTCTTAGCCGCCTCCAACTCGGCGCTTGACTCTGACTGGCTCTTTTCTTGCGCCTGCTGCAGTGTCTTGTACTTATCCTCAGACTCCGCCAAGCTCTTCTTCACGGATTCCAGCTCAGCGCCAGAAGCCGACTGTGATTCCTTCTGGGCCTTTTCCAAGGTGCTGTACTTCTCCTCCCAGTCGGAAATGTTCTTCTTGGCAGTGGCAAGCTCGGCATCGTGAGCCTCCTGCAACTTGGAATATCTCTCTTCCGACTCGGCCAAGGTCTTCTTTGCAGACTCGAGCTCAGTACTAGAGGTAGACTGAGCTTCTTTGTGTGCCTGCTCCAGCTTTTTATACTTGTCTTCCCACTCGGCCACGCTCTTCTTGGCGGACTCAAGCTCTACCTTACTGGTCTCCTGCAGCTTAGCGTACTTGTCCTCGATACCAGCGAGAGAGGTCTTGGCAGTGGTCAGCTCTGCGTCCAAATCGGCCTTGATCTTGTCGTTGGTCTGCTGCAGGGCATTAAGCTTCTCCTGAGCATCGGCAAGCTCCTTCTGGGTGGTCGACAACTGGGACGCGGAGTCGGACTTGAGGCCATCCAGGGTCTGCTGAAGACCAGCAACCTTCTCCTTCGCCTCGGCGAGCTCTTTCTTGGTGGCAGCCACCTGCTCCTCCGAACCGGCCTTGAGCTTGTTGTGGTTATTCTCGAGCTCGGCGAACTTGGCCTGGGCGTCGAGCAGTTCCTTCTTGGCGGCCTCGAGGTCTGCGTCAGCGTCGGTCTTGCGTTGGTCGAGGGTCTGTTGCAGAGCCGCAAGCTTCTCTTGGGCATCGGTGAGGTCTTTCTGGGCGGCGGACACGTCGGCGGTGGAGCCGGTCTGGAGTTCGGCGTGGGTCTGCTGGAGGGCGGTGAACTTTTCTTGGGCATCGCTCAATTCCTTCTTGGCAGCCGCGAGGTCCGAATCGGTGTCGGCTTTCAGCTTGTCAAGGGCTTGCTGAAGGCTGGTATACTTGTCGCCGGCAGCGGCAAGCTCGGCTTCTGTATCGGACTTGAGCTTGGAGTGCTCGCCCTCGAGGTCGGAAAGTTTGCCCTCGAGGGTGGTGACGGCAGCGATCTTCTCGCCGAGGGACTTGGTCGCGGATTCGGCCTCGGCCTTGATCTTGTCGAGGGTCTCCTGCAGGGTAAATCGGACCTGGTCGGCATCGGTCAGGCGGTCCTGGAGGGCCTTGAGCTCTTGGCGGAGGGAGACTTCAAGTGTCTCGCGCTCCTTTTTGGCCTCGGCCAGCTGCTCCTTGATGGCGGCGAGATCATCCTCGAGAGCCTTCTTCTCCTGCTGGACCTTATCAAGCTGCTCCTGGAGAGCAGCAAGCTTCTTGTTTGCGTTATCGAGCTCGTTGGCGCGTTGGGTGTTGGCGTCGCCGTTGGCCTGGACGTGGTGGTTGATCTTGTCGTTGCTGGCAGCGAGCTCGGATTCGAGAGTGGCGATGCGAGACTTGTTGTCTTGCTTGGACGAGGTCAATTGGGCATCGAGGTCCTGGATCTTTTTACGCAGGTCATCGGCCTCTTCGGAAAGGGAGTTGTACTGCTTCTCCTTCTTGGAGAGGTCATCCTCGAGAACGGTGATGGTCTCCTCGCGGTCGGCCAGCTTCTGCTCAAGCTCTGCAGCGGAACCCTCAAGCTGGTGACCGTTGCTGGGTGAAAAGACTGAGACAACGTTGCCCATGATGGAGAATTGTCGTCAGATTAAGATGGGGGCAATCGTCTGTTCAGTCGAGGCAAGGCAGAGAGACAGGCAAGTGGGATGAGATTGGTTGATGATTGAAGATTTGGGGGAGAGGCGCAATGCAGGCAAGACCCATGAACGTCGGTGAGTCGACTTTCCTTGAGGTTCCTTGGGAATGAGGCAACGGTGAGGAGGAGGAGCAGGAGGAGGAAGAGGGAAATGTCGGTAAAGGACAAGGTAAACAAAGAAAGAAAGGCGGTCAGGGCGATTTTCTGCACAGCACAGCACCTGCCCTGTCAATTCTCTCCGTCTGTTTTTTTTTTTTTTTTTTGGGACCGTTATGATCGTGGGTCGCTGGCTTGCACCTGCTGCTCACTTGTTCATGTGGTGATGGAAAGGAGCGAGCTGCTTTCTAAGTGGCTGGACCCCTGCTTTGGACCCTCCAGATTATTGGCAGCCCGGCCGTTGAGACCACTTAAAACCATCCCAACTGGGCGTAGTGGGTGTATGCGGCATGCCCCTGAAGCCTGAAGGTATCTCCCAGCAGGCCACAACCCACAAAGATACTTGGGTATGGCCTGAGGTCACAGCTCGGGTGCTTGGGCTCTCAGGGACCTGTCATTGTGTGACCAACGGGCCTGTCAATGGATGGAAGGATTTTCTTGTCAAGACGTGGGGGCCTCTCAATGGCCACTGGCGGGTGGCGGCTGGCCTTGTTTCTTCGCCGTTGGGCGCAAAGAGTTTTCCACTCGGCTAGCATTTTTGGCGGCAAGCACCCGAGATACCCAAACAATAAGGCACTTAGTTACCTTACAACTTGGGAAGGTGCTTGGGTGTCTACCTTCCCTCTACTACTAAACCGGAGAGAAGACGGCAGAATTCCCTGGAGAAGAGGGGAAATTCTCTGCTGCCTCAGGTACGAGGTGTACACTACGGAAGGTATGGAGGTACCCAAGCCAGGGGATTTGGGAAGGAAGCACATGCAAAGCAATTGAATCCCACCCATTATCTCATGCAATCTCCCATCGTCAACACCTCAGCGGAGGCTGCGGCTGCCGCTGCGGAACATCTCATTGGGTCCACTTGGCCAGATCTTACTTGAGTCATTGACACCCGAGCAACCGCCAACAATGCCGATACAACGATGCAACCCCTGGGATGCCAACTCATTGAAGATAAGCACGTTAATCTGTTAGGTACAGCGTCGCCTTGCCCGACTGTCGTCATCCGCCTCGTCCACGTTTGGATCAAGGAACCGACCGAACGATGAGATTCATGCGCCTTCTGCAGACCGCTTCAATGACGGACTCGACATGAGGGTACGTGCTGTCGAGTCTGTCGACGACGGATATCGGTACCGAGTACTGTTTGTCACATCATCAAACCCTGGTCTCAATCTCCGTGTTGCTCCTCTCACCCACCGTCAGTGCGATTCACCGGACTCTCATTTTGGGCCGTGGCCAAACATGAAATTTCGAGTGACTAAATGATATTATGGTACCTACCAATTCATCGGTATCCACCTTGCGCCCTTATACAATTATAGATACGGAAATAGGACAGTCAAACATATTCTTCGCCGCCGTCCTTCATCTCACACAATGTGTCCCTACGCCTCATTGAAAGCATCCCTGGACGTCCGAACTACACACACCGACGACGGCGGAACCCAAAGTCCTGGATTCTTCTCAAAGAAATTCGAGGCCCGCAGCATGACACTCACCGGATATGCGGCCATGATTGGGAAATCCTCCGTCCGAGCAAAGTGTGTGAGACCGAACTGTATGTAGCACACGATATCTGTGTTCCCGATTGACGCGTTCCGTACCACGTTCCGTACCACACAATGCATACAATATAATTGTCTGGTTGAGCGGATGCGTCTCACCCATAGACTGGCAAATATAGTTCCCGTCTGGGAAAAGCTCTTGACCCTTGTACGACACTACTCAGAGACTCTTGTCCTGGCAGTACTGCAGCACCCTTCTCTGACGTACGCAGTGGCGTCTTCTTGCAGTGGAACCCATCGCAAAATGGATTCTCCGGTGACCTCACGGGCTTGTCCGAGGGTATCGTGTCGCTTTACAGGACGGAGTTGTTCCACCCATCAATCTCGGGATCAATTCCAAACGAAAAGATATACTGGTGATTATGTGCGTTCAGCTGAGGCGCAGCCTCAGCGCCGTACGGAGCTGCCGACTCTGATGAGTGCATGCAATACTTGCTTGGTATCCCTGCGAGCTTGATTTCGAGTTTGTGTGTGCCGTCGAGGGTAAAGATGTGGTGGAATGCATGTTCATGGTTGACCGCCGTGACGATCTGGGAAATGATGAGCCCCTGGTCAAGGGCCGTAATAATATTGCCGTCGTGGAAGTCGGTGTGTTTATATTGAAGCCCGTTATCTTGTGGATGTAAATCGTGTTTGAGATGAATGCTGGCTAGCATTTGGATGTTGTCATTACCACATCGAGGTAGTAAAATGCACCTCTACAATTGCAGTCAAGTTTAAGTGAGTTCGTCATCAGTTCGCCATCAGTTCGCTGCCGTATTCGCCAATGTCAAAAGCATGTCCGCTGGTGAGACGGATCCGAGTTGCCGTGAGGAAGACCATTTCAAAAACGCGGATCCGGTTAGACTGTAAGCAGTGTACGATCCCGTTATTGTTGTTGTTATTGTTATTGTTGATGATAACCGTGGACGCGTACGTCAGAGAAAGCAATGCCTTCCCGGTGGTCGAAACCCACACGCATCTTGTAATCCATCCGGGAGCTCTTTGCCGTACATTTGGAACAAAACACTTTGCAATTGGGCGATGTCGGTTGGCTTCAGCCAAGTGCCATCATATGAGTCTTTGATAAAGTTCGGCAGCTAGCTGTGCTCTTCCAACAGAATCTTAATACGGCCTTCATTAACATGTCAGATGTTGACAGCGAGAACATCTTCCATCTCGGTGTCCACAACCACAGAGAAGCCTGGAAGCTGCGAGTATTAGTTGACCATTGACAACTTACGGTAGTAGGCCAACCCTTGCTGGAGACGATGATCAAACCCCGAACGGTTCGAAACCAATCGCCCAGGCATAGAAGAAGACGTTGGACAAATCGGTGATGCCGATCTTGCGGCACACCACAATGATCTACGGGATATTTTGGGTAATCTATTCCGTGAAGTTGCGGTCTTCGAGAGCCAAAGTGGGTGCGACCTCGGACACAGCCCGCCATATCTCAACCTTTGCCTTGGTCAGATTGGCAATGACCTCGGCAGCTTTGCAAGAACCATTATTTGCTGGGAAATAGCAAAAGCTCGCCGTTCAAGTCGAGGCCTTCGACCGGCACAGAAATCTGCATATTCGCTCTCGGTGGGTTCCTGCAGAATCAGACGGTTGTATCTGGTCGGGTCAACATTCCCATGTTCGCGAATGAGCTTTGCTGCAACTCGCAGTTCTTCAATCGACAGTATGTTTAAAATCTTGCATTAGCTTGCATTCTGACACTCATTCCTGCCAGCTATCATCTACGCTGGCAATACCGCACGTCGAGATGCAGACTTCGACATACCAAAGCCTAAGGGATGCACCACTGCTTATCGAGACAAGTCAGGGGCCTGGTCATTTTCTTAGTGGAGGAAAATCGTTCAAACTGGTCGAGAAGTCATATTTTTGATCAAGTTAAATGAGACATACCTTTGAGGTCTAAAGAGGTCTAAAGATACATTGGAATCTTAGCAATAGGGGAGCGAGTTCTGTCCGGTGATTCTACTACCGTCTGTAATCATCGAGCAGCTACGACTGTAGACAGACTCGCAGTCTCGTTTTTCCCGAATTGAGTTTACATAAATGTCGTGCCATTTAGAAATTGCACCGGGGCTTTTCTTCATCGGCTTCTTCTAGTCGTGGTCATATATGTGCCAATTTCACTATGATAATTACCGTCAATTTGGGGATGACCGAGACAAGGGAATCTTGCTAGGCCCGTTGATGACCAGTGGAACCGACCCGGCTGGTGGAGGGAGGAGAGCCATGAGCTACCGGCATAAGGAGTCGGCTACTCCCCCGTAGATGAACCTACTCGCATCGTGCGTACATCCCGGCTCCAAAATGATTGTTATACCCTTGGATGCCAGCACTAGCCAAGCAGTCCAAGTCTTATCAAATTTAAAGGAGGGAAGATCTAACACCAGGACGAGGGAAACATATGTAAGAAGGGGAGCTCTGCCGTAGGTGAGGGTAGATTATGATGTTTGAACCATGCCAACTATTACAAGAGAATGTTACAATCTCGACTCTTCAACCAAGCTTTTCCTCTGCTGTTACCTTTATCCCCTGATATATTACGAAAACCTCAAAATATCTGACCAGAATGGATTCCGAGTTGAGTCCCAACTCTCACGTTAAAGCCCTCGGTAATGCCCGACCAAGCAGCCCAATATGCAGGTGATGTTGCCAAACTTGGTCATTCACAAGCTCTCAGCCGCAAGTTCGACACGTGGAGCATGCTGTCAGTTTGTCTTTAACATTCCGGGAACTCGGTCGGTTTTCGCACAAAGTTTGGCAATAGGCCTCACCAACGGCGGTCCTATCACTATTCTCTGGAGCATATGCTTGGCCACTTTCTGCAACACCTGCATCGGCGTTTCCCTAAGAGAGACATGCAGCAGTATGTCGACCAACATGGGTCAGGCCTATTGGTTCTCACGACTGTGGCCGACACTAGACGGTCGCTTCATATCATACCTCTGCGCCTGGATCAACGCCCTCGGAAGTTCGGATGGTGGACATTGTCCGCTCTCACCATAGCTTTGGCAACCGAATCCATCGTGGGAATAGACTTGCTTTTTGACAAAACTTCGACGGCACCTCAGACCAGCTGTGTAAAGCTTTTTATCTACTTAGGCACGAGAGTACTTCTGACCGTCTTGAACGCATCAATTCTTGTTGGAGGGTCAAAACCCTCGCGATTTTCAACGACTGTGTTGGGGTCGAATTAACCGGGTTGTTTACGTTCTTGGACTTTCTCTGCTCATGTCGTTTCAATGGAACCAGAGACAAACTCCGTTTTCAGCCCTCGTCATTTGTCTTCGGGGCCTAGATCACTTGCACAGATTAGACTGGTGGAATTGTGTGGTTCACGAGTCTCACTCAAAGCGCATACGGGCTCACCACTTTCGACGCCGCCGTCCATCATGTCGAAGAGATACCTGGGCCACGGAAGAAGATCTTGTGAGGAATAGGGCTCTCCATCATTTGCGTTGCCGCCAAAGGATGCCCGTTCATGGTTGTTTGTCTCTTCTCCATTAAAAACTTGAATAGGTCCTCGATCCGACAACAGGTCTTCCACTCATGTATCTCATCAAAAATACAGTTGGCCTGCAAGAAGCATCAGTCCTGATTGCCCTTTCATCAAGAATGGTCTAGGCCAAGGGCTTAATGTCGTAATTACTGCGTCCTGACTCACTTGGGGGATTGCGCATTACGGAGGAATTACGTGACGTCCCTACTTCTCCTGTGTTGACGAAACTTCATATCTACTACGCCGCACCTGTTCTGGCACTTCGGTTGGTTGTGAGAAGCAAATTGCCTCCAAGAGAATTCTGGCCTTGGTTAGTTAATTGGGTATCCATTATATAATGTGTGGTTTTGACTGATTTCCTCTTTCAGTCAGCCGAGCCTGATTCCGCTGTTTCCGGCATGAAACTTGCCAGTGTTGTGCTTGGAATTATGCTCCTATCCAGTGTCGGCTTTGGTTTTAAAGAATGCACACTTTCCTGAAAGTCGAAAAGATGGCTAGACGAGTTATATGTGCTACAGCTGCAAACCATCCCGAGGTTGCAATTGAGTGCCTCTTGAAGAGGGATCGAGGCCACATTAGTCCTCTGCTCATCAGATGCAAATACAAATCAGGCAAGAAAAACTAGTCTTCGTTAAATATGCTCCAAGCAGCAGCCCGACTCATTTTTGTCCCACTACAACAACACCGTCTCGCCTTTTGAAGGAATAAACGAGATGAGAGGAAATACGCCAATGCAAACATCGTCTGATGAGGTTCTCTTTTGCAGGCATCGGGGTCATAAGATGTGTTTCATCTCGGGCTCGAGAACGTTCGTAATGGACGAACATACCCCGGAAAAGAGGATGGATCGACCCGCGCTTCCCCAGAAGCCAAGGGCTAGCGTACTCGCCTACGCGTTCATTCGCCTAATGTCTTGACCGCAAAACTTGCCATGCTAGGCTTGGTGCAGGCCTTCCCCTGAGCTTGTCCAAGAAACTAGTCTTTTTACAGACTAGGATGCTGCCCGGGGAGCTCTGTTGATTTCACCTTGTCTCGAAGTTTCTGTAAGGAACTCACATTTTTGTCAGGAGGAAATATGTAAAATGCAATCTCATTACGCCATTCCTTGGCTCAACTGTTTGTCGTGGAGACTTTGAAGAGTAGCTTGCAGAGGGAGGCACTTCCGCTTCCAGCATCAGGTTCACGTCGTCACCGCGACATCAAGATTCTATCCTACACCCGAGACCGACTCAGAGCTGAGTAAGACAGCAATTGATAGCGAATCCAGCGGTCATAAGATACCGGAAATCACAAGACTTTGTTGCTTCCAAGCATGGCAGTGGCTCGTTTTGATGGCCAAACCCCTCTGAGATGGCATTAGCTAGATAGCGTTGACCAAAGTTCCTTCGATTCCTTATTCCTATTGAAAAAAAAAACTACAAACGTATTGTAAGAGTATATTACGACAAATATAACTGTCAGATCTTTCATCGGATGAAATCTTGTCGCGGCTCTACTACATGTAATTAGTTGTCTGACAAATAGTGATACGACCTCAACGACGATCGCCTTCACTGATATCTCTTGAAGCTGACGACTGATCCGGATAAGAGTGGCCGGGAAACCGATTGCCAATTTACCACCGACGTCAGAGCCGGCTGTTGGCCCCGTGCTTGTTGCAAAACCAACACTAACGGACCGGTCAGTATCTCCCTCCGCCAAGGCCAAGAGCGCATCATTGTAACCAGGGCAGCCGGTCTATCATGCCCATCTCCCGTATCCGTGTGCATTGGCTGGGTGGCCTTGTTGAGAGCCGAGTCTACTCTAGTGGGACTCTGAAAAGATCGGCCCCGGGATCGAGTAATATCACCAGAGGCGAGCACATTGGGGGTTGTGGGGGTTGTCGGCAATCCCAATCGGGATTAACATGTCGTTGAACCTCGCCGTCTATTTCCTGCTTCAGAGCTTGAGACAGATCTAACCGGACAAACAAGAGCTTGATACGAGGAAGCATCTTGGTTTTCGGGCATCTTAGATGATTTGGGGCTATCCTTTGTGGTCGGGGATCTATTCTCAACGCTGAACAAGTCCGCTGCAAGGATGTTGTTTGTTCCCGATCAATCGCTCTCTGATCTCCCAAACATATAAATACAGCCCCCCTCTGCGACTCCATTTTCAACGAGCAATACTGACGACATTCATTTGCGAAGTTTGTCGACTCTTACACTTGCGGACTGAGTGGCAGCAGCACATCGGCTCAAGTGTAGCAAGATCGCGTCGAGACCCTGGCGAGATCATTGGGACAGGAATTGGGATGGAGTGTCAATAAGGAGATTAAGTTTGACAAGGCAATTGGCATATTTTCTCTAAACACTGTACGTCCAGTGATGCTCAGGGTTATTGCTTCTTCAAAAATGTGTTCTGACCTTGTTGACTGTGGATGGACCTAATGGGCTTGTCTTGGGCCGTCCTTGGCCTGATAGGCGTCTCTTCCCCTGTAAACGGCCAAACGCAGTGTATAACACAGAAGAGCTTACACATCAGCTTATGACATCAAAGTGCAAAGCATTTTGCACCGTCCATTCTCTTATACCCGTTGAATCGAAAGCTGCAAAAGCTGCCGAAATTTCAGAAAGCTGCAGTCTCCTACCTCAGTCTCTGATCTACAGCCTTATCATCACATGTAACACCTCAGCTTATCGGGCCGACACGGTGATTGTGCTACCAAAGTTTAATTACACAGGTAGATATCTGCGCACAATAGAGACGTTCAAGATCAGCAACCTCTATCTAGTTCCACCGCGCGTTAACGCAATCATCAACAATTTCGGAACAATGAAGAAATATGACATATCATTTATAAGGCGTGTAATGGTTGGCGCGGCAGCGTTGAGGTTAGAGGCAACCAACGCTCTGCTGTCCTCGTATCCACTGTGGAAGATTACTCTCGGGCATGGGATGACAGAAACCTGCGTTGTTGTTACTTCCGATGCGCCCAGGGACATTGTCATTGCTAGCTCTGGCTTGATCCTGCCGGGTTTTGAGGTTATGCTGGTCGATACTGGCGGCAAGCGTGTCGAGGCTTACAATGAGCTAGGCGAGGTGTAGGTGAGGTCGCCCAGCGTCGTGCTCGGTTATCCCAATGACGACCCCGCAAATCGCGAAACTTTCGTCAACACAGAAGACGGTCGCTTCAACAAAACTGGCGACGTGGGAGAAATGCGGAAGGCTCTTAGCGTTAGGGAACATCTATGAATCGCACACCGAATCAAAGAGCTCATCAAAGCCAGGGTATAGACTCCTAACGTTAAATTTTCACAGTGACTGACTTGAGTCATTTAAGGGACATCAAATTGCCCCAGCGGAGTTTGAGGCGTACCTATTTGGCCGGTAGACTGCGTCGTCCCTGCTGTCCCAGAAGACCGTGCTGGCGAAGTCCCGATTGTTTCCATAGTCAGGTCGAGGTCATGTTCCGTAATTGAAAATCAAGACTACGTGCAGGCCAGGAAAGCGCCTCCCAAATGAATCAAGGGAGACATCGTCATTGTGGCAATTTCCAAGTCTCCTTCGGGCTTCGGGCAATAATACCTAGACGACTGCTGATATACCACGAGAAGCAGCGTCGCGCAGGCAAGTTGTGAATGAATCAAGATGCTTACACTGGAAAGAAGAAGATGTCGAAGAGATCAGGTTTATTGTTCAGATTCCTTATTGCCAAGGTTCCGACTTCAATCAATGAACACTCTGGAGATATCGAGGAGGTTTGAACTTGGGCTGACTCAACTCAGTTCGTACTAGCGGGCTTGTGCTTCGGCAAGCTTCGGCTGTACTCATATGAGTAAGCCGGGAGGTGCAGTGACGGTCTGTGTGTAAAAACAACGTTGAGACTAGAATAACCCTGCCAAAAAGTCAAAATACCATAGCCAATTCCGTGTTTCAACATTCTGGTTGTAAAACAAACTAGCAATCAACAGAATTGATAGTCAAATCATCCTCACAAGCTCATGGCCATGTCGGTCCCCGAGACTATGTTCGCTTGGAGAAAGCACAGAGGCGATCCGAATCCTGTGCGTGACAAACTCGCTTGAGAAAATGCAGCTGCTGATTCAAAATATGATTAGGTCTGGGAAGAAGTAGCAGTTCCTGTGCCACCTCCGACTGGTGTGTTGTGCAAGATGCTTGCATCCGGCGGTAAGCGAAAAGGACTAACTGGCTGTTGGATGCATATTTGCTTACTCGACGACAATCACAATAGTTTGCCGAAGTGATCATTCGCTCCTCACCATCGAGAAGCAACCTGAGTGGTTCCAGCAGAAATTCATTCTTGTAAGAGCGTTGAGGCTACCTTGTTTCCGATTCTGTGTCAGGCTAAGTTTATCCTAGGGTCACGAAGGCTGCGGACAGATCGTCAAGGTTGGAGATCAGGTTCTTGACACAACATTCAAGGTGGTAAGTACTTTATGGAAGTCGAGTTTGTTCTTTATGTACCTGATATATTAAGCTGAGCTTGATGTCAATATTAGGGCGATATTGTGGCTCTGAATGCCGTCCCAGGATGTGGAGCTATCCAGTGCGACGAGTGTTCACGAGGATTGCCTCAGCTATGTGAAGTTGGGCATCACTCTGGTATCGGTCAAGATGGATTCTATGCACCATATGCAGCCATCGATGTACGTGGACTTGCCCATGTTCCTCAGGGAGTCTCGCCCGCTGAGGCTGCGGTTGCCACCGACGCCGTGACCACAGCCTATCACGCCGTTCATAGACGAGGTGAGGTCAAACCAACGGAGACTGTCTTTCTCTTCGGCCTCGGAGGCCTAGGTTTTAATGCTCTCCAAATTGTCCTCAACATTGGTGCAAGAGTCATTGTCTCTGATATTAGGGAAAGTCTTCTCGATCAAGCAGCCGCGATTGGGGTTGCCCGGGCAGACTTGGTTCCACCGGGGAAAAAGGTTCAAGATTTTGTCATTGAGCAAGGCTTGGCGGGAAAGATTGACACTGTTCTCGATTTTGTCGGCACGCATCAGACCTTTGAGGATGCACAACAGATAGGTGAGACCAACAATAACTCATTATTTTTTATCTGCATATCGAGAATATCTATCTTACCCAAAATTTTAGTCCGTCGAGGTGGGAAGCTATTGTGCGTTGGAAGTCTCGATACTGAGAACACTATACACATGAAGATTGGGACTAGGAAGCGACTTAGCTACATCTTCTCTTATGGAGGTCAGGTGAACGATCTGATGGATGTTCTGCAACTCATCTCTGAAGGGAAAATAAGGCCTAGGGTTGAGACGGCGAAACTAAGTGATTTCCCGGATGTCTTGGAACGTTTAGAAAGAGGAGAGATTAAGGCTAGAGTTGCTCTTATGCACGACTAATCTGATGTTACGAAGGACCTAAGACTCGGAAGTCGATTGAGACTGCAGTATGAGTGCACATCATCCGATGCTCTAATAATTCCCTGTGACTTTGGCAATTGCACTAACGCTAATTCAAATCGCTTCTTACTAGCCATTCACGCTGGCAGCCTTGGTCATTCCTATTCCGACAGCTGCAGTGGTGCCAGCGTCGACTGGAAGAATCACACCAGTCATCCATCTTGCATGATTACTGGCCAAAAAGACAACCGCGCAAGCAGCATCCCAGCCGTTCCCTTCCGTCCCAAGAAGGCTTCTTGCCTTTCTTGCAGCTCTCGCTTCCTCACTCATTCCGCCAGCGTACATCATAGGCGTATACAACATCTATGCACGTAACACACCATATGGTTAGCTCATCGTTTCTGTCGAGAGCGCTAGGTATGGGGGTTAAGCCTTACTCCTGGACAAACACAATTCACACGAATTCCGTCTTTTGCATGATGGGCAGCCATCGCTCGGGTCATATTGACAATCGCGCCTTTACTTGTCGGATATAATAGATGCGGAGTGCCCCCCTTTAACCCAGCGACACTGCCCATGTTGACAATTGCACCTTTGCTTTCTCCCTCATTCTTTAGCATGGCGGGGATAGCATACTTAGCCATAAGAACCATGCTAGAAACATTGACATCGAAGTCCTTTGCCCATTGTTCCATATCGACGTCGACGGCAGTGCCTGCGGCTCCCGCAATTCCCACGTTATTGATCAAAACATCGACCCGGCCAAATGTTTGTAATGCCATCTGAACAACATTTTCGCAGTCACTCGAAGAGGTCACATCCCCTTGCAACGCAAGAGTTTCGCCTCTCCCGGGCTTCGCGGCTACCATGTCGCAGGTTTTGCGCGCCCATGACCAATCTCTGTCGACACACACAATGTTGCAGCCGTCATCGGCCAAGAGAATGGAAATAGCACGCCCGTTTCCAATGCCATCACCTGCACACCCAGCTCCAGTGACTATGGCCACCTTGCCCTTGAAGGATCGGGATGGGGGTTCGCTTGGAATTTCTGACATGGGAATGATTGATGTCAGGCCGTGCGACAAAGAATCGGCTGGTTGTTGGATTGGGCAAGTATGTGAAGACGAGGAATTACGATTCTATCACATCTACTTGATGGGTCGGATAGCTCAGCTCGGTGTAATTTCTCGATGAAACTTTTCATGTAGCACACTGTATAAGCCGCTCCGGTAATACGGCTAACTTATTTAGGGAAACCCGAGCAGCGACAATCGAGCGGGGTCAGGCCAAGGTAAGTCAGGATAAAAAAATGATGTCACCCCGCTCACACGGCCAGCTTATGTTAAAAGGAAGGTAAGTAACATGCTCACAGCAAAAGTAGCGGGCCGGAACGGCACCGGCGCGATTAGGTTAGGGCCAGCGCCGTTCGGCTGTTCGGGCAGCCCACTATAGGTAGAAAAAAAAAGCCCCTAAGGCCTTTCTCTTAACCTTAAATCTTCTAATGAAGTAAATATAGTTTACGGGGGTGTCTTTTAAAAGTTTTGGCTGAAGCTGTTTAAATCATCTTAGAACCTCCTCTCCCGGAGTGTCTCCCCTATCGAGTATAGAGGTAGAAGGTCGAGGAGAGGATTAAAGGGACGGGGGAGAGGAAGTGAGGTAAGGGAATAAGGAAAGGGTCGACAAAAGAGATGGAAAGGGTCGACAGGGGTAGCACTTAGAGGGAACCCCTTCTCACTAAGTGCCACCCGTGTCGAGGGTAGAGCAAGGAAGAGGGGAGAAACAAGGTGTTGAACGGAGGGAAAGAATCGAGGGGGGAGGAATCGAGACGGCCGGCACTTAGAGAGAAGTGGGCATGAGGCACAACCTCTACATCCTGACGAAGGAGCTCCAGAGGATGCCGAACCTGATCGGCACCTTAGATGGATGCTAAACCGGTTGCTTGGTTTTCTCAATGTGATAATATATATACTTTAGATTATATCGGCTTGCCCGGAAGTAGGCCTGATGTTACATAATCTAAACCCTTTTTTTCCCTTTTTCAGAATTAGCTTCTCTTTGACGCTGACTATCTATAAATGAGTTGATGTGGGTGGACCGTGCAGTGGTCGCGATTCATGTCATTGCTATTATAGCATACCGTTCGCCGTCGCACATTAATGCTTTAGATGGATACTTTTTAGGCGGGCTATATTATTGATGTGGTGATAGTTTGTCAGTGGTGAGGGTGGTGGTGGGTGATGCTTGTCGGTTTGTGAATGGGGCTCTCCTATTGGTCAAAAAGGTGGGAGAGTGGTGGCTTTGACCACGCCCCACCGGTACCTGACAGGTGGGTTAAACTTTGGCCTGATAACCGGGCCGTACCTACACTAGTGAAGCTCTGGTGTTGGACCACGTTTCGGAGGGCTTCGGCGTGATCCGACCGGCAGTAAAAAGAGGCTTTCGTGCTGTCACAGAGCTTTGGGCAGCTACTGAGATAAGCTTAAGGGGAAGGTTTAAGGTAAGTTGAAGATATATTAAACCCCGAGTCAACGCCTCTCACTTACTCAGTGAAATATACCCTGTTTGGGAATCTGCGTCCCGATTTTGAATATTTTATTACAACGAGCTGGGGCGTGATAGCTTGTGAGTAGCATATATAAGATGCTAAAAGATCGTCTATTACTATCGATTGTTAGCCTGCTATACCACCTTTTATATCTTATCTGACCTCCCTCGCAACATAAGTTAATCCTAAGTACATCTGTCTTTAACAAAACCCATATCAAGATGCATTTCCCGTCCGTCCTGGCAACCCTCTGGACCGTGACACTCGCCCCGGCGCTGGTCCTCGCCGCCAACGCCGATAGCAACTGCCCAGCAGCATAGTCGGGCCCGTGCAACTTTGGCAATGGGCCCCGCTGTCTCGGCGTCCAACGAACATACTACTGCGTCCTTAGCTGCCCGAACGGGAGCACCTGTCCGTTAAACTGTAAGAAGGCGGGTAAAGGCGGAGGATGGTGCGCCGCGGATAATAGGCCTAGCTTTAGCGGGTTGTGCGTTTGTGAGAATGGCTATAATATAGCGTATTTTATCCTTAATAAGCTTATATTAGGGTAGGGGATAGTAATAATAGGAGGAGATGTTGATGTAAAAATATTATTAATATTATTAAAAGAGCGTAATAACGCTCGCGGGGATGCTTATGTTTTATTCGGTTTATTTATAACGTAGAGATGTTATTATTGTAGGAGACTGGTTAGAGGCTATTCCGGGTTATATTATAACGATTGGGTACGCCTCAGAGAGAACTTTCAAGCTATTAGGATACTATATTTATATATACTCAATGTATTAATATCAATCTATATACCAATTATAACCTGATTAGCGCAGCCCATCCCTAAAAAACCTGGGTTAAAATTATGCTAATGACGAGTGTGCCGGCTTAGTTGAAGAAAAGCAAGTAGCACTGGTATATGTCTAGGGCCGTTTTCGTCCTCGGCCTCTTTAGTGGGGGAAGAGTCCGTTTGACAGCTTTTATGAAGATGGTTTTATCTATAGCCTTCTAATTTCTCTTTCTTTTTTGTTGTAGTTGCGTAATTGTTAGGTCTAGCGATGTTGCGATGGGAAGGTGGTCTGAGTCATGGTTTGCGTTGTCATCTACTCCGTATTTGATGAGCCTGTCCACTAGCCTGACCGTGAAAAGGCAGAGGTCTATCGTTGAGCGGCCATCCCCTTCCATGTACATTATAGTGCCCACGGACAACTGGTTGACGAGGTTAACGTCGTCTATGAGTTCTATTAATTCTCTCGCTTCGGCATCTCGTGTCCGGATCTCGCTTCCTCCCTATAGCTTATGGTGAAGTTTGAAATCTCCTACCACTATTTGTTCGATGTGGTGATTGGCTTCTAGCGTTTTCCGTAGTTGCTGTAAAGATCTCATTATGCGGTTGTCGTGGTTTTGCGGGTTGTGTATGTTGTGGATGGCGATTTCAGTGTTCCGATCTGCGTCTAATCCCAGAGTGAGGGTGCAGAGATCTTTGCTGTGTTCTTTGAATTGCCACTGCCGGCTGATCGCCCGGAACTTGTCCCGCAACGCCGCCGTGCCGAACGGTGCCTCCTGGTACAACCGCCCGTATATCATCCCCGCCACGTGCGTGCCGTGTCCCGCCTGTAGATCCACCGGGCTGTCCTCCACCCCTACATCCTCGTCGTTGTCGTCGTCTTCGGGCCACCCGAATGCCCCATTCAAATAACGGTTAGCGCTGGCAACGGCCATGTGCCGCCACCCACTGATGTTAATCTTGCTGCCCACCAACCGCTCGCTGTGCTGCTGCATGATCCGCCTCGACTTGTCCGACGTCCACATCCGTCCATCCGTCCATGGCGCCCTGCTTGACGCGGCTTGCTCGTTGTTGCTGCTGTTGCTGTTGTTGCTGCTGTTGTTGATGCTACCAGCACGGGCGTCCTCGCCCTCATTGTTGTTGTCACATCCTTCGTCGCCCGCCCCTCTGGCTCCCTACCCCTTGATAACAACATCATCCGCCTATAAAGATGCGCTCTTCCGGCCTGTCTGATGGATGATGCCCTGCACTTGCTGCCAAAACGGCAACACCAACCATAAATACCACACTAATAACTCGCCAACCTCGAGCGGCAAACACTGGTGTATCACCTTGGTGGTCCCCGTCTGACGGTCATTCTTGTGATACGACGTGACGAAACATATCATGTCGTCATGTGTGAACACGTTCCTCACCCCGCCGTTGGCCGTGTTGCTATGTCTGATGCCCGCCAACTCGGATGCCTGCGCCGGCTGCCCTGCCACCATGTGCATTAACATCCATAACCGCTCCCGGAACGACTCAAACGCCTGTTCGTATGCCCGCACCCTCTTCTCGCGGTACGGGTGGTGGCTGTTGCCGTTGTTGGGCATTGTTGCCGCCTCCCGGGACCGGTCCAACCACGCCCGCCGTCGTGCCTTAGACCCCGCGTCATCTGCCGTGCGATCCACCCCTTACCCTTGCCTGCCCACCCCTCATTGCGGTCGTCGTGCAAAAACGAATACCTCGGCCGGTCCTGGCTGTGGTTACCTTGTCACGCACCAAATGGAACACGCTGGTGGCCTCCTCGTATGCTGCTTCGGCACCTTTGGTTATCGTCAACTCCGCCACCTCGTCGTGCCGCTCTAACCATGCATGATACACAACAAACATCTTGGTCACCTTGATCACGGCCGAATAATTCGTCGCGTACTCCGTCGCCTGGTACCACCCGCCATCCTCGCGGATGCCCAACACCGCCAACGCACCAATCATCGCGCGCTCCCTCTGGCTCTGCTTTTACAGGTCCTCGATAAACGCAATAATAGCGTCCAAACACATTCTTCCTACCTCCCCTGCCTGACCAGCCTGCCTGCCGCCGACGTCCGCCTCGACGCGGCTGATAAATGCATCCCACAACGACCCCTGCCGTATGGTGAACCGGTACGGCGGCCGCTCGTGCTCCGGCCACTCGTCCATGCGGAACTATATGCTCACCATCTTGCGCCAAACCTCCTTATACCGCTGCCATGTGTCGTCCTCCATGCGGTTGTCGAACGGTCATACCGGCTTCTGGCCGACCTCCCTCCGCTCCGCCTCTCACAATGCGTCTTGCCCGACCTTGTGCGGTGCTGCCGTGGCGCTTGTACTGTTGAACACAGCCCACACGGCCCAAACGGCCCGCAACGTCTCCTTGCCGTCCTCGATCGGTCGCGTGGCGTCCTGTAACTGTGTCTTGTTCAACCCTTCCAAATCCCTCGTCCACCCGACGCGGTATAACCACCCGTTCGGCTCTAACTTTTCGTCGAACGTGCTGACCTCCTGGCGCGCGCCGGCCTCGAACCTCGCCTCCTGCTCGTCGTGTAATGCGACGAACCACGCTGGGTCGTCCGTCCCCCGCTGCGCCGACTCGCTGCTTTCAACGGCAACCCCAAACCCCGCCCGACCTCGAACCACCGGCTCCCGGCGCGCTATAGGAAAAATCGCTTGCACGGCACCCCCGTCGTCCACGGCATATCCCTGGCTACCTTGGCCCTCTTACGCACATTGCCCCCCTTCTGCCAATTATTCTCCCATCCGTGCTCTGCCCGGCAATGCTCCTGCAAGTTCCGGGCGCGGCGGCACATATAACGGCACAAATAGCAACGCAACCCATCGACTTGGGGTGGTGCGATGTGGGCGATGGGCTCGACCGTGGCGTCTGGGTATTGGAACGACTCCAGCTCGGTTTGGCTGCGGACGATGCTGGGAATATCGCCGACCAATCTGGCCACTTTGCCCCTGGCCTCGGCGGTGATCGACCCATGGTGATTCCGCAAATGCGCCGTCACTTCGTTGGCCACCACCGCATACTGACAAGACGTGCATATCAAGATGGAATGCTGCGCGTTGTGGACGAATGGCTCCATGTTCGGCTGTACGTATTGGTTACTTCCTTCTATCTAACCTCCTTAACTGATTCCTCTTGTCCTCTCTATATAATCTTACATTTCTGCCCCTAAATTTCTTATCCTTTCTCCTTGTTCTACTTTCCTCCCTGCCTGCGTTCCATCGCGTGGTTGGGCTCTCTGGCCGATGACCCTGTTACGTGATTGGCTGGTTAATGTGGGGATTGGAACGACATCACAAAAACACCTGTAAACTTCTTCGTCCATTTTGGACGCACATCACGATGCTGTGGCTTCAATTGAATTTTATTCTTTTCTATTTTACTGCTGGAAATCTCCACGGCTTTATACCTGCTTTAAACAACGGCTTTGACCCAAAACCATCGAAAACGCGATGATAGAGGTTCTTTTTTACTAACGAAATCGCTAGATTCTGTCCGAATAGGGAATATTCGTAGTGCTTTACAAAGTGTAAATTGCAGCTTTTTTGTCCGGAGGGGTGATTTGTGTACTACTATATAATAACCTTTCTTACCAGAAAGGCATTTGTGGAAATCCATTTTGTCCCAGATGTTCACTGCTTACAACCAGTCCCCTTCCAAGAACAAGTGGTCACCCTCTTTATAACGCTGCAGACCAGCACATGTCCATGGTCGGTACGTGAATCCAGATGGCGTGTTTGTGTTCTTGAAAGGCTGCTCGTTACGGATACTCTCAAGGCACTTTTCAAATTGCTCGATCACGTATGCCTCAGGATCATGATTCGCGATCCATGCTCCTGGCCCAGTGTTGAGTAAAATATCCGGGTTTCTGCGCACTTCATCCCAGTCTGTATCATGGTGGGCTTGGCGGTGAATAGCTCCCATAAGCTGTGCACAAGACGTCCTTTCGAATCTATAATAACTCGTCAGCAAAACGGACCTAACAATCCTGGAGTCCTACCGATCTCCAAGCGTGGAGAGGGTCGAGAAGGTCGCCGATGCGGACTTACCGGAGCGTGTTGTAAACGATTAGACTCTCTTTGACGGAAGCACCAGAATCGACACCCAGCCTCAGGGCAGAAGCCAGTGTGGTCGCATCCTCCATTGCTTGCGTAGCTCCATTGGCGGAAGTTGGCAGGAAAGGATGGGCACTATCCCCAGCCTGGACAACACGGCCCTTGTGTGAGACCCATGTTGGTTCGGGATCACGGAACAGAAGAAGCCAGTCGTTGACAGTCCCATTAGGAGTGTTTCTAATCAGGGACATCAGATCCTGAGACCAGTCCGGATGCTCTTCCAACAATTGTTCGGCGACAGTTGCGCTGTCGAGCGTTGCGCTCCATGACTCCGTAGAGGTATTCGCGTTCTCCTGATTCCATTGAAGTATTCGTCTTCGGTCAGGCACAAACATCCAATAGGCTCAGCGTGCAGCAACTTCAACTTACCGGATGATGAACAGACCAGCAGATCATGTTCCCCTCAGAAACCACGAGTGCGTGCATGCCAGGACCGTTGAACCATTTCATGTAAGGGTTCCCGTCGCGCACAGCGAACTGCTTTTTCAGGCCCGGATCCAAATTGAAGATGTAATCCGCAGGTACGGACGTGCGATAAACAGCAGAACCGCTGCTAGTCGTATTAGGCTTCTTGCCAGTGGTGAGCTGCCACGACGTAGAGTGAACCCCTTCACAGGCGGCCACTATGTCTGCTGTAATCCGCTCCCCAGTTGACAGCTCAACCCCTCCGCAGTTATCGTCTTCGAAGTAGTTGACCACCTTCTGGTTGTACTTCACTGGAATGTTCTGTCGTATTATAGCCTCTTCGAGCATCGAAATCAAGTGGCGCCTCAGGAGAGGTCGTCCGGTCGTCGGTTTGAGTGGAGATGGCCCGATGACGGCCTCGCCAGTATGGCGATTATAATACACCTCGGGTTCGTATGATTGCTCCGCGTACCGCTTTTTGAGCCGAGGCCAGTGGTCAAAGACCCGAGTAGCACTGTGTCCGATGACTACAAAGTCCCCTATGGCCAAGCAACGTTAAAACAAATATTGCTTTCGTTTTCCACATCATATATGATAAGAACATTTCGGGGGAAACCTTACCTGCGGAATCAATTTCGGGCCTTCGTTCTAAAATGGTGGGGGAAAACCCGAGGCGTTTGCTTTCGAGAGCGAGCAGCATTCCAGCTACGCCAGCGCCAACGATGAGAAGGCTAAGGTTGGTCGCTTTGCGCTGGTCGATAGGCTCTTGGTTGTCCATTGTTGTATTTGCAGCTAGTTAGCGTCTGGCTGATGTCAGATGGCGTTATTTACTGATCAAGTTGTTATGGCCAGAGGCTGGCAACAGACTTAATATAGTGTTTTCGTTTTTCTGCGACTGAACACTTTGGGGTTTCTTCACTATGCGTGTGGCAGATGTGAAGTAAATCAAACCAGATGAAAGCTGTCAGATGATGTCATGTAACTCGAAGGAAGCTTGCAAAAAAAATCTTTGCCCCTTTATGAAACCAAGCAGTGGAACCATTGCGTACATAATCCATCTCAGCCCGGTTTGATCCCCACTACCCATCGGCCATAGGGAAATGTACTGGACTTCTCCGGCCCCGGAATTGCTCGGCGTTTATCGGCTCGCAACATCTAAACACGGCACGATTACGACGCATGAGTGCTTGGCAAAGCTTCAGACACCATTCCATCGGAGAATCTTTTTGTTCCATTTGCCTCGGTGTATTCATGATGCAATGGACTGCACGAGATGATCTGAGTCAGTGATATTCTGTTTTTTGGTATTTGTACAGCATGTTGAAATTATTTTGAATCTACTCTCTACAGCCGCGACCTTTACAAGCAGTTAAGGTTTGTTCGTTCCCCACTACGATTTCGCATACAGGCCTTGACCTATCTCTAAGTTCTTGTGACAGGCAACCTCGCACCATATCTTTCAAATGACTCTTACATTGCAACCTAGGCTGCGGTCGCCTCCTCCACCAAACGGTGCAGATGCAGCATGGAACATGGTCAATCAATTGCTCGTGCTGAATCATGAAAAACACCACGTCTATTTCCACAGCGTCCGCGAGGTCTTGATGCATGTCAGTCTTGTTTCCAAATAGTACCGCAGATGTCCTGGCTCTACCACAGTTTCTAATCGAATACACAGAACCACCTTGCTCACCACGCGTTGACTTTGTTTTCTTTGGGAGCCAACGCCGAAAATATTCGAAGCCATTTCGAGAACCACGCGACGTACCAAAAAGACAAGGGCACCGCTGACGTGTTTTTGGTGTACACAATTTCGGACTTCACAACCTTCAAGCGCCATCTTGGCGATCCTAATCAGTATCATAACTTCCTCGAGTTCTTCAGACTCCAATTCAAGAACCATGGGTACAAGCCCGCCGTGAATAAACTCGTGTTCTCGGGAGACGACTGGTCCACAGAGATATTCTCAAGACTCGTTACGGGTATGTCTTCATCCTATAACATCCCACCGTCCTCTGACACTGCTAACGAATTAGAAAGGCTTCATTCATCCTCTCATCCAGGCGGGCTTTGGTCTCGAGTTCGATCTCCCTTTCCTTGTCTGTGAAGGGTTAGCGATGGGTTGTACGCAGAATGATCCCGACGTGGCTCTAGCCTTGTTGGAAGTTGAGGAGTGCGCCTCACGCCGGCCGGACCACCTCAGTCTGGTCGATATTTTGGATCTTTGCGCAGCGAACAAGAAGCTTATTGACTGTCTTGGCAACGATCCTTTTCACCTCATGGATTATCAGGGAATTTTGAGTGATAGCACTAGAGAGCAGGTGCTTGACTACGCCAGTCGCTACCTCGTGCTTGAGCATGAGGTTGAAATGAGGTCGGCGGAATTGTGCAACGCAACTGGTATGTCGACTTGTTTCGCATGTTGGCTAATGGCTAATTGGGAATTTCGTGCAGCATACATACTGGCCGGGGCGCAACGAAGGGGTAAAGAGCCGAGGGCAGACTTCTTCCTCTTGCACCCGACAAACTGCTCCGTCATTATGGACTCTATCGTCAAGAAAGACTGGATCGGTCGCCCAGGGAAAGCTCGTCTTCTCTCCTGGTTCGGACGCTACACCATTATGCTGTACATAGGTATGGGTTGTCCGCAGCTCGACTTGACTCACATTCGCAATTACACGCCGCGAAAAGGCCCCGGCGGGTGGATTGATGCCATTGAGCGCAGCCTGAATTACCGAGATGATGGGCATGGCTGCAAAATCATACGGGCTCTGATTCATGCCCAGAATGTCAGCTGCGGATTTGATGATCGGCCTGATTTCCGGATGAAGAAAGACGACTTTGCGAAAGCTGCAACAGCGTTGGTGGAGAGCTGGCTTCCCAACGATCAAGTCCAACGAGCGGGACATAATACAACAGAGGCATGGATCAGATTCGCGGGATTCGACCAGGCGTGGGACGCTGTTCCTGACTTATTACCGGTTCAGGAACAAAACTAATGGGACAAGCCTAATTTCCCAAAATTGATTCGTTGTTTTCTCAAAAGCTATCTAGTAGTTTGCCCATTTTAAATCAGTGCTTAATTTTTTTTACGAGGTTTTTCAACATCTGTGGCCGAAATAATTTGAAACTTTTCTCAATGCATGAGGAACGTTTCCTTCGCTGCATTTCCAGTGATCGATTTCAACTGAAGCGAAGCAATTCGGAGGCGGCCTGCTGGAGTCGCGCCCGACCATCCGTCCGCGCATCTCGAATACCCCGAACCGAACGGATCAAGTTCGGACTTCGCGCACTGCGTCGTTTCAAGTGGCGAAGATGGAAATCGTTCCGTAGCTGAAGGTATGCGACCGATTGTCGGTAACAACCATTAGCCCGTTCCGCGCCTTCTCATTGGGTGAAGGTGTAAGTCCGGGGCAATTAAATCCCCCGAAGCCTATGGCTATTCAAGGTCCCAGCACGATCCCCCGCAGTGCCACTGAGTCTTGCAGGTGACGTTCTTGCAAACTGAAGGCTTGCCTGGCTAGTAGATCTTCACGTTAAATAAATTTTCACCGAGTCCCCAGCCGCACATTGCTATCTCCGCGGCGAGTAATTCAACCATTTTCCGTCCAGGTGACTAGGCAAGGAAGCATCGGTCTTTCCGGTCTTGTCAACAATATTATATGAGTGAACGCTCTTTCATAGATATATTCTCAGTATCTCAGGTTTCCACAGCGGTTCTGTGAGACCATCAGTTTTGTAAGGCGCAAAGATAACGACCACGCAATGTCGCAGACCCTTCACGCCAACGCACCCTCCTGGGATGTTTTCAATGTCACTGGTCTCGTTGCTGTGATCACCGGTGGTGGGTCTGGTAAGACGGATCTCCCGACGAACAACCTACCGTGGTGCGTGCTAAATACTGTTTCTAGGTTTGGGTCTTATGTTTGCCAAAGCTCTTGAAGCAAACGGGGCCGCCAAGGTGTACATAATTGGTCGCAATTGGCAGAAGCTGGAGGCAGCATCGAAACAAGCAGTATGTCTATCTTGATGCCAGCACATCCCTCCTATTTCTCATGTTTCCTACAGAAATATGGGAACATCATTCCGTTGCCCGGTGATGTCACCTCGAAGGAGTCTCTCAAGGAATCTGTTGACTACATCACTGCGAGAGAAGGGTACATCAATCTGCTTGTTCTCTGTGCGGGTCGCTCTGGCCCTGGCATGGGCGATGATAAATCAGGTTTGACGACTTTGGAAGATAACCAAAGATACCTCTTGTCCCTAGACATGGACGACTGGACAAATACGTACCACGTCAATGTGACTGCGTCCTTTTACACGGCTATCTCATTTTTGCTCTTGCTCGACGCGGGGAACAAACAACGCAATTTCCCTGTTCAAAGCCAAGTCATCAGCATGTCTAGCGTTGGAGGCTACTGCAGAGGCCTGTTTGGATCATTCGCTTATGCCATCTCCAAAACTGGCGTCCGACAAATCACGCAGAGCTTGGCTACTCATTTTGCACCCTGGCAGATTAGGTTCAACGCCCTGGCACTCGGTGGTAAGCTGACTGGGAGAGTTTCCGATGATTGCTCAATATTCTAACCAACTGACAGGTTTCCGTTCCGAGCTAACGGAGCAAATGGCATTGTTCAAGTTGACGGATCCAAAGGCGGAGGATGATGGCTCGGTTCCAGCGTCTCGCGCGACAGTACTCCGGGCTGGCCGTGAGGTGGAAGCAGCTGGCGCAATGCTCTACCTAGCCTCACTGGCTGGTGGGTACACTAACGGAACGGTAATTTTGGCTGATGGTGGCAGCGCCTCCGTGGTTCCCAGCACATATGGTTGACCGCATGATCAAGGCCAGCTTGTAAACGAGGAATTGTTCAAGCATTTGTCTGGAATATGGGATGGGTTTTGTATCATGATTTGTAATAGTAAAAAGTTGATTAAAGAAATTTTAAGACGTCTTTTATTTTATTTTAGAAGGTGAACATTTATTTTCCTTCTTTAATAAATGAGTGAAGCCGTGGCGACAGCCAGTAAGTATTTCTCAACAGCTCAACAGAATGCTCTGTTTCTTATCGAAGGCTTTTACGGAATCAAATCAGTACCAATTGATGTTACAGGAGTACTTTGTGGTCAGATTTACAAACTCGTGTTATTGCAAAACCAATAGATACGCTGAAACTGGTTTGGCGATGGTTGTGGTTGTAATTAGTCTAAAAATTCCAAGCGCAGTATTAGATTCGGTAAAACTCCGTGTTACCCACTTGACGAAACTCATGACTAATGTGCTCGTGCTCGGTCTGATACCCCAGCACTTTCGGGATTGTATCGGCGGGTCTTTTTGCGCCGAAGATCGATGAGAAGGCCAGTTCTTCCGTCAAAGCACCGCCGCATCTCTTTCTGCCGGCAATCCACCCTTTCCTTAGGACCCTAAAGCCAGTGCAATCGTCTAGGTCCCTTCCCGGCTACTTGACAACATTGCCGACTAAAAAGTCATCTATTTCCGCGGGCCTGATTCGAGCAAACAAAGAAGACCACAAGACACCAAGACACCAAGACACCTAAGCACCCAAGACACCTTAGACAACATGTCGTACTCAGCCGCCTGCTGCTCGATCCCCCCTGTCATCTCGAAAGGTTACAGAGAAAAGGGAACTTATGAAAATGTTGCAGGAATGAAAACATGTGAGAACACTGGAAACCCTCCACAATGCAGGGGAAACAATCTGACATTTCCATGCGCAACAGACGTGACGGGCCCTCCTTCGGCCAAGAACGCCATTCTCGTCGTGTTCGACATTTTCGGATTCTTCCCCCAGACACTCCAAGGAGCCGACATCCTCGCCCTCAGCGACAGGAACAATTCCTACCGTGTCTTTGTCCCTGACTTCTTTGAGGGAAAGGCCGCAGATGTTTCGTGGTACCCGCCAACGACTGAGAAGCATCGTGATGCTTTGGGCAACTTCTTCAGCGGCACTGGAAATCCCTCCAAAGCTGTTGAAAGAATTCCCGCAATCGTTGAGAGCATCAAGAAATCTAACGCGTCAATTGAGAATGTCTTTGCTCTTGGGATGTGCTGGGGTGGCAAGGTACCTAAGTTCGTAGCGTCGTTGATCTGGTGGATTTGCTAAAATTCCTTTCTTCCTAGGTCGTTACGCTTCGTAGTGGCGAGGACTCTCTATTCAAAGCAGTCGCTCAAGCTCACCCTGCCATGTTGGATCCCGAGGATGCTAAGAACGTGAGAGTGCCAATGTGTATTCTCGCTTCAAAGGACGAAGATGCCGCAGCAGTAGCTGGTTTCCACTCCAATCTGCAGGTCCCCAACCATGTCCAAACTTTTGACGACCAAATCCATGGCTGGATGGCCGCACGAGGAGACCTCGAGGATACAAACGTCAACGAAAAGTATCGCCAAGGCTATCAGACTATACTACAATTCTTTGGCCGTCAACTGTAAGGCTTTTTTTTCCTTTTGTTTTTCCTTTTGTTTTTCATTCCCCTCTGGGAAGCGCGTGGAATTAGAACCTGGCTCAACCTGCCAACTTTCAGTAGAAGCCCAGCAAACATCGCTGAGCCCACATATCTGGTGGCTTTGTGGTCCTTGAAGTCCCCTCAGGCAGCTTCCAAGTTGGTGCATTTCGTCAAGACCATTCCGGGACGGGCCGAGAAAGCCGGTCAGCGCTACATCGATGAGGCTTTTGCGGGAGCCACCAAACCACCGTTTCCGGGACGCCCACACCGAGCTCAAGGTAGGTTTTCTATTGTTGGCAATAGATGCTTCCATATACAACTGTTCTGGTCCAGCTTTCGGGACTTTTCAACTACTGCCGTAAAACATCTGACACAAGTTTCCAGGATATAACGTTACCATGTTCTTAAAATTCAGGTCCGCCAGCGACGTGCTTTACTGGAGCTCACAAGATCCTGTTCATCTTGAACTTGTCGCCCTTGCCAAGGATGACATTCATAAAGATCCTATTCTTACAGTGTCTACGGGGAATGATACTGAAATTAATCCTCCAGATGTTGTTGGTGACTCGGAGTGGCACGGTTCATGGATCTCATAGACTAGAGTCGCAACTTTGAAATACAACATGCTTCTTGCTTCGTGTTCTTTTTTGTGTTCTCCTACACGGTGATTGAGTGCCAACATTTGGGGCATCGCGTGCTAAGCAAGGGACGGCGCTAAGGAACTAGAGGTGCGCTCGATCTGTCCTGCTTTTCAATTTTTCCACAGTTCCAAGTCAATGGCTTGATTTTGCTGGAACCAGTCGTCCATAAATGCGGGTTCGGTTTGCGGCAACCACAGGGGTGGACAGCTCAAGTCCATCAAGGATGTAGTCAAATCTCCGAGGGGGTGTGTCTCAGGGAGGATCCCAGGGGGGCCGACAGTCGACAAAGCCGCCTCAGTTGTCTGGCGTGCTGCAGACTGCTTTTGAGGGGAAGCGACCGTTTTCAGAAGTTGAAAGATTGCCTCGAGACTCATCTTTCTCCAAGACAGCGCTCGGAGCTCTTCCAGTGAACCTTGAGAACAGATTTGTCAATAGTGACGGCCTCAGGTATGTGAAGGGGCCTTACGTAATAGAGCGCCGACGATGTTCCAAGGTCGGGAAGGTCGGGAAGAAAGATCCAGGGAATTCATGATAAGGTCCGCGGAGTCCAAAACGACAAGCTTCTCTGCAGCAAGGCCAGGGTCCGAATTCATCAGCTCAAAGATGAGAAGGCAAGCGGCTAATCGTGTTATTGGAAACATTATTGGGTCTGCCTTTTCAAAGTGTGCTGGAGTCCAAACTTTGTACGCATCTGCGACTTTGAGAGCGTAGTCGATGCAGGTTTTCCATCTGCTTTGCAACGAGTTCTGGTCATCGGTCGTCGCCGTTGGCCCTTCCAGCCCAATGGCTAAGGGGGGAAAGCAAGCTATCGCTCCTAGTCTGTCCACATTAGCTTATATCCACTTGCAAATGGAAGGTTTTAGGCCATACATATTGATCATGTTCAACACCTCTAGACGCTTACGATGGTCCTCCACAGTCCTGTCGAGCGGATGGCGGGTGGTTGCAAAGAACCAAGCGGGTAGCGTCCTATGCAGGGAAGCCCATCTCTCTCGAATCTGAACCAGACGAGATTCCAGTTTGCAGCGAGGATTCTCAACACAAAGCCGCCGAACAGCGAGGACGTCTCTCGATAGAGCTACCGCATAGATCAGAATGGCTTGCACCTTGGCGCCATGAGATTCGTCATTTCCTCCTTGACCCCAAATCTCTTCAATGGTGTCTTCAAGGAATGATTCCGAGGGCTGAATGACGTCGTTCATGGCCGCATTGGTGATGATGGTACTTGGTAAGCATGTCACAATGCTCGTGTCTTCGATGCTTGAGGGCACCTGTGATATCAAGCTCGAGAACGTGTCCAAGGAGAAGATGCTCCACCACAAGCATCGACCCTCCTCCCTCTCTATGTCAGAAAGACATCCATGTGCTTTTGACGACCCATTCGGGTTATCCAACTGATGTAGACCGCACATGTAAGCAGCCCTAACAGCTCTCAAGCAATTCTCGGCCGCATTCCGCGATGGCAGGTGCGTGAAGTCATGGTATGCTAGAAGGAAAGTCGCCTTTACCTCTGCAATTGAAGCTTCGGAATTTTTTCCGGTCATTTTGATAAGTTCGCGGCCGGCTTTGGCGGCGAATTGCTGTGCTAAAAGCTCCTGACTCCCATCGGCAAGGACGAGTATCTCAGGCTCTTCAGAACACCGAGCCGAGAGAGAGAACATGGCTTCGAGGAGGAATCCAGGCACACATCCGGCGTTGTAGTCGGAGTAAAACTTTTCTTGGCAGAAAACGGGGACCGGCAGCGTCACCCGGGTAAAAAAGAGCGAGAGCCTGACAACAGCGCGATGAGACTATTGACAGGACCAGAATGTTGGCTCGGGGCTCAGGGGAGAACTCACAGGTGCAGTTCCATTTCTGAACTTAATGACAATTGATGTGCTGCTGTGATCAGATTTGGCAACGCAGAGGTCTGACTTGCGCTGGGCCCGACGACCGGAGCACTGTTCTTCACAGGGACTGTCCATCTAAGGGCGTCGATCAACCGTTGACATGGGATTCTCACCAGCTCCGGCTCGACTTCAGCTACAGGCGCCGTCTCGGGAGGCTCCAAGGAAGATCGTTCCTCTGTTCCATCTCGTTCTTCCCTCTGGGAGCGAGCATCAGGGCTTACTGACAAGGCTGCGTCGTTGGCCGCCCGTTGGGTTTGCAAAAGCCCTTCAATTCGATCTAAAAGGCGATCAGTCATATTGCTGGCATGGTCTTCAATGTGGTAGCCCGTTACCTAAGCGACGTTGAACATCAACAGTCTTTGCTTGCCTTGAACCCTGACGTGGACCAGGTTTCTTTCGGGTGACGTTGTAAGAGCAGGTCCAGCCATGGGTGACACATGCGTCGCAGCATGGTCTTCCCATATCACCTGCAAGCTGGGGGTTAATTGCGCGGTGGTTTACAACGGTAGGGTTGTGGCTGCATACACTTTGTTTTTCTCCTGCAATGTCCCGGGTTAGCTTTCATGGGAGGCAAAGTAACGGACAGGAGCGTACTTTTTACACGTGTCACAAGAGCCTAGCTTTGCGACAGTATTTCGACCTTGGAGTAGGTGGGATGCCACCAATCTGCCGTCCATAGTTTCCTGTACCTTAGATGTGAAAGATAAGAAGTAACTTAGGACTGTGGTTTTCATCATAACAGTGCTCCGATATCTCCGGCGAAAGAAAAGGGGGGGAACATCATGGGGTGGCGGCAAAAAACTCAGCTTACCCGAAAGCGAGATGTTTCGGTTCCAGGACATGGATCTCGCGGGTTGTCCTAGTAGCGGCCGATCCCTTACGCAAGGCGGGTTTCGGGCCGGCATTCAGGCCTCGGGTCCGAAGCCAACTTCCTTACTACCGTTACCAAAGCGCGAGTAATTAGCAGTATGTTCGGTCCCGACCTGAAGAGCGAGGTCCGTTTTTATAAAGACTCCATGAGTCATTCATCCTGAGCATCCTGAGCACAGAGCTACATAGTAGGGTTACTTAGGGTTAACCTTCTCCATGATTTTTAAAGGCCGACTGATACGGACTATTTAGATAGACTTCTGCTTCAATGCAACATTTACTGGGGAACGGCAGCTAGCGTTGCCTTAAGGGTGCCTTTTTGTTAAGAAAGGTACCCGCTCAGGGCGCCGCACCTGCTGTGTACCTATCCACTGGACGGGACACGCTAACGCGTACGTAAGCGGCCCCCCTTTCGGGGCCTGGACTAATCGGGGCCTGGACTAATTGTTTTAAAGACTCTTGCTTACCAATCAAATCGCTGGATTCCGTCCGAATAAGGTAACTTTGGGGGCTTTTCAGGGCAAACGATTCCTCGTAGATGCCCTTCAAAACCTTTCTTAACAAAAAGGCACTGAGATTTCTACTGCTAGCGATAATATAACTTATGCTGGTAATGGTTTGAATAATCGTGGAGCTAGTGACCTGCTAGTAATTTACGCCATCTTAGTTACTCTTTTAGCAGAGCTTTTCCAACTTACGCACTTGCGCTGCGGATCTCGCCTACATTCTCTTTGTAACTTTCCGCGAGAACTCCTCTTTCTCGGCTATGCTCACTTCAGCCGCCGGCCTGGGCTTCCTGTGCTTGTGTAATTAAGCCCAGCTGTCCTCTCTACTAAACCTCAGCGGCCTGCTGCCGAATAGGAGAACGTCTAGTTCCGTCTCAGGCGGCCATAACGCCCTGCTACTGAGATTGCTTAAGACGTCTAGTAGCCTCTTACTCATACCTATATACCACGGATGCATAACGGAAAGGTGATTTTAAATAGTTAGAAACATATTGTTAATTATCACGTTAAGCTAGATCCCCTTAGCTTACGGCTGCCGGGGGTCGTTCTTTATATTAATATACTCGCGGTTAAGCTAAATCTAAAGCTACTCTTGTAAACCGATATAGTCGATCTTAATAGTAATAGCCGTAACATAGGGAGCTATGGGAGACTGTTAAGGAACGGGATGCTGACTCGGCACGTGATCGGCGGCGGCAGGGAGAAAGTAGGGCTCCATGAGATCGCCTGGCCCGTAATACTGGCTGGCCGCGACCTGGATTGCGCTCTCACTATGCTGCTGGCGATGGATAGGCCATTTGTGTTCATGGTTGATGATTGCATGTGTGTGATCTGAAGTGAGGTGGGCTGCAGTTGGACAACCTGGGGAAACGGGACAGGAAGGGGTGTGTGTAACCTGATGGCAAAGGGACTCCAGAAGTGGGAGTTGTGGTCTGGAGGGGGAACGAAGATCGTTTTACATTAGGTAGGAATCAGCTAACTTACTGTGGCGGCCGTCGTATTGAACGTTAAGTAATTGTGCGGTGCAGTAAAAACACGACTTGGCGGTGGAGTTGTTCCATATATCACGGCTACCCTTACAGGGCGGGCGGTTGGACGATGAGTTGGAAAGACTTTCTCACAGGAAACATGTAAATGAACAACGCCACATGCTGACCCAATGCCAATAGACACTTAAGCCGACTACACAAGTCCTCGGTTGGATGGATGACCTGGTATGTGGGAACGCTTAGAGACCGCCAAGAAGCTTCACTGGCCACTGATCAAGGCAGAAAGCGGGTTCGAGGTGGAGATGCATCGTACACATTAGTATTGATGGACGGAAGTCCAAAGGGACACTGTGCCTAGTAAATAAACGGTGGTGACATCATGCAGGTTCCTCGAGACAGTAGCCTCGCATTGATTCAATTTGCGCTGGCAAAGCTCTTCGTTGTGATGCTGAATGTGGCTATGGGCGAAGGGTCAAGACACGGGTCTTTCTGGCTGCCGTTGGCCCCCACGGGGAAATTTGCGGCGTAAGGGCTGAATAGCTCAAAAGTGCTGCACGTGGATGCGTTGGTGTCGACGGCATTGATCAGTGGGATCTTCAACAGGCTGATGAGGACGATGGCCCATGCGGAGGTATTTGCATGCAAGCTGAACGAGCTTGAAGATGCTGCATCAGCATCAGCAGGTACTGTCACAGGGAAGGCTGGTGCAAGAGGTACTTCAAATGGGAGAGCGGGGGGGGGGGGGGGGGGGGGGCCCCCCCATAAAAAAAGGAGAAGAAAAAGGAAGGCCAAAGGGAAAACCAGAAAAAAGGGGTGGAGGGAAAAAAAAAGGAAGAGGGGAAAAAAAAAAATAGGGGGGATGGAGGAGTGAGGGAAAAAGAGTTAAAGGCGGGCGGGGGGGAAGACTGAGAGACTGAGAGGATAGCAGCATAACATGGTGGATGGGATATAAATAGGATAGTGGGATAAACAGAATAGATGCGTTGGATGCGATGTGGATGAAATGTGGACATGCGGATCGGACGACGGGATGATGGCAACGGCCAAGGTATAGCAGACGGCCTTGGAATTATACAAGGCAATTAACTAAGACATACCGTAGAGTATTTATAGATCTAGATCTGACGTCGAGGGAGAGCCGACTTCTAAGCAGCGCAATAAGCGACGCGGACCACAGCCGGGGCCGCCTTAGGCGCTGTGTTTATGGCCTTCGGGTCAGACATGCGGTAAGTCCCCACCCCTAGATCCGGAACAACCTAACGCGGATAAGCTAGCGGCCACGTTCGTCTTGCTGTGGATCTACCTACCCTAGATGCTGCTAAAGCCTGCTAATGGGAGGCATGCATAACCTTGACAAGACCCAGTTAGACTGATTTCTTAAACTAATTTAGTAAGTTACCCTAGCTTCGGATCCTTTGCTCGTATTGCTTTTCCATAAGCTAGTTAACTATGGCACGGTATATAGCTAACCTATTTTAATAAACACGACGAACTATAGTAAAGTTAACGTATATACATAGTAAGTCGCCTATCATAACAAGTCGCCCACTTTCCTTCCCTTTTATACCTTCTATCTTAATATCTATTTTTTTTATATATAATTATAAATTCTTTTTTAAATAAAAATCGTATTATTTTTATATTTTAAACTATTAAAAAAAACCTAAATTTATTTATGTAAAAAATAGCTTTTATTTATAATATTTTAAAAATAATATTTTATAACCGATATATTGACTTATTATTTTAATATAAAATTTATATAAATTTAAAAAAAATAACTTTTTTAAAAAAAACCGTAATTTTAAATAAATTATTAACTTAATTAATTTAAGATTTTTATTGTAATTTAATAATATATAAAATATAATTGATTACTTTTTTAATAGATACAACGCGATATATATTAAATTATAATAAATAAAGAATTTTATATAACGTTAATTATAATTAAAAACGCGTTTTTAATATAAAATCAACTATTAAAAAGTATTAATTAAATATTTTATAATTATTTAAACTTAATTTACTTTTATATAAAATACGATTACGAAATATAAAATATACGATTATAATATTTATAATTTTAATAAAACGGGCTTTTTAATAGGAACATTTTTATATATAAAAATTATTATAATTTTTAATTATTATCAAAAGCTTTATATAAAGTAGTTTAGTAATTAAAAATAAGTTTTTATTATTTAAAATATATATATAAATAACTAAGCGTTACCTTTATATATTATTATAAAAAATTAATATTACCTTTTTTTATAATATATTAATAATTAATTCCCTCCCGAATAATATATTTACCTTAGCGAAAATAAATAAATTATAAATAAAATCGGTTAAAATTAATTAAAATATTTTAAAAAATATATAAAATCTTATACGAAAAATATTAAACGGCTTTTAATCTTTAATAATTATAATAATTATAAATTAATTAAATTCGATAATTATTATAAAAAGCATAGTATTATCGCTTTTTATATACTTTCTTATTTATTATATAAACTTTAGCTTTTTAATATTAATTATTTTAGTTTATTAAAAGCTTTATATAATAAAAAAATTAAAAAGATAATACGGATATAAATTACGTATATTACTAAAAACGACTTCTTTTTTATTTTTAAAATAGCTTTTTTTATTTTAATAAATAAAGAAAATATATAAACTAGTTTTAAATAAGCTAGAATTATACTTTTTAATTTAAAAATAATTATTTTTTATTTAAATTTTAAATTAAAAACGCTAATATTATTTAATTTATATTTAAATAATTAAAGCTTTTAAGATTTAAAAATATTAATTATAATATATAACGCCGTACAAAGCTCTATTTTATTTAAAAAACGGATTTATAACTATTAATATAACTTATTAATATATTTATATAAAATTATTAATTTATAAACTAAAAGTATTGATAATTTAATATATAAACTAGCTCTTATTAAAACTAAGTATAGTAGGCTTTATATATTAAATAAAATACTAAATAAGTATTTAAAAACTAAAAAAATATAATTACGTTTTAAAAGCTTATTTAATACTATTAAAACCGAGGTAATCTAAATAAAAAAGAGGGTTATTAATATTAAAAACGAAAATATATATTAAAAAAGTATTCATATAAAAAAGGTTAAATCGCGTAGGTAATAATACGATAATTATAAAAAGACTAAATATAATATACGAATATATTAAATAGTTTAAAAAACCTTTAAAAAAGAGGCTAATAAGTAGTTTTAATTAATTTCATACGATATAGTTCAATTAATTTATATAAATAATAGGAGGGTATTTAAAAATAGGCGACTCGCTATAATAAGCGACTCGCTATATATATACGTTAATAAAAGATACTTAATAAAATAAATATAAGGCGTAAAAGTAAGGGGGTAGAGTTAATGAAGAATATATAAGGTAGAGTTAATAAACGTTTCCTAGAGTAAATAATACTAAACTAATATATATTGATTTATCTTAATTAGCTTATAACGCTTATCTTATCAATTAAGACCCGAAGGGTTAGGTTTTAAGAAAAAAAAAAGAAAAACCAATTTATCAAAATTAAAAAAAAAATTAAAAAATTAAAAAATAATTTTTATATAATTTAAAATAATATTAAATAAAATATTTAATAATATAAAAAAATTGATATTAAATTATATTTATTTAAATTTTTAAAATTGTAATTATATAGAATCAATAATAATAAAAAAAAAACTATAGTTTATTTTAATATTTTAAGGTTTTAATTATTTTTAATTAATATTAAAAATTAAAAATTTATAATTTACCTTAATAACCTAAGGTTTTAATCGCTTCCGATTAATATTAATAATTAAAAAACTTATAACCTACTTTAACGGCCTAAGGTTTTAATCGCTTTTAATTAATATTAATAATTGAAAAACTTATAGCCCACTTTAATAACCTAAGGTTTTAATCGCTTTCGATCGATAGTAATAATTAAAAAACCTATAATTTACCCTAATAGCCTAAGGTTTTAATTACTTCCGATTAATATTAACAATTAAAAAACTTATAGCTTACTTTAATAACTTAAGGTTTTAATCGCTTTTAATTAATATTAATAATTAAAAAACCTTAATATTTAAAAACTTTTATTTATTTAATTTGAATAATATCATTTATATTAATCTTTTTTATAAAAGTTAATCATACCAACTTTATTATTTCTTTTTTAATTTTTTTTTATAAATTTATTTTAAAGTTTTTATTATTTTAAAATTCTCTTTAATTAAAATCTTATTAATAATACTTACCTTTATTATTTTATATAAGTTATATAAAAACGATATTTTTTAAATTAAAAAACTATATATTAACTATATTTTTTTTTAACTATTTATATCACGATTTAATATTTTTTAATAAAAATATTAATATTTTTAAACTAAATATATTAATAAATATTTTAAAAATAATAAATTAATAAATCGTATTAATAAACTTTTATTTATTTTTAAAATTTAGTTTTTTTATAAAATAATTAACTATATAGTTATTTACCTTTTTTTTTAATTTATAATAAATTTTTATTTTTTTAAAAAAAGTTTATAATTATAATATTTTAAGCTTCTTTTTTTAATAAGTATTTTTTTAAATTTATTTATTTTTTTTAAAGTTTATATTATATATATATATATATATATTTAAAAAAAAGTTGTTTTTATTTTAATTAATTTATTAAAAATACTCTTTTATTATTTTATAAATAATATTAATTAAAAGTATTATTATTTAATAAGTTTATTTGTTAATTTTTTAATTTTTTAAATTGTCTTATTTATTAAAAAGGTAATAATAATATTATTTTTAATTAATAAATAATATAATTATTTTTTAAACGTTATTTGAAATATTTAATAAAATATTAGCTTTTTAATATAATAATAATTATTTTTTTTAACTTAATATTATCTTTATCTTTTAACTTTTTTATTATAATTTAGAATATTATTTAAAATTATAATATTTTTTTTAATATATTTATATTTTTTATTCGTTTTTTAAAAGTTTTAAATATTTTAAATATTTAAGGGGTAGCCGTTTTTATTAATTTAAACGGTTTATTTTTAATAAATAATTACATATTAATACTTTATTTTTTATTTTTTTCAATTATAATAACTTTAAATTTTTTTTAGTTTTTATATCGTGATTAATATTATTTTTTTTAATAATTATATTATATATAACGTATTTTACTAATTAGCCGTATATATTAATTAACTGCGCACTTTTTTTATAATACGCTCTATTCCTAACTATTTAAACTTTTAATATATAATAACTTAATAATTATAATACTAATCTATATTTAAAAAAATTAATTATTTTTATTGTTAAAATAATCCGAGCTATATATATTATAAATTAAAAATTTAATATACGACGCATTATAAAAATATATAATATTTTTAAAAGTACTTTATATAATAAAATAAATAATTAATTATACCGCGATGAAATTTAATTTTAATAATATAAATTTAATTTAATTAAAAAAAAATACTTTTTTAATATATTATTAAATAGGATTTTAAAGGATTTCCTTTATAATTTATTAACATAAAAAATATAATTAATTTTTTATTTTAAATATAAAATAAAACGCTTATTAAAAAGTATTAAATTAAAAGGTTTATTAACTTATAGCCGATTTTAAAAACTACATTTAATCATTTATATAATTATTAAAAAGCTTTTTAAAAAAATTTAAAAGTTATTTTAAAAGAATTTACGTTATTAAATAATTATTACGACCCAACATACATAACGGGACTAGGGACTCGCCCCGCAGGCCTGCGGCGGCTACTATATTATATATAATATAAGATACGGAATATATATATTACCCTCACGGAACGGAAAAACTATAAATAAATTATATAACGATAAAATAAAAAACTCCGTATACTTAATATATAGAATCCGCTTTCTAATTAAACGAATCCCGTATCTTAAGAACACGGGAACCGTTAAGTAAATATATAAATAAAGGATATATTTACGATTAGGACTTATATATAGAATAGTTATGAGTTAGGCTCGAGGATAGATTCCTATAGCTTTTTTAATAATTAATTTTTATATTAAATCTAACGATCGTTTTTAATTATCTTTACTAAAAACCTTATTAATAAGATTACGATTAATCACCGAAGCCTTTTTATTTAACAACTTATAAATAATAACTTTTTTAAAGCTATTTTAACGACGATTATTATTTACGAATATCGTAACCCTGACTTTTATTAATATAAACCTTATTACGACTAACCGATTATAATATTTTAATTACTTTTATTTAGTAAGTCGACTTTACGAAAACTTACTAAACAGTACGAACGATATTTACCGAATCCTCTTTTAATAAGGGCAAAAAGCCTTAGGCTTTGGACGCCGAGCTAGCCTAAGCCGAAGGAGACGTAGAGATGCCCGACGTTAAGTATAACTCTGACGGGGACGCGGTCCTTAATAAGATAACATACGCCTAAATACGCCGCGTCGTCGATTAAGGCATTTAACGTAATAAAAAACTAACGGACCTCCTTAATACTACTACTACCTAATTAATAGAAGTTTAAATTAAAAACGACCGCGATATTGCCGAGATATAAAAAATATTTAACGCTACGTTTAAAAAACTTAAAAATAAATATTAAAAAGTTTTAAACCTCGTTAACTAAGTAAATACGCTCTAAAGTACCGCTAATATCGTTATTACCCTTTTTAATAAAAGATAATAAAAGTTTAAACTTAACGTACCTATTACTTTCGACGGGACCCTTAGAACTTTAAAAGGATTCTTAATTTAAGTTAAGAACTTTTAAAACTTCTATTAAAAAGACTTTAATAACAAAATTAAAAAGGTCGTATATACCGTTAGCTTCTTTAAAGGACGAGCTTTTAAATAATTTAAACCCTTTTAAAAAGAATATTTTAAAAAGGAGACCCTTAACGAATACTTTACCGAAATACAAGACATTTATTATAACTTCGATGGGTTTAAAAAAGCCTTTAAATCGCTTTTCCAAAATCTAAATAAGAAACGACAAACCGAGCGTAATATATTATAACTCCGATAAACTAAATTAATAAAGGACTACTTAGCTAAGTTTAGACGCTTTAATACTTAATTTAATCTTATTAACGATATTAAAATTTTTATATTTTATTGAGGATTAAAAGATAAAGTTAAGGACGAACTTATTAAGATCGATAAACTAAACGATTTCTTTTAATATACTAAACTCGTAATTAAAATCGATAACCGCTTTTATAAAAAAAAAAAGAAAAAAAAAAAATAACGACAAGAACTTAACTTAGGACGTAAATACTAATAGCAACCTTAATATAATTTTAACTAAAAAAACCGTTATAATAAGAATAATAATCCTTAATAAACTACTATTTATAAATAACATAATAGACTTATAAACCTTAGTATAACAAAACGAAACTAATCCTATTAAAAAAAAGAATTTAAATATTATAACTACGATAAGCTAAGATACATAGCTAGAGATTATAAATAGCCTAAACGAATTTAATAACGACCTATCCTCGAAAAATAGATTAATATTACCTTTAAAAAGGTACCTTATAAATCGCTTTTATAAACTATATACTATAACGATAACTGCCTTACCTACCGAAATAATAAAAAATAATTAAAATAATACCTTAAAAAGCCCTCTAATAAAACCCTTACTATAATAAATAAGTAAGAGGTAGTTTAACGCCTTAAGACTATTAAAGACTATAATAAAAAGTATATCCGAATATTTTTAATAGTATACGAAGTAGTTAAGGCATAATTTATTAATTTTCTTAAACGAGCATAAACCCTTACGACAATAAGAAACAAACTAAAAAAAAAAATAATAGTTAAAAATAAAAATAACCTATTTTAGTTAAAAAAGGAAATCTTAGCTTATAAAGTACGGATTCTAAATAAATCTATTTATATAATACGACGAACACCTAACAAAATAATCTAATATTACGAACAGCGCCTTTTAATAATAAAAGATTATAATAAAGACTATATCCGTATTTTAACTAACTATTATAAAACTAGCCGATTATTAAAAAAAAAACGACTAAATATGAAAGCAATGCTCGCCCTATTTTAATAACGACTCTAAAGACGGCTAGAAGCTAAAACGAAAAAAGACCTCCTTCGGCTAAAAGACGAAATTAATAAAAAAATAAATTTAATTTATAGACCTTAAACGTTAAAAAAACGTTACTAATAATATATTAAAAAACTAAGCGAGGCCTACTATACGGTAAATACTTATATTTCTTAATATCCGATTATAAAAATAGTCCTTATTATTTTAAAATAGCAAATATATAAATAATTTAAAATAATAATAAAAGACGATATACTCTACCTAAAATAAAACTTCCTTACGTTTAAAAAAAATACTAAACCGGACGACTTAAATAAAGGAACTACCGACGATATATTTACGGAATTTAATACCGAGGGACTAGATTACGACCTCCTTTTAGATAATATTAATATATTAAATTATAAATAGCTAATAAGCTAATAATTACCTTATAATTTAAACGAACCTCGCGACGTCGCTTAACGACGTACCTAATTAGAAATCGATTATAAAATACTACCCGATATTAACGATTTTACTATTAGAGAAGAAGCCGATTTAGATAAGTAATTAGAATAATAAAAATCTATAAGCTTTTAAAGAGAACCAGATCAGCTTACTAAAGACTTAAAAAACTACCTACATAATTAATATATTTTAGATATATAATCTAATATTAAAATACTTAGAAATTATGAATTATTTCTTAAGGGGAGAGAACCTATTAATAAAGAAATAAATAATATCTATAATATTATTAACGTACTATATTTACCTATTAAAAAATAAAAGCGTCCCGATTTAATAACTAACTACGAACGGTTTATAAAAAAAGGACGGGCATTAGCCTTTAAAATATTAAAAAACTAAGTATATTAATTGTAAAAGAACGATAAAAAGCGGCTAAAATAAACAAATTTTTATATTTTATAATACTCCCCGATAAGGAATATCTACAACTTAAACTCTAAATAAATAGATACGATATAAATACTATTATCGATAGCGGCGCTTAAGGAATCTTTATTTTATTAAAAACGATAAATAAATATAAATTACTATAAATATAAAAAACGAACCTATATACCTTACGAACAGTAAAAAAAGAATAAATTAATTATAACGATAGATATATTAACCGGGAGACTATACACCTTACGATATATATTAATAATTAATTAAAATAATTAAAATATAATATTACAGAGATCGGAAATACTAACGTTATCTTAAGAATCTTGTGGTTACGAAAATATAATCTACGAATAGATTAAAAAACCGGCTAACTTTATTAAATAGACTTAATTACTAAACGACTTAAAAAAAAAGGTTTAAACAAATCTTACGTAATACCTAACGAACGAAAATAAACTAAATATATCGCTTTTATTAAAACGATAGAACTTATTAAGATATTCGCACCCGGCACGGACGATCGAGGATCGGACCTATTCTAAACTATACCTAAGGAGTACCGGATTTATATAAAACTATTCGCCTTAAAAGAAGAAACAGGACTATTAAAATACAGTAGCTAAGATATAAAAATCGAACTAAAAAAAAAAACACAACCTAAGTTCTATCAATTAAGACCCGAAGGGTTAGGTTTTAAAAAAAAAAAAGAAAAATTAATTTATAAAAGTCAAAAAAAATTAAAAATTAAAAAATAATTTTTATATAATTTAAATTAATATTAAATAAAATATTTAATTATATATAAAAAGTTAGTATTAATTTAAAATTTTAAAATTATAATTATTTAGAATTAATAATAATAAAAAATAAACTATAGCTTATTTTAACGCCCTAAGGTTTCAATCGTTTCCGATTAATATTAGCGATTAAAAGACCTATAGCCTACTTTAATAGCCTAAGGTTTTAATCGCTTTCGATCGATATTAGCGATTAAAAGACCTATAGCCTACTTTAATAGCTTAAGGTTTTAATCGCTTCCGATCGATATTAATAATTAAAAAACCTTAGCGTTTAAAAACCTTTATTTACTTAATTTTAATAATATCCCCTATTTTAATCCCCTCTATAAAGGCTAATAATAATAACTTTATTACCTCCTTTTTAGTTTTTCCCTTATAAATCTATTTTAAAGCCTTTATTACCTTAAGATTCTCTTTAACTAAAATCCTATCGATAATACTTACCTTTATTACCTCATATAAGTTATATAAAAACGGTACCTTCTTAATTAAAAAACCACATACTAACTATATTTTCCTCCTTTTTAAAAACCTAATAGCTTTACGTTTTTTCCCTCCTTTTAACTATTTATATTACGACTTAATATTCTTTAGTAAAAATATTAATACTCCTAAATTAAATATATTAATAAATATCTTAAGAATAGTAAACTAATAAATCGTATTAATAAACTTTTATCCGTCCTTAAAGCTTAGCTCTTTTATAAAATAGTTAATTAAATAGCTATTTACCCTTTTCCTTTAGCTTATAATAAACTTTTATTTTTTTAAAAAACTTTATAATCGTAATGCCTTAGGCCTTTTTTTTTAATAGGTATTTTTTAAATCTATTTACTTTTTCTAAAGCTTATATTGCTATATATACGTACGTATCTAAATAAAAGCCGTCCTTATCCCGATTAACTTATTAATAATACTCCCCTATTACTTTATAAACGACGTTAATTAAGGGTATTACTATCTAATAAGCTTATTTATTAATCTTTTAACTTTTTAAATCGTATTACTTATTAAAAAAGTAATAATAGTATTATACTTAGCTAATAAATAATATAATCGTTTTTTAAACGTTGCCCTAAATATCCGATAGAATACTAGCTCCTTAATATAATAATAATTATCCTTTTTTAATTTAATATTATTTTTACCTCTTAGCTTTTTTATTATAGCTTAAAATACTATTTAAAATTGTGATATTCTCTTTAATATATCCGTATTTTTTATTCGTTTTTTAAAGGTTTTAAGTGTCTTAAATATCCGAGGAGTAGCTATTTTTATTAGTTTAGATAGTTTGCTTTTAGTAGATAATCGCTTATTAGTATTTTGTTTTTTGTTTTTTTTAATTATAATAACTTTAAACGTTTCCTCGGTCTTTATATCATTATTAATATTATTTATTTTAGCAGTTATATTATTTATAAATATATTTTTAAATTGCTATTGTTCGTAATTTGTAAATAGGATCGCGGTAGAGGTATTATTAATAAGCCGGTACGAGTTTCCGTTTAACTAAGGTTTTAAATTCTTTTATTAATAATTTTTAATAATCTGTCGTATTTAGTTTTCTGTTTTTAATATATTAAAAGCCTATTTAAATAATAATTAATATATATTTACAAATAACGTCTTAGCCATAATTTAAATTATTTAAAAGCACCGCTAGTTTTATAATATAAACTACGTATTTATTAGTTTTTTAAAAGCGGTCCGGGTTCTATTTAAATTTTAAAATTAATTAGCAAAAACGATCGCTATTTTATAATAACTTTAGTATCGTAGTTTTTACTAACGAAAAAGCTTATTAGTTTAATAATATAGCGGTTATTAATTAAGTTAAATTTAACGATATAATTTGTGATTTTTTTATTATAAAACCTTTCTAAAAGGCCGGCTCCTTTTTAAATATTATATTATTAAAATACATAGTTTTCCGTTTTAAAATTATATTTAAAAGATTATAGGATAATAAAGGAAAATAAAAAGAGAGGAAACGAAAATATAAAGCCTAATATAAACTTAAACTTATCGTTATAACTTATATATTTTAAAACATCTATACTATTTAAATACGTTATTATCTTAAGAAATTATTTATAATAATTACGCTCTTTTATTTAAAATAAAGGTAGTTATAAAAACCCTATTTAAGTTTTATAAAATTATATATCTATAATAAGTCTTTTTTTATAAAACTTAAATAGGCTATTCTTATCCTTAGCTATTTAAATATACCTTTTATATTAACTATACTTAATTATTATTTTATCTAGTATTTAATATCTATAAGCTAAAAAACAAAACGCTTATTTTTAAGAACTTTTTTAATTAAGTAAAATAAAGGGGTTAGTAAAAATATATTTAGTTTTAAATATTAGATTTATAACTTAAAAAGACATCGATTCCCCCCTTATTAAGGTATTTATTAGGGCTAATACGCATAGCTAAAGCCCCCCTATATTCTAATTAATAATAGCTTAGTATATTATAATAACATAAACGTTATAGATTATATATATAAAAGGGCGACCAAGACTAGAGATATAAAAAAACTCTTCTTAATATTTTAATAAAAAATATAAGTAAAAATAGTAAAATAGTTAAGTTATTTTTTATACCCTTTTTTACGATTTAAGGTTATATTTAGGATATAAAATAGGATAAGTAAGGGAGAGGGATAAGACGTTATAATTTTAATAGCTTAACTTTTTAGCCCGACCTTATAATTATAGTATCGGGGTATAAGATAAAAAATATAAAAAAATAAAAATTAAAAAGGTTATAAAATTAGGAAAGCTCTTAAATATAAAAATTAAAAATATATAATATACGGCTTTTAAAAATATCTTTATCTAAATCTCTATTATTTTAAAAAAAATCTTATATTAACCCTTTTATTAAACCCGTCCTTATTAGAATTAAATTAGTATCCTTAGCTACCTAAGCATAGAACCTATTGTTACTTATAATTAATTTAATAAACGATACCGTATACGGCTTAACCCGAACTAAGGAGCCGGGCCTTTTGTTAAATCGGGAGATTAGTGCCGATATAAGGGCTAGTTAAGGCGCTTTTATAAACCTTTTTAACTTTTTTAATATTAACTCCGCGGCCGATTAAAGTTTTAACCTTTCCCTTTTTAATAACGACGTCAATAAGGGGCCTTTTTAAAACGATCTTAATTCGGAATATTAAAACCTAAATAATATAATATCTATAATAGGCTACGAAGTTAATAATAACGATACGGATAGCGACGGCGGACTTTTTATTATTATATTTTTAATTATCGTTATAGATAATCTAAAAGATTAGTTATTATATATTAACCAGGAGTTTATTACTATATAAGTAAAGAATAAAACGATTAGCTTATAGTCCTGCTTTATATAAAGGATTATAATTATTGCCTACCTTAGCCTTATTTTTTATAATAGTTATTTTATATTACGAGCTAGGTTTTAGTTGATAAGGGCGAGACCTTATCTTACCCCGTTGAATATAAAACCTTATAAGCTAAACGGCGTTAATGGTTAGATAGAGAAGAATATTTAATAGAAAAAGGGTATAAAAGATATCGGTTTAAAATACGTAGGCTAGCTATTCGATTTATAAAAGTAATACCTTTACCGGAATATATTATTAAAAAAAACGTTTTTAAAAAGTATTATTTATAAAAAAACCCCGAACTTATTAAATCTAGACATGTTTTTAAAAGTCGATTACGAATTAGATATTTAAATTTACTATATAAAATTTAATATCGATAGCTTTTTAAACGTTATTTTAAATATTATAGCTTTTTATAATTTTGTTAATTATATATTAATCTGTTAGCCTACGAAAAAACTTTATAAAAATATTTATATTACTTATTTAATTAAGAGCTTGGTTATTAATAAATCCGAAAACGTACCTTTTTATTAAATCCTGTATATATATTTCGGATCTATTTAAAGTTAGACGATATATATTTTTTTCTTTAGTATTTATATTTATATAAAATCGCGTTTTAATAGTCGTAATGGTACTACTTAGCTTACGGATAAGGAGTACTATATATTTTATAATAAGATTATAATATTTAGTGTCGAGGAGGCCTTTTTTAAATTAATAATAGGCTATATTATACTCTCTTATTAAGATATTTATAATAAAGCTACCTTCTCCCGAAACCGGTCCGTATGTAAAAGCCTTCCCGTTTATAAATTTATTTTACCTTATACGTACCTCCGTAAATTAAGCAATAGTTTTAAATTTAAATTAACCGAATTATTATTTATTATAAATAATATAAAAAGCTAAGACCTTAATAACGACGTTATAACGGCCTTTTTATTTAAAAACTTTTTTTTTTTTTTTAATATTAAGAATACTAAGGTCCGATATAAAGGTATAGGTAATATAAAAACCTATTTTATAAATTTTTAAAGTAATCGAGAAGTCGCTGCTTCCCCCTCCGGTTTGGCGGCACCTCCCGTTCGGGCATGGCGCCCACGCCGCTTTGCACGTGCACCCCTGCCCGTGCCAATTGACGCCGCCCATAAATACGGTGCCGCGGCCGTCCTTCTACGACGGCCATTGTACCATCTACCTTTCCTCTCAATACTCCCACGAAAAAATCACTACTCGGCTTCCCTGTTTCTCCTGAGTCGTGCCCTTGCCTGAGGGCGGTGTGACCCTGTCTCTTACGTTGCTGCCTTGGTTCGATCGCGCCGTGATCTCGCCTCCAGCTCTCCCCATGTCGAGCCGCCTCATTCGACCCGGGCGCCCCCCTTTCCAGCTCCGTCTGCTCTAGGTCTGACTCCAAATCACATCGCGATATTATGAACTTGTACTGACTGGAAAGTAGGTGGGCTTAACGGTCGTGAACCGGGCATGAGGGCCGGGCTGAGTGTGTGACCATGAGAGGCAGAGTGAAGAGCACCGCCATGCGCTGCTGGAACCGGCTTCCTGTTTGGTGGCTGCGCGATGAGTTTCCGATTCTTGCATAACTTGGTGCATCGGACGTATCTCATCCAGTGGCCTAGGCTCGCTGACGGTCACAATCCGTCTCCCTGATCACCAGGCGGCAACTTGGTGACGCAAGGGGGTTGATCAGGCAACTTCGCCTTGAACTCGAAGCCTAGACTGATCTTCATCATTTCGTTCTTAGGCTCCTTAGTCACATTCGGACCGACTCTTGAGACGCGCGCCCTGAATGCCTGTTTTGGGACCAGCCTCTTGGTACGGATGAATCACGACGGTTGCGGCACGGCGGGCTTCATGCGTGTCTGCCTTGCGCTTCCGCCTAGCCAGCATCCCTCCTGACCAACGCATGATTCCTCGGACAAACGGAATGGTAGCCCAGACGGCGATGCAGCCTGTTTAGTCCTCGCGATGACATACCACGCCGCGGATGTTGTCTCTGAAACCTTGTCAGGCCAGTGGCTACTCCGGGAACTATTGAGAGATGCATACGGGACTTTGGGAGGCCGGTCTCGGGTTAAGTGGCATCCATAGGGGCGAAGATTCCTGGTGACTGCTGATTGGCAACAATACGACAACATCTATGAACAGCGGGGGACAAATGTGCCTGAACTGTTCAGACGCTGTATGCGCAGGTAATTAGGGTTCAGGGGGGAAATCTTGGCGCGCTCGCCGGTCCTCCTTTTCAGACATGGAAGCGTTGATCTATTAGACTCGTTGCTACAGATCGACTACTTAAATAAGTGCGTCTGCCTGGTAACCTTAGAAACTCCCATCTTCTCATATATCAAATCTTTAGACCCTCCCAACGTTCAACCGACAATGCCCATCAATCTTGACAACATTTCATTCTACTCGGCTCCAGCGCAAGCTGTGCGTCCATCGGCAGCCAGAAGCACAACAAGACAGACTCTTGGTCTTTCCCTTTCGACGATGGGAAGAACCGCGATTCCTCCTTCAGACGACATGATCACACCCGATCAGAACACGAGTCATAATGACAAGAACCTAATCGTGTCCTCCCAATCCCTTGGAGAGGCAAATGTTGAGGGCAAAGTCAATTCAAAAGATCGGACGTATCTACGGATTGAACGCTGCCCAGCGTCAGGCGATGTGGGCCACATCCCAGCCAAGAAGCCTGTGGCAGTGGACTTCAATACGCGCGAGAATTCGCCTGAGACGGCGGCTTGGTCTGCCAACTGTCTACCAGTCTCGTTGTCTTCGTTGCCATCCCGGGTATTCGCTGCGGCGATGTTCCCCTCGCACCCAGACCCAGGTTCCCAAGCTGCCAACAACACAGCCGACCCGGCTCTCCCTCACAAGTCGACTAAGAATGCATCGACTGTCAGCTCAGAGACCCCTGTCCCAGAAAGCACTCCGCCCTACACCGAGCAGCTGCCCCTAGTGAGTCAAGCAGCCGATGATGACTTTATGACCTGGCTGCAATATCAACAAGTCGTGCCATCCAGCAGCGCGGAAGTTGGAGAGGCCCCAAAATCCCCGAGAAGGCCTGCCGAAGAGTCTGGCACGATGCAAAGCCCAGCGTTGGCCGAAAGTGGACTGCCGTACTCTAGTTTGGCATCCCTAGGCCAAGACACGCCATGTCACGCCGAAAATTACACACGCCAACCCCTCTTCGGACAAGAGACTCCCAATCCGTGGCCAAACGCTGGTGGTGAAGAAAGCAGCCCCGGCTCAACCGACCGAAGCGAGCCGCTGATCACAGAAACGGCGTTTCATTCCAGCAACTGTTCACCTTCACCGGACGAAATGCACATGGATGCTGAGACGAAAGCATCAGATGCTCCTCCTGTACACTTATCTCGAGTCCATCGCCGAGGTCGCAAATCACGACTACCAGCAGGCGCTTATGCTGAAGTCGATTCGGACCCGGAATCTAGCGATGAGGATGGCGCTCATGGAACCAATGACGACTGCATCGGAGATCAAGCCAACCCTGACAGAATTCAGCAAGGGCTCCAGGGCTGTGAGGACAATTCTGACCAACGCGGTCAGCCAAAACCCAAACGCCGTAAAAGAAACTTCCAGGAGACTGTTGGCACCAGCAGGGCTCTAAGACCAAGGGACACGTCATCGCAGTTAGCATTAGAGCCAAGACGAAGGTCAGAGCGGGCTACAAATCGACCAAGGACAAGTGGAATTCTGACGCCGCCGGTCTCTCCTGCTTCTACCGATAACGAATTAGACCCTAGATCCTTCTTTGCGCGATATGATGAGTGGCCTCTCAAGAATGCAGTCCTAAAGCGCATCACAGATGGATTTATAACGACATTTCAACTGCAATGGGAGCAGCCGTCCACAGAACGACAACAATCGCATTGCTGTTCCTCAGTTGGGCGGCCTTCAGGTTCTTCGCTGAAGAGACGAAAGTCTGAGAGGCGATCTGCCAAGTCCAGATGCCCGTTTTCAGAACAGGAGAATAAACTCTTGGTTCAACTGAAAGGACAGGGCCTTTCATGGAGGGAGATCCACAGCGGTTTCTCGAGTTCCTTTCCGGGCCGGTCTCTCGGGGCGCTGCAAGTCCACTTCTCTACTAAGCTGAAGATGACGAGATAATTGGGCTTGGTGAGGTGCGAGAAGTGCATACAAAGAGTTCGATGGACAGAGAGAATGGTAATGGACTTGGAGATGTAAGGAGAGATCTATTGTAGGTCTTCAAATAATGTGTCAGATAGCGTTACACTTACCAATAATCATCCTAGAAAAGTTCGCGGTGTCAAGGAAAGAAGCTGGTTCTTTGGTCTGTCCTGTGAAAAACGCTGCCCTATATCATTAATGACCTATTTCTTTTCGACTGATGTGAGAATGACACAAAGCTGCTAACGCATTGTCGACAACTGGAACAATCCTCCCACTTACCATCTGCAAGATGCATTTCCTTCTAGAAGCAGATATCCTCCTGGCTTTCGACCTTACTTCCTTTCTGGGCCTTCTTCTTGGCCTTTTTAGACAATGTATAGCCCTAATTATCTTCTATCTTCACTGCTGGTTGAGGTTCGGGCTCGGGCCCTGTTGTCAGACTGCCCCAGCACATTCGCTACGGTAATTGTTTCACCTCGAGCGACCTGACTTATGCTTAACCAGAGGTATGAGTAAGGCTAGCAAGGGTATCCTTATACAAGGGGATCGTACACTCATTATGTAGATATGGGGTTTCTTTCCATAGCCATTTATTGGACATACTCATCAATACACACAAAATGACCCCTGCCTGTCTAACTGCTGCTCGATAGGATCAATGTGATCCAACACGACTTGGGGTCCAGGTGATCATTCCGGATCAGAATAATCCAAGAAGACCCAAGGGGACAAAGGACATGTTCATCATCAGGACTTATATATAGCATGGGCTTGAGCTGGGCTCAAGGACAGACTTCTATAGCTTCTTCAGTAATTAACTTCGTATCAGATCTCACGATCATTTTAAGTTATCTTCACTAAGAACCTTATTTAACAAGACTACGATTGATTACCGAAGCCTTCACACCTTACGACTTATAGACAATAACTTCCCTAAAGCTATTCTAACAACGACTACTGTTTTTAAATATCGCAGCCCCGACTTCTGTTAATACAAACCCTTACTACGACTAGCTGGCCGTAACACCGTTAAAATCTCGATAGCCTAACGAAATATAAAAATATTCCTTAAACCATCCTTTAACATTAATAATAGCTCCCGTTTATTAAAATATATATTAAAGTTATTGAAATAATATAGCGAAGCGCGCTGGTGACAAAACACGCATATCTTCACGTCTGCCGCTGAAGACCAGAGGTCGACATCACACAAGCAGTCAGCCGAAACACGTGAGGCTCTTTGTAAGTCTTTGTAAGAGGAAGCGTGATCGATTATAACAGGATGATGCAGAAGCCGAAGCTTGTGTGCACATCCTCTCCTTAATTTCTATGTGAATGCCAATTTAATTCTCATGCCGAACGAGATGCGCCAACCAGGGCGAGTTGCGACGGGATGCAAGCATCGTCGTCAACAGCTCCATCAAACCGCTCGTTTTCCTCACAAAACGCAGACGCAAACAACCACGCAAAGGATACAGTACCTTATGTCGACATGATCATGAGTTGCCCGGTTTGATGAACGAAACAAGTTGTGTCGAGGTAACGACTATCAAGTCAGCAGTGGCTAGAAAGTAGGGGGGGGTTCCAGTGAGGAGTTCCCTACGTGGTTCTTGGTTGGTGCCGTCTTGTGTGCTCTTGATCGGGGCGCTACGGCTCCAAACCCTTGTCGTGATAGACAGTGGCGGGTTCTGTGTGGACATAGCGATTATCAGGTACGTCTTATGCAAATCTGCCAAGAACTGTTCGTCTGGGCGATCGGTAGAGTTGAATGCTATGGTGCCCACATGTGGCGAATCACGGCAGAGGATGCTCATTTTCCATGCAGACTGACACCGACGGCGAAGTTCCTTGCTCTTCGATCTGGGCATGCTGGGCAGGTGTGGGAAGGATCTTGTAGACAAAGCCGGATGACAGCGTGCGTCAAGGCGTGGCAGACGTTCCATTTACATTGCGGGTAGCAATCATCGCCGCACTTACCCTGCGACATAATGACAGACAACCCAGCCGCTATTAGATCGACGGCCAAACTGAAGAACGGGAAAAATAGTAAATGCTGCGCAAGCAGCGCGTCACTACTGAAATATTCTCTAGCGAGAACGTCACGACGACGCTCTGATTGAAGTCAGCATGCTCATAGTTCTCTCCGAGACTCGCTTCGCAGATTGCCTGACACTCCATGCCGAGTTGTTCCGGATACACAATCATCATGCTCCAATGGCTGGCCGAATATCCAGGTCGCGTCTGTCTGTGTGTCTCTCAATAGGCGTTTTACTGTGCCAGAGAACGCGCTAGAGCAAAGAAGCTTCTTGCTGCATGGTTCATAGAAGCGCTGTTGCAAGCCAGAACCGACTTAGGGAAGAGTGCCGATCAAGGAAATGTCTCTGGGCGTCGAAGTTGGCCAACTGGGTAAGCCTGCGGCTCGGCCCAAATATGCTATCTCGACTTCAATACGCACCGAGCAACAAAAGCAGCCAACAGCCGCCACGGGCTCCCACGCCGCTTGGCTCCAGTTTTGCATTTCCGGGCGCACCACACAATCGTACGACGCGAGCGCAATCCAGCTGCGACCGACATCAGGTTCTGGCTCGCGACTGCCGGGTTTGCTTCTTCCTAGCTCTTTCAGATTCACCCGCCAAAAACAGCTCCGCCGACCTCAACGAGCTCGGACCGACTACCACGTGTGTGATCCCTGATCGCACCATTTTTGCCGTTCAGAGTGCAGACGCATTTCCAGACGCCTTCCAAAGCCATTTCCATGTTTTTCAAGCCACAAAAATTGGCGTCGACGGCCGGTTCCCACCAGCCTTGCGGTGGGAGAAGGAATGAACTGGCGTGCTGTGCGGTATAGCCTTCAACAACACCTCATTGCCTTCATTCCCTTTCAATGTCCCGATTACTGGATGCGACAATTCGGCTAGTACCTGATGCGTGGTGAATCTGGTGCGTACTGTAACTGCGCGAATGTCTCGATCCAAGTTCGGTACAACACTCGCAAGCCGCCACCTGACTGACGATACGCACCTTCTGTCGTCCACAGCAGGAGCTCTGTACTGTCGTTGCCGTTATAGGGTTGCACACATGGAGAGTAGCGTCGAAGAGGCCTTTTACCTACCCTGCGAGAACCTGTAGCAATGGCTATCACAATGAGAACGGTGTAATTTGGGACGGGAATTCAACGTTGGAGCTTCCAAAAGACAATCGTATTGAAGATGGCGAGCGCCGTCCTGTTGCTAACTATAGGAGCGATTCACAAGCTAAAATGAACTAACCAACTAATTGCCTAACTACCAGCGCGTGGCGGTCGCCGACCCTGGCACTCACGCGCTGTCACGTCTCTGCACTGGCTCTATCACTAGATGGATAGGTTTCCAGGCGGCACCACGAGGAGGTTGCAGAGTCCGAATTTCGCCGCCCACATCGCTCGAGGAACAGCATCTGGGCGGCATCGTTGAGAATGTGCATTCAACGGAAAACAAAGGAAAGTGCAGAATCCGTTGCCCGGCATCGTTGGAATATCATCAACGGAAAATAAAGGAAAGCGAAGAAACCGTTGCCCGGCGTCGTTAGAAATTCATCAACGGCACCGCTCTATGGCAGCGTCACTACCAGTGGCCGATCTGGGTTGGTTGGACTCTGGCTACCATCGCCTCCGGGCTGATGATCGTGTGGCATGTCGAGACGCCGGCGAAGATATGGGCGCCGACGCTCGTCCTTCTTGGTCTTGGCCATGGCTTTATCCTGAACGCGCAGAACATGGCATCGCATGCTCTCTGTGACGAAGGCGACGAAGCGATCGCCGCAGCGATGCATGCCTTTCTCCGACAGTTTGGCATGGCACTCGGGGTCGGCGTCGGCGGTTCCACATTCCAGAACGTCATGCTGCTCAAGTTGGGGGACGATGGCTTGGCACCCGCAGGCACGCACGGAGGTACCCATGTTATTTCTGCCATGTTGAGCGCTGCCGGCGACGTTGGGCCGCCATCCAAGATCGTGGATGCGTACATCTACGGCTTGCGAGGCGTCTACGGATTGTATGTCGGCGTATCCGGATTAGCCCTTTTGATGAGTTTCTTGATCAAGAGCCCATCAATGAACAGGAGCCTACGATCGGAGCACACGATGCACACTCAGGCGACGGGTCACGGTAGTATTCACGGCTCCAGGAGTTGAGCGTGCTTCGAGAGGGGTATTAAGCCAAAGACCTACGTTATTAGCACCCGATGGTCCAGATAGCATTAAAGTCGCGAGATGTTATTTATGACGAAACACTACTCGATTCCAAGACCGGCCGCCAACTGGTATTTTCCTCACAATTCGTACGCAAACTTGAAGGAAGACGCGTGCAGATCATCCACAATGAGCGCTTGTTTGGCGCCATCCTAGGTCATTGATACTGCAATTGGGAGCTCATCAACATCAGCCTCTCAGGCATTCTCCCCGTGACTGTCACATGGAAAATTTGCTGTGCAGAATCCGCTTGTGATAGAGTCTTAGCAAGGAGCATCCCTTATCAGCGTCTCTCCGACCTCCCACGAAGTTTACGCTCTTGGATAGACGACGGATGTAGTTGGCTGTCGAGGAAATGAGTCAGCGCGTCAGGTGCACTTGACCAATGGTATGGCAGAGTTCCAACTTCAACCCATGGCAATCGACTGATCGGGAGCTCACTGGACCAGCGGGGCGTTTAGTCCGTCAAACCTTGTGTTGCTCAGGTGGTCGTATTTGTCCCTAGATTAAGGTCACAATGATATACGTCACCCGACATGAGTTGATACTGCGAAAAGCACTACGATCAAAAGATTGACCGTAACATCATGGATGGACTAAGATATTAAGGGAATACAATGGCAATTGCTTGCTGTCACACCATGCCAGGTTGACGGGCGTATGAACAGCGTGGTGGTCAAGCGCAAACTTGAAGCTGAGAAGCGAATCGACGGCAATAGAAGTTGTGCTCTCTCGGATTCAACTCTGTTGATTGACCCACGTCATCGTATCGACTCACGTCTACCTACAGTCAGCTTCGCTGCAAGACGCTGACGTATCGCGGACGATAAAGAAGGTCTCGAAATTGAGTACACTTGCTGACGCGATGCGATCAGCAGCATGATGCGCCATGTTTCTCTGGATAGACTTTGCGAATGACTTGGTTTCGGGGTGAGTTGTGATCCGCTTTGCATTGTGACGGGCGGACAAGTGCATAAGGAATGATGAGGATTTGCGTGTACAAGAGTGAGAGGTAACACAAAGGGTGGATGGTGTGAGGGTGAAGGTCATGAGGTGTCTGAATGGTGTTCGGAACGCTGGCAATGGCAAAGACATGTCTGGCCGATGATGATGAGGGCTGACGTCATGACTCGGGTTGGGAGAGGCGCTTCAAGCTTTGGCTTGTTTCTCTTCCTAAAAGGGATTCTCAATTGTGATCATGTTGGTGTGGGGAAGTACAGGTAGCTGTCTAGGTATGCTACATCTTTTTTTTTTGGATTGGTTTTTTGTTTGCAATGCTCCTGTCATTGTCCGTCCATATCCGAAATATCGCGGATCCGGGGTTCGGCCTATGGCACTAGGTCGGGAGCGGGGTCGGGCAGCAGTCTCCACTTAATTCCCGGGAGTTCGCTAGCCATTCTGGAAGATTCCCCAATTCGGAATATTCTGTCAAAGCAAATACTCCTAGACATGTTGCTGCTAACAAAGCAGGTCACAAGAAACAACATGCAAAAGCTGGAAAATGTGCATACCACCGCTGTCAACTAGAGCCCATTGCGCGGCTGGTGTCGTAATATACCCGTCTCAAAACTATATACAGCCAAAGATATACATGTGTGTATGTGTGAAGAAGTAACTTTGGGTATCCAGATTCCCCTCATCCCTCGTTGAACTGATCGCGCTGCGACACACGCGCAAGGATGTCCAAGAAGCCCCTGCTCCAAACCCCGTCGTGCTGGGCGTTCCACCACCGCAGGTAATGATGTGTTTTTTGCAGCCAAAAAAGCACAAAGGCACTCTTCCGAGCACGTTTAGTTGAAGTTGCCGGATCCGTGACAGCGGGAAAGAGGGATGCCGCTCTGATGCTTGATACACATGGTGATGGCACCGCTGACCCAGCTGACGCCCTCGTAGGAGCCCTCCTCGTGGCTGTCAGCGGTCCAGGTACCGGTCTGTGCCAGGCTGCCGGGGCAGCCTTGGAAGGCGCGGCCGTAGCGGCGGGTGGTCCAGGGCGTGGAGATGACGGTGCCAGTGTAACCTTGGGCGACGTTGCCGCGGATGAGGTACCCCTGCACGGTGGTCCAAGTGCGAGTGTAGGAGATACCAATGGAGCTGTATAGCAAGCCCTTTATAAATGTGGGACTGAGGCCGGCCGAGACGGCGACAGAGTCGGCGACGGAGTAGGACTTTGAGATGGTGACATCCATGCCGCCCATGGGGCCAATGACGACGGGGGACATTTGGACGTCCCAGTCTACGAATCGCTGCGTTTTGTCGATGACGAAGGAGAAGGTGTGGGCGCAGTCGCGCTTCTGGGGGCCGTGGCCGTGGATCTCTGGGTCGTAGGGGAGCGCGCTCATGTTGGCGCCGGCCGCAATCCAGTCGTGGTCGTACTCGGGGGCCTCGGGAAGGATGCCCTCGGACTCAAGAAGCTTGTGCAACTGCTCAGCCTGGATGACCTCCTCTGCAATGTCCGTGTTAGTAAAAGCAAAATTGTTTGGTTTGCGTTGTACTCACCGCGGTCCTTGCCGATAAGGACAATCTCATCGCCGTTGATCTTGCGGTCGGGGGACCATTTGGTGACGTTGAGGTCGCGCTCGTCCAACAAGGGAGCTGCGCTGACGGCCGTGGCCATCAAAATGCTGAGAATGAGAATAGAAATCATGTTGAAACGGATGTGGTGTTGCATAGTCGTGGTGGCATGTTTGAAGACAAGGAGGAAGGGCAATGGGTTGATAGGGTTAAAACACTGGTAATTAAAAAGGACTTGGAAGTTTCTTGCGACTTTATACAACTATTTGAGATCATCTTAGCATCTCTGATTGATACACCATCGCAATGGAACATTGTCACGTTGTGTGATTGGTTCCCGTCGTGTTTCTGGCGGTGTTCGTCTGAAAAGGTGGGGTTCTTGGCTCGCGTCTTCCTTCTTTGGAAAGCACAAGCAACCCGGCGAGTCATGGTTGGTGGACCCAGGTAGATCGCACAACCCACCTCGTGTTGTTGAGGGTAGAGTCCCTCTGGTGAATGGGAACCCGCATCTCAACGTGCTCTCCACGCATGTGTATGCATTTCGCCGTTTGACTGGTAAAGATCAGCTCCGTTCATCGGAGCGAGACACTGAATGATGGGCTAATGCCCCGGACCGCGCTCCATACCTGTGTCGCCAGTCCTTATCAAGTACAGCAAGTCGGACAGTACACGATTGAGCTTCTCATCACGCGGGTGAGCTTTATGGCCTGTCATTAGCTTTTTTTGCGGGTAACTTGATGGTATCATGACTCCAATCTACACCGCTTGCGAGTTCACCAAAATCTTCTGATGCGAGCTCATCTGCCCTGAGTAATATCATTCCAATAACCAACAGTCAGTGTCCAATAGATTGGGCACGACTCGATGAGGCAAGACGCGATGATAAAGACCTCATGAGATGTGATCACCTTGCCAGTCATCGGGATTTAGCTTCCTTTTGCTCTTGTCTATGTGGCCGCCATACAAGTATTTCAACTTCCTATTTTCTGCCCATAATTGGCCTCTCATTCTTCACCTCTACCATCAATTTCTTTCATCTCTGAAGTCCAAGCTCCCAAAGCACGTCCCAACTCCTACGTCACGATGCTGTTCTCCTCCATTTTCTCATGCGGCATCCTTGCCGCTAGGTAGGCCTTTGCCCCGGATCCTTTGCCCCGGATCCTTGATTATTCGTTCCTCAACATACAGACAATCAACCTTGCAGTGTTACCGCTAGACTACACCACCAAGGCTTCTGCGTCAAGGACAGATCTGAAGCTCCCGTTGGCGGCAGTGGCTGGAGTGTCAGCTACACCTGGAGTAAGACCTATGAGATCATGCCCGACGCGACCAAATGCGCCTGCATTTTCTACAAGAACCGCAACACTGGCAATGAGAAGTGGGATCAGTGCCCAGACTGCACCTTTGTAATTCACAGACTGATCTTTCTCAATCTTGGTCTTCATCTGACCTGACGTTCTTAGGATGGTCTCTCCTGCAACTCTTCTGCCCAGCACATTGGAGGCGACGAGTTGGAATACTACTGCAGCGAGAAGTGTGGCGCTGAGGGATCTGAGGCCGATTAAAGTCGCCTGAATTCTTGGGAAGAACAACAGACGGAACTTTGAGATCCCACATTGTTTTCATGGATTGCACATGTTTTGACACCATGAGGTTGGGCTGGGATTCCTTCCAACTGTAGATATCTACGGTACTTACCGGCACGTAATTCTATTAACTATCATCAATCATCTCTATCGACTTCGACCATCCCCTTGTTGTAGAGTGGAAAGGAGAACCTTGCTAGATTTCGCCGCGTAGGCCATATCATTCGCTTCGCGAATTCCCAAATTATAACAAAACTATGCCGGGAGGTCCAAAAGGCAAACAGCCAAAAAAAAGTCCAAAAAGCCAAAAATGACGAAGTTAGGGTGGGTCCCGTTTTCCCAGACTCTAATTTTCAAGTCCGAGACCTTTTCGCCGAAGCCTTCCGTCACCGCATTCCGAGGTGTCTGCAATTGCCTGTTGTGTGTTGTCTCTAGTTCACCAGATTCATTCGCGACGTCGGCTTTGGAGTCTTGGCCCCCCGAGCCGCCTTGGGGAATACTACCTCTCATCGGAAACAGAACCCATAGCCGGGACCTCTTCGTAATCTCCTCCCTCGTGCAGGCAATACGACGTCACAGCGAGACTGGGGAGCTTCTGAGGAGCTACCTCAATGGTGCCAACTCTAATCTGTCAGGCTTTATCTGTCCCGTATAGTAATCCTCGAAAGTTTGAGTTGCCGTCGGCCGGTCTTCCAAAATCCTTGGCAAAAGCTTGAGCAGTTGACAACCTGTCTTCAGAAGGAATCTAATAGATGTCCAGTTCTCTGTTGAGATTTAATCACTCGATGTTGCTTTAAAAAGCTTTGCAGTGCCGTTAGAGCCGAATCAATACGGTGGCGCCTGAACCTCCCACTGGTGCTTTTTGTAGTACCAAGCCCGCGCACGCCGCATGGAAATTAAGCACTTCCTTTGCCATACCAAAGAACATAAACCAATAATTATACTCCTGCCAAATCTCCATGGCATACCGGTGCCGAGTTCAGTATTCCATTTCATTGAGAAAAGTTGGTATTGACGATAGGACCAATAGTACGAGTTCTGCGGCGGTCTTGATCTGAGTCGGGGAGACTAAGAAGGCTTATCGAAGTATGGCCTTGTTATGGAATGCTTGTTCACTACAAATTGCGTTGGAAATTATACTCTTCTTAGGAAACTCAGGCTTTCTCACTCCGCTTAGAGTTTTCCCTACCATAATACATCCTAACACCTTGGCACATGGGATCATGAGATTATACGAGCCGTTCTTAGAGTTACTACTAGGTTACTGCTCAAAACGAGACGTGCAAGGGTTGAGCCGATGGGGGGATCAGCAACTCCTCGCTTTCGGCGTTTTCCATGATTGACCAGGATAGGAAAAAACCTGATGTTCTTGTTATCATAGCCCACTCGCACCCGATGGGATACAAAACACGTGAGCAGAACTCTCATCGCGACCAACACCTGAGGCATGCCAGAGTTGAATAGTCGGTGTCGACTATGTTAGTCAACACTGTATCACCACTTTTTCACACGACTCTCTCTTTGTCTTTCTTGTATATCACTTTGACTTACCAACTCAATGAGTCACAAGAACGAGTGATGGTACCTCTACTGTTTCTATAAGCCTGAAGGCGGTGAGCCTCAGCCAAGTAGCCGCCGCCAACGAGGTCTCTCTGATTCTCAGCTCTCCTCTGGAGGAAATTCAACATTTAAGCTGCTGCGTCCTCGCCGAGGACCATTAAAATATCCGGAATGTCTGATACGTATTAGGTTTGCGGCAGCTGAAACAACTGCGTCCCCAAGGGCAGCAACGATAATAAATGGTGACGTTACTGCATTGGCCACCACCCGGAGGACCCGGCGTTCGTGAAGCTGACATGGCCTCTCTTCGATCCAGCTCCGGTCGGATAGAGAGACCGCGATGAGGCAACTAGTCTATGGAGCAGCGTGATCAATCCGATGTGGACAGATAAATGGGTCAGATCCCTTTCATAAAGTAAAGAAAGACTGATCTGCTACGCCGACAAGCACAAGTTGGCCTTGATCAATGTGGATCAGTGGGGAGTGGCACGAGTTACACATGAAACTCCCGAGGCACTGTTCACGCATATACCCGTAATTATGGTTTAGGCACCGTCAGGACTTTTGTGAGCGTCTTGAATGTCACCGCAAATAGCGTTGAGAACGGCGATGGTGTGCCAATCGTCTGGAGGGTTGTTGATTCAGTTTCACTACGGACTCGTACCGGCACCGTCGTCTCGGGGACACGGATGGCTGAAGTGTGCCAATCTAAGTATTTGCAAAGGGAGATGGCTTTGTCATAACAATTAACAATTGAGGAAGTTTGAAAAAGGACACCAAGGTTTTATTCGTAAAGTTACGCATTGCGGTATAAGACGCATTTTCCCTAAAACTTTTTCTTTATCTTGATAGCAAGTTCACATGCTTTTAAAACAAGTGCCAAAAAAAAAGTGAAAAATGCATTAAATACCTCTTACTGACACAAACAAATAGTCTTCACAGCATCAATTAATTCTTATTTCCTTCTTGATCGAGTTTAGGATAGTTATCTAGCAGCAATGGGAAACACTAATTAAATACAGCAGCCGAAACCATCATTTGCGGAAACGTCATCCTCACTATGCCCTCAACGTGTGAGTCACATTTTCGTATTAATACATCTAGTGAAAAAGTTTAATGATAATGACCATCTGTAAGCTATTGAGTGGCTCTTATTAACACCTCCCAGTACTAGCCTCATATTACGAGCAGGTCAGGGCAACCCAACTGTGGCACGAAGCAAAAGCTTATCCCCTGTTCTGCGCCATATAGTCACGCCGGCCAGCACCCGACTGATTGGACCACGACACCTCACACAGTTTGAGGAGGTGGAACACACGGTACTGCAAGTATATCCTTAGAAAAAGCTTAAAAATACGGCATATTCTTGAATACTCTTTTAAGAATTCCGAATTGCAGTATTTTATAAACGTTAAGGATTTCAACTTTTTTTTCAAGGAGCGGCGGACATACATTATTATAAAGGATAGAGCGAGGTAGTAGTTAGAAAAGCTATCTTCTATAGAAAGTTCAAAAATGCGAAAGTTAAAGTATGATTGAAGCATGACTGTTAAACTTTATCATATTAGTAGGCGTTTAATTGGAACGCAATGTTCTTTCTAGCCAGAAGATCAGAAGCCGTCTTTTCCTCAGTCAAGTACCCAGGGCACAAATTCAATTCCGTGCTCCGAACCCGTCTCGTCTTTCTCTCCGAGTCTCCACTGGCAGGAGCAATAAAATCGCCGGGTAATCGGGCTTAGTCGAAGACAACGCCGCATGATGATGAACGGGACTCGGTACATCACATGCTGTGCGTAGAGTGACATGACGTTGAAGACGGCTAATCCTTGCATCGAGAGAATAGAGCTCTTTACTGAAATCTGCCCGACTCATTCAACCGGAACGTCAGGTGAAGACGGTAGCCTATAATAAAGTTTAGATTAGCATAGACCATGCCGGCTTTGCCCGGCACGTCCCTCTTTACTACGGACGTTGAATACATCATCATCATCATCATCATCATCATGTGAGAATGGAGCGAATATGATTGTAGACAAATTGTCGCTCAACCGCGAATTGGGGTTTCTGAAATAATTTGACCACCGATCGGAAGGCACGAGGGCTCACAGTACGGATCATCACTGTGGTTGCAGGCCGAAACACAAACCCTTGCGAAGTATGTAAAATTGAGTCACAATTTACGTCGGCGGCTATGGGCAGAAATTCCAAAGCTTAAACGAAAGTAAAGATCCAGGCCGAGAGTGTCATGTCTGTTTATGGTTAGATTGACTCATTTATATTGATGACCATGGGGTGAAACAATTGACTGAATTTATTGAGAAAGCCTATTTGAAATTTTGCAATTTACGGGGCGTTTACATTCGTTAATAATTATGAGACGGCTTCAAGTTACTTTGAAGACCATAGTAGATGCGTGTAGACATATGGGATGCCTTCAGCATCACAGACGCAGAATAGATGAGCAACAAGCAAATTCGGATTCATAAGTTAATTCGCTTTGCTGAATGTATGCTCACGATATGAAAGGGACGGTTTCAAAAGGACGGTAGCTTAAGCTTTTCCCTCAAACAACTGCAGTTATATACGAATGTAACCTCCGGGTAAGGTTTATCGTAGGTAATAACTCTTGGGCTACATGACCGTTGATGTCTTTCTAAACTCGGAGTAAGCGGAAAGTCAGATACATGGTCTTAAGGGAGTCTGACTCAGTTCACCGACACAGTTCCCATCCTCAGCAGATTGACGCACCTGATGCAAAAAAACATGAAACTCAATATCCTACACTCTTACATCAATCTGCAGCAGACTAACTTCCAAATTTTCTTCGTAGAGCTGTCGGTGGCACCTCGTGTTTTTTAAGCGAGGACACATAATCGCAGCCAGTGTGTCACGCGTTCTATTAAGCTGTGGCCTTGCGAAGCGGTCTAGGGTCTAGAGCGCCTTTTGGAAAAGCAAGTTCGTACATCACCCACCCACAGCCCGCATATTCACTTTGCATCCTGAAAGTTTTCATTAGACCAGCTTTGGCCGCAATGAACACGCTGAAAGCAGGGTGGTTTTCCCACCGGGTTTAATGTTTCTAGTCTTCCAGAACCTGTTTAAATTCATTTATTTGCACACGATTTGGCGTCGTCGTTGGTAGTGGTATGGCAAAGGCAGAGAGCATTTCAGGCGGTCCTTCCGAAAGGTTTGTAAGTGGCGCTGCGGATTAACAGCCGGAGCGCGTCGGCTGTTGGCCAAACCCTGCCGTCGGCGCATGGCTGCTGACAAACGCGGCTGAGACCGAGTAGGATAAAAACAACCAGAGGAGGGGAGAAATGAATGGTACTAGAAAGTTACGCTGCGACCAAAAGCGACATCTGCCTAATATATTAAGGTTAATAATCAATGGGCCCCAGTCGCTGTGCGATGGATAATGGAGCAGACTAGAAAAGTATTTCAATTGAGAAGGAATGCGCAATAAACTACTCTTGCTGACCCACAACAGTGCTGTGCCTATTCGCTCTGAATGCATGTCCGGCCTAGACCTGCACTTTCAAGGGAAACTACATAAGCCCAGCCTTTACCAATCTTTTACCATTAGTACGTTCTCCATGCACAACTCGTTATAATTGCATGACTCTTACTTCAGTACGAAATCTTCAGAAATGAAGTTCGCCGTCCTTCTCTCTGTCATGACCGTCGTCTCCGCCTGGTCGGTTACATTCCACGACCACGACCAGTGCGTCGGCGGCAGGACGTTCCACTACGGTGGCAATGGTCACACCGGATCCGACCATGTGGGCCAGTGCTTCACCATGACCAGCATCGACAATAGTTTCGCCAACTATGACGCAAAGAGCGTGAACATCGTATTTGGCGGCTGCTCCTTTGACTTCTACACAGACTACTACCTAGATGCTGGTCCATGTGTGGCAAGCAACAACAACAATTGGCAAAGAGTCGATGATGACGGGGACGGGTGTATCCAGTGAGTATTCCTGCGCGATTCTGTGTGGAGGCTTACGTCGATTGGTGATTGACACTGCATAGATTATCGAGCCTTAAGACTGGAAAGTGGCAACAATGGTCTGTGTACTGTGGTGGTTAGGCTCTGGAGAAGGTCGAGGGAACGAGAAAATGAACACTTAACCTGTAGACAATTGGATACAGCTGTAGACCACACAAGATATCGAGATTGAGTAGAGTTCTATCAGCTACCTCGGTAGTGTAAATTCTAGACCTTTGGTGTCTTGGATGCGCTGAACTTATAAGATAGCAACCTTACAGCAAGCTATTGCGTAGTTGAATGACATTAGAAGCCATGGAGCTTCCACTCACATGTAATTGTACACGTGAGGTAAGGCTTGGGATTTTGTGAGGTATGGCACCTACCTGAGATGTAATGAGGTACACAAAACTTGAGCCAACAGGGCTCAGTTGGGAACATTATAGCACTGAAGCCTTAAAACGTACCAGTATAGCCCTTATAGGCTTGGGCGAGTCAGGAGGATATAAGGTTAGCTATTGTTGCCTCTTCGCTAACGTTAATTGGTCGTAAACCAAGTAGTCTAAGTCCTTTGCTTCTCCACAGGAGCATGTCATCAGAGCGTCGTCATGATTGAGACGTTGGTGATACGGCTTAAAGTCTCCGTGACCCGACCGCGCCGCCAGCAGATGATGTAGTGCGGTACGCGGTCAGGCCAGTCCGGGAGGGCTGGACAGAGCTGCTCCAAGCTTCAAGCCCGCGTAATGCGGTCTCGCTTCTTTACCCCACCATCGTCTGTGGTGGCCTCGCAGCTCTTCCCTTGCGAGCCGCCTAATGCCCGCCAGTGTTGCTACTTGACTCATCCGGGCCGGTAGTTTCGTGCCTTCTTTCGCCAACCGGTCCACCGCCTCGTTCCCTTCGATGCCCTGGTGTCCCGGGTCCCCGTGCGTCCGTATGTCGACGATCTTGGCCGCCGCTTGAATTTCAAGAAACGCCTCTTGCGAAGAGTCCGGCATATTGTTGCGAATGCCTTAGATGACGCTGGTGTTGTCAATACATGAGTGGATTGGCTGGCCTTGGTGAGTGAGCAGAGCTCGACGTAGACCGGCCCTCGTTCCTTCCACCTCACAGTCGAACACTTCTGCCAACCCGAGTCGGCCACAGCCCTGTGCTACGCGTTTGGAGCTTCGATAGATGACGAAGCCGTATCCCACAGCTCCGTTCGTCGTCCTGGAGCCGTCCGAGAAGATGTTCATGTGGCTTTGGGGTACTGTTTTGATCCAGGCCTCCAATGGTTTTGCTGCTTCTTGCTTTGGTTGTGTCACTATCTGATCCTATGATCCTGGGAGATACTGCAATGGTAGACATAGAGGCCTCGCGTAGCTCGGTAAAAGCTCCGCCGTTCTTTGTAGTCTCGTCTGTTGCGGTCCCTGTTGCAAGAGTCTTGGGATTATAGGATGTTGGTGGTCGATCTTCTGAAGGCGGACTGCAGTACGTAGGCGGACGCCCTCAAGAGCCACCTTGACAGACGGTAAGCCGGCGTCTCGAAGCAGGCTGGTGGTTTGCGTTGTTTTCTAGACGGGTAAAACGGCCCTTGCTGCCGCTGTAATGGCTTTCTCTTATCGAACCAGACACCCAGCCAGCGTACCGGCTTCGTCGAGGCTTTGACTACCGAGTCCCCCGCCCTGACATCTGGCAGCTCCGCCGCCTGATCATGTTTCCTGGTGAATTGGATGGCTTTGCATTTGCTTGGGTTGAAAGCGACCTTATTCTCCAAGCCCCATCTGAGAATATCGGCTGCACTCCCGCTGAGTACCGCCACGTCGCTCTTGAGGGACGGACTGATCGCCAGAATGGTAATTTCATCTGCATACCCGAATCGTGCGTCCAGATCATCTTTGAGTACATTTACGATATAGAGCAGAAATATGATCGGAGATAGTGGCGAGCCCTAAGGTAGCCCGCATATCAGGGGCGGAAACACCGTTATAGCGTCGTCTAGTCTAACTCTGGCCGTTCGGTCGTAGCAGAAAATGAAGACCAGTCTAATCAAGCCATATGGCCAGCCCTGCTGCCGTAGTCTAACGACGAGCCAATTCCAGAGGACGGAGTCGAAGGCCCCTTTACGTCCATAGTCAGGAGTGTGGCCGTGAGCCCCTTAAGGAGAGCCATCTCGATGTCGTGCGTGAGGCAGGTCGTCAGATCCACCGCCGACCTACCCGGGAGAGCCCCGATCTGCTATGGGCTGAC